>NC_135181.1:7500-325000 GCF_041146795.1 Maylandia zebra | reverse complement strand
ACTGTTACCTGCAGATGGGAGGGTTACATAACAAAAATCAAGCGATGAAGTCAGCAAAATTACATGTGAAATTATTTAGTAAGAAAAAAAAAATCAAAGTCAAAGCTTCATTTTCATGATTAGTAGCCCCCCCAAAAGCCCCCCCAAATGTCTTTATGTATAACTTCCATGTAGGGCTGCCACAACCGATTATTTGGATTGTCGACTAGTCACCGATTATTTTTGCGATTAATCGACTAATCAGATCATCATCCATTGGACGTAAAACGTACAGCTTATTGCACCATCAGCATCTGCTCTTATATAACTATCATTAGCTTGCAGCTTCAAGTGTTTAAAGCTAAAAATAAAGATAAGATGATAGTTTATTAAATTTTAATGAAATCTACAGATTGTTTAGGTGAAGTTTAATAAACTCAGCCGTCTGCTCTTTGCTACCTAAAATATAACACACTGTAAAATGTAATTAGTTCACAGAACTCAAAATAAGTAAATTCGTTGCCTCAAAAAAATAGAGTAAAGTTTTACTTAAGATGACTAAGTTAAGGCAACTTATTCGCTTAGAGTACAGAGTAAATATCTATGTAGTTTCCAGAACTCAAAAAAATATGCAAACTCGTTGCCTCAAAAAAACTAAGTAAAGCTTACTTAAGATGACTGTTAGGACAACTTATTCATCGCAAGTCTGCAGTATTAAGAATAACTTGATATTTCTGACTGTACAATACTAATTGTTTACCTACTGACAAACATTTCAAGTTCAACTAAATGAAAAAACTGTGTGGTAACCTGAATATGACTAAAAATAATTAGCAACACTTTTTGTAATGATGTTAAAATCAGCCCAACTTTTATTTTGAAACACCACAAAGTATAACAGCCAACATACTGGACACTGTTCTGCTGAACAACAAACAATTATATTGCCATCACTGTTATAATCTTACAATGAAACAAAGTCTCAGATGTAATTATTCTGAAAATAAGTTTAGGCCTACCAAAACTTTGTTTTGTACTTACTTATATAATCAAAATAAAATATTTGTTGTTCTGTCACAAGTGCATCTCTGATTTAAACAACACATTTGTTTTTCATTCCAACACAGGAGCTGGAATGTTGTAATGTTTTAAGGATGCTTGTTTCCAGTCCAGGCATTACTGCTGAATGACTGTCATGGATCGAGGTGATCCAAATGTAGGTGCAGAGGAAGTCTTTAACTTCCCTTCAGTACAGTGGCAGTGGATGTGGGTTGGAGATGCAATGAGCTTGAACCTGCAGACGACCATCTTCACTGACCACACCATCTGTGATGGAGGACTCATCTCTCCTGGTGTCCTGCAAGCAAACAATCATATTTTTTGGACATGAACTTAATTGCTTTCTTAAAACATTTTTTTCTGCATTTGGTATAAAACAGACTCCAATTTAGACAATCTCAGGCTCCCTCCCCACCGGAGAGGTGACATTCAATGTCCCAATTGTCAGTCTGGATAGCCGTGACCCCCACCCAACACACAATAATGCCATGAAAGCATCATTTTAAAAAGGGCTATGCAAACATGGCCAATACTTTCATTCTAATGATGTGCAAAATGATTTGGGAACAAAACAAATTTTGCTGTTAGAAAACTTGCAGACTTCACTATATACAGTGTAGACCCTCTAAACTAAGTTTGGGGGATGTGATCTTTCAAGAAATGCAGACAAACTGTTGTTGTTTGTTTACTTACACAGCATGTCTTGTAGAATTAACTGGAGTCACCAGCAACAGCATCATGCAGTCATATCTCAAGTCTAATAACAGAAGACAGGAAAAGATCAGTAAAGAAACAACTTCCCCAAACCAAAGCACAAATAAAACAATAAGTAAAACAGGCTGATCTAAAGTATGATTAAAGTTCAGCCTCATTAATATAAATGTCACTGACAGTTTCTAATATATTGGAAAACCAAAATACTTACTGATGTCTTTCTGTCCAACAGCAGGAGTGCTGGTCCCGAGCCTCAAAGATAGTAAGAAGCAAACAGAGGGAGAAAAAACAACATTTTTCAGAAGTTGATTTGATCCTTAATGGCTGTGCAGTCATAATAACTTACAACACAGAGGGTCCATGTAGACCCCAAACAACCAAATTAGACTAACATAGTATTAAAAACACCATCTACTACTGTGTCTGAATGTGTGGTATTGGCACTGTCAGTTTAGGCCTAAAGAGATATGTGTTTAAAAAAAGACCATCTATATCATCATTACATGCTTATTAAAAGCTAACTTCCAATATATAAAGTTTCTTATAAGCAAAATGACCAGGTCTAACATATGGCAGGTTTTATATGCAGTGTTGGGACTAACGCGTTATTAAGTAACGCGTTACAGTAACTACGTTATTACTGTGGTAATGAGCACGGTAACTAGTTATTATGCCAAAACCAGGAACGCATTAGTCGTTACTGGGATTTAGATAGGGTCGTTACTCGTTACTTCGTGTGTGGTGGCTATCGCGGAGCTTCCACAGATTCAGTAACATTAGCAAGTGGTGGAGGCAGCAGGTGGAGGAAGGAAAGGGGACGCAGAAGGAAGAGAGACCCGAGGCGACCACCGGTCCAAGTGTGAACTGAACTCCAGGTAAGAAGTTATGACCTGCAGTCTCTCTGGGTCAGATATAAACCAGGTTTAGGTGGAGTTTATTTTCGTTATTCTGACTTTTTCCGTACACCGTGCTAGCTAGCATGACGGAGTTTCTATACAGCTGAGTGGGTGCTATGTTACTGATGTTGAACTTTATTTTGTTCATAAGTTATTAGAGTTGCCAACCGTCCCGTCTGGTATTCAGAGAAAATATTACGCGTTTCTTATTGAGGTGAAAAGGAACAGTTTGTCCCGTAATTCAGCTACAATGAAAAAGACACAAAGCTGCAGTTATTCTGTGTCTTTGCTGCACAGCTGCCTCTTCTTCTTTCATTCTCTCCCCTCCCTCTCCTGTTTCTACTTCAATCATGAAACTGATCAATGATCAGCTGATCGTCTCTCTTGTTTGTTTATCGCCCACTTTGCGCCAGAAAGAGGAAACCAGCGGATGTCGCGCTAAACAACAGCAGCACGTTTAAGCTTGATCAGCTGTTGTTATAATTTATTTCATATTAATTTCTAGTATCAGCTGATGTTTGCTGGAGCCACAGCTGTAAAGCTGCTGGTCATGATATGGTTTGTATATCTGGTGAGAGGGAAACATGAAGATGAAACCAGGAGATGTCCTTACTGAATCATCAGAGCTGAACAGGTGATGGAGAAACAGGTTTACCTTTTAGGTGACATGGATGAGTTGAAGTTATGAACTGTTTCTGAGAGACAAATGACACCAGGATCCTTTTTTATGTAGCTGACAGCTGGTAACTGTGCAGGGGTGGATCTAGCAAAGTGTTGCCAGGGGGGCAGGTAGGGCATTAACAGGGAAAGGTGGGGCACAAAGAAATACTTTTCTTTCTTATTTTCATTTAAAATGTCTCACTTTTAATAAATAATTATCTGAATTTTACAACAAACGATTGATAGATTGATGCATATATACCATCAGAACAGTGAACATCACTGTCACAACAGCGTTTGTTTTCATTCAAAGGCTTTATGATTTTTCCTATAATGGCGGCCGGTCTGTAGTCAAAATGCCCGGGACGATTTTCTGTCCCAGTCCAGCCCTGTATGCAGCTCATCTGCAGTCTGCTGTTACCTACATCTTCCTATTCAGAAGGCAGAATTTCCGAGTTCTGAGTACAATCGAAAGCACCACGACTGCAGTTTTTGTGTTGGATGTAAAAGGCGCACATGATGCTGTGACGTAGGCTAGAATCATGGCGGCGGTCAACGACGGCCCAGGCGTGGGATTTCTCTCGTGGAAATATGCACATTATCTTTTCCTTTGGTAGGTGGCACAGTGCACTGTGGCAAGTAAGCAAGCTAGAAGACTGGCAAAGTTATGGAAGCAACACATTAACAAGAGAATTCTGAGTAAAACCAAAGTTACTTTCCCTAGTAACTAGTTACTTTGAAAGTAACGAGTAACTTGAAGTAACTGAGTTACTTTTGATAGAAGTAACTAGTAATGTAACTAAGTTACTAATTTAAAGTAACTTACCCAACACTGTTTATATGTACCGGTAACATAATGTTTCTTATGATTCAACTGTGGAATTTAACTTAATTCTTTAGAAGGAAAAGCTGTATTACTTTATTCTCAAGTATAAAGCCAACCTAGATGTTAACCATTTAACAGGCCACTAATCTGGATTATAGCTTTCACAACAAAACTTGTTTTTAAACACATTTTTAACAAAACAAATACTATTGTTATTATTATTATTTAAAATGTAATAAAACAGAAAAGTGGTTAAATATAAAAGCAAATCAAATCACTTTTTATTGTCACATCACATGTGCAGGTACATTGGTACAGCACATGTGAGTGAAATTCTTGTGTGCGAGCTTCACAAGCAACAGAGTTGTGCAAAATACAATAATGTAAACAAGCAAAATACAAGAATGGCTACATCTGAAACTAATAAATATATGTACAATATATAATAGTATATGCATTTCTGGATGTGTATACTAAATATTTTTCTACGTGTGTGTGTGTGTGTGTGTGTGTGTGTGTGTGTGTGTGTGTGTACACATGTTTTACAAATTAAATAGAGTAAACAATAAATAAAATATATAAAATATATAAAATAAAATATACAGAGTGAGACATGTGCAAAACAGTGGCATTACTGTACAGTATGGAGTGCATAATGTTAAAGTTCCAGTAGCAGTTTGCTTAGGTTGTTAAACAAAGGCTAGATTTGACATTAATAGATGCCACAGATGTTCAAAAGCTGCCACAAAGTATGAAAAAAAACCCAAATGGACGTCTCCGAAAACGTCTGAGCATTTTTGCAAATATGTGATGTCTTGATAAATCGAGCAGATACTTGAACTTTACACAGCTACATTCTCGCCTGAAAATATCTTAAAAGTCTATTTTGTGACCCAGAAAAAGTTGTTTTTTAGCCGTGCTCCTCCGCCATTGCAGCGCTTACAAGTACGCACAGACTCCGACAACTGTGGCCGACAAATGCAATCCTCCTTTTCCCCAGATTACCCTTTCTGGGTCATAAAATAACCTTTTAAGATATTTTCAGGCGAGAATGTAGCTGTGTAAAGCTCAAATATCTACTTAATTTATAAAAATATCACATATTTGCAAAAGTGCTTCCACGTTTTCGGAGAGCTCTGTTATCCACCAGCGCGATAGCTGACCGGGAGGTCAAGGCTCGATAGAGTCCACGAGCACAGCTAACTGCCGGCATATCGTTTTCAACCTTGCAGTCTTTTGCTACTCATGTTAAACATGATATATATATAATTAGTTAGTTAGTTAGTTAGTTAGTTAGTTAGTTATGGGTATGGATTGAAAATACCCCCCACACTAACAGCTGAATAAGAGTAAACATTTACTCACCAAGTCAGTGTATCAGGCAAAGATCCACAGCAATGACAACAATAATATCTTGAGCTGAAGCTTCTCCAGGTTTGCTCAACATATTCCATAACAAATGCACCATGAACATGCGGACTGATCCGTGCTAGGGAGGAGGACGGTAGTGATGTGGCATTTTCAAACCACATCTTTCATCCTTCCGCACTGAGAAGCAAAACTTCCAGCTGACTTAGTTTTTCTAAGTTAAGACAACTCAAATAAATTGAGTTTATCAGCATTTTTATGAATGAATGCTATGAATAGATATGAGCACGTTAGCATATGCTGCTTCCGGTGCGGAAACTCCTGTGGGGAGCTTTGTTTCCGGTGTCCTATTCGCGCCTGGTTTACGGTCCAAGTTAAGCAAATGATTGAATCAAGCGGCGATTTACATTTCTATAGATGTCTTGGGCATTTATCCAATATACAGTGGGGCAAAAAAGTATTTAGTCAGCCACCGATTGTGGAAGTTCCCCCACCTAAAATGATGACAGAGGTCAGTAATTTGCACCAGAGGTACACTTCAACTGTGAGAGACAGAATGTGAAAAAAAAAATCCATGAATCCACATGGTAGGATTTGTAAAGAATTTATTCGTAAATCAGGGTGGAAAATAAGTATTTGGTCAATAACAAAAATACAACTCAATACTTTGTAACATAACCTTTGTTGGCAATAACAGAGGTCAAACGTTTACTATAGGTCTTTACCAGGTTTGCACACACAGTAGCTGGTATTTTGGCCCATTCCTCCATGCAGATCTTCTCGAGAGCAGTGATGTTTTGGGGCTGTCGCCGAGCAACACGGACTTTCAACTCCCGCCACAGATTTTCTATGGGGTTGAGGTCTGGAGACTGGCTAGGCCACTCCAGGACTTTCAAATGCTTCTTACGGAGCCACTCCTTTGTTGCCCGGGCGGTGTGTTTTGGATCATTGTCATGTTGGAAGACCCAGCCTCGTTTCATCTTCAAAGTTCTCACTGATGGAAGGAGGTTTTGGCTCAAAATCTCACGATACATGGCCCCATTCATTCTGTCCTTAACACGGATCAGTCGTCCTGTCCCCTTGGCAGAAAAACAGCCCCATAGCATGATGTTTCCACCCCCATGCTTCACAGTAGGTATGGTGTTCTTGGGATGCAACTCAGTATTCTTCTTCCTCCAAACACGACGAGTTGAGTTTATACCAAAAAGTTCTACTTTGGTTTCATCTGACCACATGACATTCTCCCAATCCTCTGCTGTATCATCCATGTGCTCTCTGGCAAACTTCAGACGGGCCTGGACATGCACTGGCTTCAGCAGCGGAACACGTCTGGCACTGCGGGATTTGATTCCCTGCCGTTGTAGTGTGTTACTGATGGTGACCTTTGTTACTTTGGTCCCAGCTCTCTGCAGGTCATTCACCAGGTCCCCCCGTGTGGTTCTGGGATCTTTGCTCACCGTTCTCATGATCATTTTGACCCCACGGGATGAGATCTTGCGTGGAGCCCCAGATCGAGGGAGATTATCAGTGGTCTTGTATGTCTTCCATTTTCTGATGATTGCTCCCACAGTTGATTTTTTCACACCAAGCTGCTTGCCTATTGTAGATTCACTCTTCCCAGTCTGGTGCAGGTCTACAATACTTTTCCTGGTGTCCTTCGAAAGCTCTTTGGTCTTGGCCATGGCGGAGTTTGGAGTCTGACTGTTTGAGGCTGTGGACAGGTGTCTTTTATACAGATGATGAGTTCAAACAGGTGCCATTCATACAGGTCACGAGTGGGGGACAGAAAAGCTTCTTAAAGAAGACGTTACAGGTCTGTGAGAGCCAGAGATTTTCCTTGTTTGAGGTGACCAAATACTTATTTTCCACCCTGATTTACAAATAAATTCTTTACAAATCCTACCATGTGGATTCATGGATTTTTTTTTCACATTCTGTCTCTCACAGTTGAAGTGTACCTCTGGTGCAAATTACTGACCTCTGTCATCATTTTAAGTGGGGGAACTTGCACGATCGGTGGCTGACTAAATACTTTTTTGCCCCACTGTATCTGTAAATGATGTTCATCGACTTGTCGATATTTTTTCCACGCGCCTCAGAGCAAAAGAGAAAAGGGATTCAAATGTTATATTTCTCAGCTGTCCCTCGTTTATCGCGGGTGTTATGTTCTAAAAACAACCAGCGAGAGGTGAAATCAAGTAGCCAATTTTATTTTTTGACGATGCAAAACGTTTCGTGGACATACAGTACTGCAGTCACACTGCTAGCGATCGATGCAGCGATTCTGTACTGTACAGGAGAGACGTCACGGAGGAGATCGTCTGCAGCGATCAGGACGCAGGACACAATGTGATGTAAAAATAAGCATGCAAACTTGCACTAAAAAATCTGCGAAACAGCGAGGTGAAAGGTGAACCGCGTTATAGCGAGGGACCGCTGTAATTTTGAAGGTAAGTCACAACATACCCTTCGTACATACTAATGTATAGAAACCGTTACCAGCAATCATTCATTTTTTGTGTGGCTTTTTTCACGGTTTGTTGACATGCTGTGTAGGTGTGTACTTGACTAGCTGATATCGACATAACGGGGAAACATCTGGTTTGACTATTCTTCACCTGTAGTTTGAATGCTGAACATTTGCCTGTTTAAATCATAAGACCAGTCACTATACAGAGATGTGCTTCTGAATGTGGACGATGTGTCTTCTGCTGCAGTGATGCAGTTCTGCTTGTGTTGAGTGATGTAAACAACTGATCGATCTAAACGCTTTAAACGTCAAAATTGATCATTAGATTTTTTATGACACAGCAGCGGCGAGCGTTCCCACCTTCTGCTCTTTGTAACTTAACGCGATCTTTCCGTTTTCGAGTTTTGGCACATGGAGTATATCTTCACAGTAGCGATTGACCACAAAGTAAAGCTACTGGAAATGTACAACCCCACATCCGGTCTCAAACCAGGAAGTTAGCATTTTCTCGTGCACAGGGTCTGTCACTACCCGATCCGTACCGGAAACCCGATCGGTACCCCGCATGTGCAAATCTTACGTCACTTCCTCTCTTTGCCAACATTGCGACATTCAATATATTTGAATGATACAGTTAGCGCCCAGTTAGCTCCTAGCATTTCTCAACAGCTCTGCCTCCTTTTCGACTGCCCGGGACATTTAAACAATGGATAATCCGTTTACAAAGAAATTCATGCTTTTCTCCTCAACAGAGAGCGTCCCCCGATTGAGCAACAGCGCCGTAAAATAAGAAGAATGGCGCCTAATTACAGAGTTAATAATGCAGACTTTGTAATATCTCACGTGTAGATTCATCAGCCAGATTAAGTGTTTACTGACAATTGACAGTGATAGTGCACATCATCATCACTATTCCAACAGTCCTCTCCTCACAGACAAGCATAAACACACTCGACTATCACTAAATCAAATTTAACACACGTTTGTAATGACGATAATTCAGTTTATAATAGGGTTTATTCGCTCGGTCAGCAGGTGGCGGTATCCTCGTACACTGGGGAGTAAACTGCCATTAAACGAACAGAAGAAGAAGAAAACATCTACACATGCGCGGTACGGATCGGGTAGACCCGATTTGTACGGTCAGACTTTACACATGCGCAGTAAGGATCGGAGAGTCCTGATCCGTAACTATCTTTTTATTTTTCGTTTTTGTCTACATTGTACTGAAATCCTTCATTATTGCAAACATTTTAAGATATACTTGTTATTCTTAACATCTTAACAGATACTCTGACCCATAACTATCGTAAAACGCTACGACCGGAAGTAGAAACCTTTCGCGCATGCGGGGTACCGATCGGGTTTCCGGTACGGATCGGGTAGTGACAGGGTCTATTCTGGGACAGAGCTACTTCTTCTTCTTCGGGGTTTAACGGCAGCTGGCATCCTTGTACATGCAGTGCTGCCATCTTCCGTTTCAGTCCGTTATTACACTCTTAAATCCTGCTACTTATTCCTGCGTCTTTTGGGATCTTACAAAGCTTCAAACGACGCATCGACTATTAAATTAGTCGTCGACGATTTTGATAGTCAACTAATCGTGGCAGCCCTACTTCCATGGAAGCAGACTTACCTGGTCTTCAGCAACAGTTATCCAGGCCCTCTGAAAGTCTGATAGTGTTTCTCTGGCTACTGTTTCACTCATTTTCAGTATGATACTTACACCTTTACATGTTTGTTTTTGTCATTTGTAACGCCACTTAACACTGGCCTAAAGACAAAAAGGTGCCTAACCCAAGGGCTGAACATGTGTCTTCTCTATTTAGCAAAGAACCCATTTGAAATTGTATTTTAGGCACTTTTATACCAGCAACCTGTAGCAAACACATCATTTGTTCCAATTTCTGAAGTTAAATGCACCAAAAATGCCAAAGTAACAGGTTTGACTAGCAAAAAAATATTATTTTCCCATCATGGTTGACAGTGTGTCCTGCACAAACTTGACAAATGAAGGGGAAAAGAAGAAATCCCACTTCAAAATTCCCACAATGACCTGACAGAACCTGAGACATGCATCTGAGCCTTCAGTTGACCCATCTACTGTTCACTGAAGCCTCATCAGAAATGGTCTCAGTGGAAAGGTCAGATTTTAGACCCACCATGAATTTGGATAGTGAACGGTGTCCATTTTCTGCATGACAGTTATCCCAAACACACTGCTAGTGCCAATGCAGAAAAGCATACATGGATAGAAAAACACAGCAGAACACCATCAGTCATGGTTGACCTCCCCAGAGCTCAGACCTCAACATTGTTGAAGCAATGTGGGATGATCTTGTCAGAGAAGAGAACAAAAGAAGAAACATCCAAAGAAAAGTTTTGAATGTCATTCAAGAAGCCTGGAGAACTGTTCCTGAAGACTGCTTAAAAAATCCAAAACGACTAACTTAATAGATGAATGGATTTGAGATTAGTCATTATATTCTGTGGTCCTGTTATGTTTGAAACCAATCAGCTGAATGAAGTCAGTATTATAAACGTACCTTTAGGCACAAACCAGTGCAAATCAACTGAAGGACCAACATCCACATTCTGTCCTCAATCTGTACAGACACAAACAGCAAAGCTTTGATTAGGTAATCGTGTTTCATTGTTGTAGCTGAACAAATATGTGAAATATTCAATAAAGTGAGAACATAAACACGCAGGTTGATGGTTCACTCGCACAAGTGTTTAACACAGCAATTCATATCTGATGTCAACTCGGACTACAAAGCTCCTTTGACTAGCTGGCGTGTTTGCCTGAGCTAATATGGACCGGACAGCAGAATGTGTCATATTGCAGTGATTGATCCTGGTGCTACACCTGCCACTCCCGATATAAGTTCATTATATTAACGTTTGTGCCTGTCAAATGTTTAAACCTTTAGTTTTAGTTTTTTTCTGTCTCAATTCAGTCCAAAAGTTGCCTTTATCTATCGCTGGGAGTAGATTTTTGTTCAAGTTAAGTACAACAGAGCCTGTGAAACCTGGCTGAAACATTTGAGCCCTAAAGAAAAAATGGGCCTGGTAGTTTCTGTACAGCCATTCCTGTAACTGTGAAAGTTCCCAGAAGCAAAGCACACAAAAGGTCCCAGTGCAGTGTCCCACCAGAAGAGGAACCGAAGAAGGTGCCAAAAGGCAGGGACAGCACAAAAACTGCTGTGCATCCAGTTTAGTTACCTACTAACTTAGTTGTGGTGAAACCCAGCTAACAGTTACTGGCTGCACCCAGTGCTAGCTAGACTCAGCAACGTGTTTATTCCTCAGCCCTGCATTAGAATCTGCAAACCCTTCAGACACACAGGGGTTTGCGACTTAACGAAAGCACTGTGGTATATTGTAATAAGCAGCAGCTATTACTACCTCCCACCAGTAGGTGGTACTGGGGTATTGTATGTGATTGAAAGCGAGCTGAGTAAAAGACCTGACCTCCACCATAGCCTCGTCTCAGTCCTCTGTGCTTGATCTAAAGTTGACTTTGACCGCAACCCACGTTAAACCAGCAGTTGGAACAACACTGCATAAAGTTACAACAAGCACAATAAATAATAAGAATCAACAACTCTTAATTTGTTCTGTCCATACGTTAGAAGTTCATTATACACTAAATCATTTTTGTGCATGAAAGATAACCTTGCAGTTGCGTTAAGGTGAAAACATGGTAGGAGTTTGAACATCAGCGTAATCCTGTGCACAAATACCAAGTTTGGAAATATTTAACCCCCTGGTGACGCCCCTGGGTTTAGCGAGGTGGCAAGCACGAACGAGATTTGACATTTTGTTTGTTGATAATAAAGCTGTAGTCTGTAAAATTTCAGTATCTTCATTTCAGCACAGCCTACTAAAGGTTTGAACCTTTTACGTTGCATTACTTGTTAGCCGTTTCCTGCCGTTTGCCTGCAGGTGAATCACTTCGGAGTTGTTGTCGGTTTGTTTACAGTCCGAGCTCTCATTACACTGACGGGCTTATTGAACAGTACGACTATTTTTTAACAACGTTGTCTGGTTGATTCCGAGTCGGAAACACAAACACACTTTTTAACCTTCTCCTTAGACGGTCGGGGAGGCGGGCGAGGCGGTACCGAGCTTTCTCCTCACAAATTAGCTGATAATAAAGTGAAAATCTTACCTGTACCGGACGAAGCGACAAACCCGTTCAAACCTGCACCACCTCGCTCTGTCTGGACTGAGAGTTGATCTTCTCCAGTCTGACAAAACGACAATTTCGCAATTTCCCAAGTGAACAAATCTCTCCTTCCTTTGTAAACTTTGCCTTCTTTTACGCAACACTGTTATGCTCTGTTCTGGTTATATTAGTATGTAACATGTATGTATTTAAATATAAAAGGCTACTGATCACACTTACTGTGAAAAATCTCAGTCAGTTTATGTTAAAATTTATGTCATTTTGAATGCAGAAAAGTACCACCAGAGGACCACCCGAGCCCCGTCAAAGCTACCAAGCAGAGTGTCTGCCATACTGTAATATTGGCTTTTCTTCTCCTTTATTTACATCCTTGTCTGCCCACTCATGATACAGCATGTATATGTAGTCAGTTATGGCCACAAACTCGCCTTTGATTACCAAATTGCATTTACTACATCAGTAAATCTGAGCAAACATTTGTCCTAGAGCAACACTGTAGGGTCTTTGTCTTACAGTATAAAGTGATGTGAGACAAGATTTCCTGACTGTAAAGCGGTGCGCAGACGACCAGAGCCCTCTCAGCACAAGGCTGACACGACTTTCCCCATATAGGAAATAAAACGTTAAAATAAAAACAGATTAAGACAGATTACTATACCAAACACATAAAAGTGCATTTACTGAATTGGTTTTGTCTGCTCTTGTTTTTTCAAAGACAATGAGGAGCAAAGTACAATCTGATCCTTGTGTTCATTTTCTATATACTGTTAATCCCCAGACTGTTGTCAGTCTGACAACACTCAAAATTCAAAATCATCCTCAGTGCACACCTTTTTCTCCTCTGTGCTCAAGGTGCTCTGTTGTTTAAGTAGAAGAGAAAAGTTGGACATATTTCACAACCATTAGATGTCCAAGAAACCTCTGAAAATGAGGTCACAGTTACTTCCCGAGCAAAAACTTCTGCTTTTGCTCACAGACCCTAAATTTCAACAAATAACACAATAATATGGCAAAACTGTAAAGTGACACAAGAAGCTAGGGGAAGAGCCACATGTTCCATCTGAGCTTTGAGGAAAATAAACTCAGCTTTTCCTTGGATGTTCGTAGTTTTTCCAGTTCATACAGAACTTCAGCAGTCGGGTTTGTCACTGTGTTGTTCCTCCATCTCATTGAGCCTGCTCAGGATTTATTCAGAGGAAATGAGGAACAAAAAGACATTTTAATAGGTCAGGGGTTTGTGTTGCTCTTGTTGACTTTTAAGTTAAAAAAAAAAATCAAATGAATAATATTTCTTTTAAAAATGAATGTAACAGCACTACACACCAGCACTGTGCTTATTTTATATGTTAATCATAATATATTTATAATGGAATAACATGAGCTCAACAGTGTCACAAAAGTACAAACATTCGGTACTTAAGTAGAAGTACAAATACTACTGTTAAAAGTTGAGGTACTGATTGAAATTCTTTACTCGGGTAAAAGTAAAAAAGTACAGGCTCTGAAATGTACTCAAGAAAGTATAAAGTAGCTCTTTGCATGATGTTTCTATTTCTCTGTGCTATATTAACATGATGGTAAAATAATATCAGGAGATTGGAATACAAACCTTAGTCTAACTTTTTTATTCTAATTATGCTCAGCTTGAATCAGAAGAAAAAGAAGGAAAATAAAAATTTAGCCCACATGGTAGAGGGTGGAAAATGTGTACAGTCAGAGGTTAAAGTGGATTCAGCAGATGTGGGAACATTAAAATTGGCTGTAATGGCTCAGTGTGGGGGAAAAGACTCATAACTCACAATAATTTCTATTGCTTATTGTCTATTGTGTACAGGCTGTGAGCAGCTGACCTGCTGCTCTTTTGGAGGTACACAACTTCAACCAGGTGTCTCAGGGACTCAGGGACCCTGACGATTCAGTCAGTCCTTAGAATCGTCATCTCTCCATCCTCCTATGCAGCCTCCCTGTGTGTGACTCGTCACTGGAAACACTATGCTGGGTCCTTCCTGAGGCTGTAAGTCACCATTGTCTCCACATGATGGCGCAGTCAAGCTGTGCGTGAAAACAAGGAAGGCCATTGCCCTTCTTTTCACCACTGCCAAGACAAACGTCTTAACCAATCATAAGATATTCCAGTAATTTTTGTCAGTTTATTTTTGTATTTTTGGTAAAACCCAACAGTAAATGTTTATGTTTTATATCATTTACTTATAAGGTGGCGAGTTTCAAACTTTTCTCCCTCCACATCACGTAGATGTTGTTCATATAAATAATCACACATCTCTGTATGATTAAAGGACCGTGTCAATCATTCATTATCTAAGAAATAAGCACACAGACACCACACATCAGCACTGAGTGTATTACGTGATGAAGAACTGCTTTGGGAGATTTTGCTAAACAAAATATTCACCACTTACTTTTCATCATGGTGGCATATTTACTATGGAACTCCAAAGTGTTCAAAATTAAATAAATAAATAGGTCAAGATGAAATAAATAACTATGTGAATAAATAAGACACAGATATGTAATGTCAGAATGATATTGTGAATTTACAAGTGTGTTATTCTGCCTAAATATTTATGCAGTTATTTATCTGACATTAACTCTTAATGTAGTCCCTAAAAACACTAAGCTTGACTTCACAAGTTAATCCTTCAGATGTTATAATACTGATACTGGAAACATGAGTATGTTGAGTGGTTGCTATAGATCTAGTGTTTTGTTGGGAAACTAACTGATTAATGCTTTTGTAAAGTTTATTAGGAAAATATGACAATGAGCGCTTTCATCAGTGAGTTCATTTAAATAGGCCAAACACTTATTTCAGGAAAGAATGGTGAAATTATTTTTATTTGTACACTTCCTTAAAAAAATTCATGTGGGGTTGCATTCAATTCTCAAGAACACAATTTATCACAGTTGCTCAAATTTCCACTGAAATGACCCTTCTCATCTCTCCCCTCCTTCTGTGGCACTCTTCTTTATCTGCCTCTTAGATTGTTCCCATTCAATATTGGTATCAAGTGTGAGCTCACTCTTGCTGGCTTATAGTGAAGGTATTTCCGGTCATTATATTTAGTAAATGACGTCTGTGCTGTAGATATGTTTAACTTCTGCTTCCTGATGCCAGCTTTGTGCAAAATCTGTTTACAGTAAGATCAAACAAGATCTGCAAACTATTTCCAACAAGGCAAAAGTGTTTAAGGTTTTGCCAACAAAGTGAGCGATTTAGTGGTGGGTTTAGGATGCTGTGCATTCAAAGGGTGACATGCTGTTTTCTATCGATTCAGAAAAAAGGTTAAAAGGGAAAAAGAAGCCCCAGACATTTACGTTTTCAAAAACATTTATTAATATTTTAGAATTTGAAGTCCTTTGTCATCACATGGCATCTGTACCTGAATGGTAAATAAAATGAAGGGCATGTCCTTCCACAAAAAAAACTGTTTGTAACATGTAATATTTCTGCAGTGCTGTGGACACTTTCCCTTTTCCTTCCACTGTTAATGCAATCTGCAAAGTTCCGGTAAACCTCTCACTGTACATTCACGTGTCATGCTTAAACCGTCTCTGCTTGGCTCAGCTTTCAGCTTTCACTTGATGGAAGCCGTGATCCTCGCCCTCCTCAGCTTTGAGCGCAATGCTGTTCGTCCTCTTCGCCCTGCGTCTGATGGCGCGATCCGCCAGAAAGACCACGAGAACGATAAAAACCGCAGTGAAAATTATTATTCCCACCAGACCCCCCGGTGGCACTCCCCCCGAGGGCTGCCTGGTTGGATCTGGATATGGTACCGATACGGTAGTGGGAGTGTCTGGTGCCGATGTCCCTTCAGAGCTGTCGTCATCGCTTTCTACGCACTTGTATCCGTCCACTAGCACATATCCCAGAGAGCAGAAGCACACGTAGCTCCCGAATGTGTTCTGACATTTCTGTTCGCAGTAAAGGTCACTGCATTCGTCCATGTCTATGCACACGGTACTGTCCACTCTCTCCTCGACTACGTAGCCGTCGGGACAGTAACACTGGAAATTATTGTTCGGGTCACACTCCGCGGGGCATTCCTCCTTCCCGCAGAACAGCTTGCACTTATTCGCTGACTTCGGGTCCACTCGGTATCCATCATAACACGAGCACTTGTAGCTACCGTGGGTGTTGTGACACTCATGCTCACACGGACCAGACACGCACTCGTTCACGTCGACGCACTGGCCGTTGCGCGTGGAGTATCCCGCCTTGCAGATGCATTCGAACCCGCCGGGTTTGTTGACACACACGGAGTTCTCCCCGGGACACTGCCGCGGGTCGTTGCAGTCATTGAAGTCCACGCACGACCTGCCGTCATCCGCCAGCTGAAAGCCACGATCACACATGCACGCGTAGGAGTCTCCGTTCATGTAGCAGATCTGCTCGCAGCTCAGCGCCAGACACGGGTCTCCCACGAGCTGCTGCTCGCAGGTCACTTTATTCGCAGGATTAAGGGTTTTTCCTGGTGGGCAGTAGCACGAAGGCATCTTGTTAGGACTCTCCGTGCATTTATATTCACACCCGCCTTCGTCCATCTCGCAGTTCCAGGGCGCCGGCTGCCACATCTCTGCGTAGCACAGATATTTGGTCTCAGATGGCATCCGGAGAGCGGTGCTTCCAGGAGGCGCAGACAGCAAGTCTCTGACCACAAACCCATACGGAGTGGTGTACATGACAGTCTCTCCCGGTGACTCTTCTTGACTTTGGCACATGCCAACGCTGGTGTACTCACAGAGAAACCCGGCGGCCTGATCCTGGCACGGTTTCTGGCTCCATCTGAAGTCCAATTCTGGGGAAACTGAGACGCAGCGCTGAGAAGAGCAGTTCATGTTAAAGTCTGGCAGCCAGTTTGAGAAGTCACTCTCGTCGTCTTTAGTTACCCACTCGTAGCCCCTCAGCCTGGCAACGGGGTCTGGGCAGCGGAGTGGTCGATGTAAACCGATCCAGAAGCTCCCCTTAAAGTTTCCCAGCAGAACAGAAAGAACATCGTGTTCTACAGATGAGCGCACGGTCATTAGTTGCCCCTCTTGATCTCTACATTCATTTTGCGCTCTGCTGAAATCGTTAGGGTCTCTGAACACAGCAAAACACTGGTTATTGATACAGTACCCCCCACTCGGGGCTATACTGCCGACTCTGTTCACCAGCGAGAGCAGCAGCAGGACCGCCAACTGCAGGACAGGATTCATGTTTGACCCTCGGCTGTCTTCCTTCAAGTTTATGTGCGTCCCGTCAGAGTATGGGCCTGTTTGTGTGAAGAACCCTTTAGCTGGCATTTATAGCCCATCAACTCCATGTCAGTGTCCCGACAGAGGAAGGAAGTCGCTCTTAATCAGCCGGCTGCTCCTCACTTTGCCCCTCAGCTCTCTGAGCGGGCTAGACCACATCCCCACAATTACGCACGGCTTTTACGCACTTACGCAGCGAAGCCGTGTGCACGTAAGGGGGGCGGAGGTCATCAAACGGACCCCTCCCCTCTGTTTGCAATAAACCCCTCCCATCTCTCTCCATGTAGCATGTCTGTTATCGAGCAGCATTTCTGGGGTCAGATGTTTTAACCCCGCTTCCCTCAGGTTCTACAGTTTTTACATGTTTTTTTTGGGCATTCAAGTATTACTATCTCACAACAAGGTAGAATAAGAACGAAATTAACAGCTGTAAAGAGTTGACTTTCATGTAAGACAAGAGATAAGCCTTTTAAAAGCAGAATTCCATGCATTTTTGCTTGGCTCTGTTGTTGTGTGCTCTATGATGCCCTCAGAGCAGGCCCAAGTTGTTATGGAGCCCTGCGCATAGTTTGATTTGAAGCTTTTCCGTCAGCTTGACCAAAGAGGATATATCAAATGCAATTTAACACAAACCTAAAAATCATTTTCTTATATAAAAAGGATAGAAAAGAAAAATTGAAAGACCAACTATTTGTAGGGAAAAGAGCTCTTCACTTTTCAGAGATGGAATAAAAACAACAAATATGTCATATTAAAAGCAAATGCATTTGTTAGTGATAAACATATCTCACAGGCTAGTCCATATTAATCTGTAGGAAACACTCACCCATTGTTCTGTCGTCATGGGGGAGCATCACGGCGGCTTTGTTGTTGTTTGTTGCTTCCAAATATTCTGACAGTGCTCCTGGGGACACGTGATGGAATGAGTTGAGTTTATTTTAAAAACTTATAGCAAACTGTAACTTTTGCAAGGGAACAAGACCCAAAGTCGGTCTTACTAAATGAAACAGCTAACTGAAGTGTAACAATTTTGGACTATAACTGCAAAGAAATCAGAGGTTCTGATTCATAAAGACACAATGCAGGTTACATAGCACGTCAGTGGGATATGCTGAGGATCAGAGGACATCCCTCTGACTATGTGACTAGCACAGTCCGTCGGGTCAGGAATCCATGGTTACATTTATTCCAGAAAAAGCAGCCAAATCAGTAACAACTTATCCTTATAGTATAACTTTAGCTAATGCAGCATTTTTACATTACAGGATGAAAGCATCAGGACTATGTAGGAACATGACTCACACATGAACATCACATATGTTCTCTGGTCTGCTTGTTTGATTCTTATCTTTAATGAGGTCATAAAATACAGTAATTGTTGATGGAAACATACCTTTATCCCCCTGCATTTGTTCCCTTTGTGTTATCTTTTGCTTTTCACACCCAGAGGCGTACATCTTTTTTTTTCACTGCTAACACTGACAATGTGTCTGAGTGTGACCCCAGCTCTGACACAGGCAGCAGAAATGGTAAAACCAGAGAAATGATAACACATTTATCAAAATATTTCACTTTGGTTTGCATGATCACTGATTTATCACATGCAAAACAAGTGCACATTTATCAGCCCGTCTTGTGTGACTTTAAAGGACTCTTGAGTTCCCAAAGAGTCCTGTGGCCTTTGGACCAGTGTGAATGTTTACTGTTACGTCTTATTAGTATTTTAAGTATTTTATTTATTGAATTTTATTGTTTTATTTATATTTTGATATTACTAGGGATGATGCAATGATCGGGGACCATTCTTAATTTCGTTGTACCTGTGACAATGACAATAAAGTTTCTGATTCTGAAAGTTAACCATTTAATAGCAATTTAAACAGTGTTACACCAGGTTTGTCTAAAAAAATAAAATATGAGGAAAGAAAAAGGGTAATATTGACTCCAAAATTAGCAAAGACAGTAACAAGTGAAAGCTAACAGTTGCACAGAGTGGTATTTTATATACAAAACCATAGCAGCACAGATTTACATTCATGATCAGTCCAGATCGCTCTGTTACACAGCAAAGACCATAACATTCAACCTCGTATGATGCGAGCATTAGGATTGCACAGACATGACAAAATGTTTGTTTCTGATACACAAAGAGTCTCCATTAGAATACTATTTCTTCCCTCTTTTATTCAAGGGAATTCAAGGGAATTTTTTTATGGACATTCCTCATGTCCACAAAAAAAAAACATAATAATCAAAGTTTTACATCCAGGGAAATCATACATAAAGAGAATTTGGCGATTCACTCCAAAATGTCTTATGTTTGGGGCCAATTTTGTGAGCAAACGTCAGTCACGGTAAGTCGTTAAGGCTACAAAGAGCAACAGTAGCTCCTTCAAAACTGGAGAGTGACCGCAAGGTTTAACTCCTCAAATACAAAAGCATTTTCTTGAGGACCAATAAGATGGATCGCCTTGTAACAGCATGGCTGTTATGAGCTTATTTGGAATGGGACTCTAGCTATAGATAAACTTTTCAGTACCATTACTGTCAGATTTCTTCCATCATAGTATCATTTATACATTACTGCAAACTGTCGGTAATTTATCCACCTGTGCCAAAATGATGTCTGAATATATCCGATGAAGCATTTGTTTCTGCTTTTCAACTTTGAATCGAATCCTGAATTAATCTGTGCCACACTATTTTAACAAACAGACTGTGCGATGATTTTTCACAACATCTTCCAACATCTTTTTGCAGTTCCATCTAATATTTAATTGAAAACTATTTTTTTGTATATTTTTCTGGATTTTGTTTGAGCAGTTGTTGAAAAATGAATTCTTATTCTGGATATTATTACATACAATTCAAAAATATGTTTTCTTTACAAATAACTAGAAGAAAGACATAACGCTCAAGCGGCACATCGGGCCCACATGCTGAACAATGCAGGAGAGCAAAATTAAAGGTGCTGTGAGGGTTAACTCAAACAGCCTGCATGCGAAAACAATTTTGCTCAAAGTAGACAAGAAATAAATGACTCCACGCTTGTCAGCATAATTTTGGCACAAATGACACCCCATAAACTGAGCAGAATGTGTTTTAGTGGAATACAAACCATAGGCCAGTAACTGTGCTCCCATGTAGAAAACATTCAGATGAATATCTTAATGTGCAGCGTCTATACTCTAAATTTACTATGTGCCATTTATTGCAGTGCTGGGCTATGAAGCCTCTCCGCGGAGAAACCAGTGCGTTTGACTTGAAATGAAGGCTCAGCTGTGCGACTTCACAGGTTCAGTTCAAGTTTCTGGGTGTCATTTTTAATCTGCTTGTCGAAGGACAGCCTCTTGTAGGTCTCCGTGGTCACCTGCTGCAGATAGAAGATATCTATATCTGGTCGTTTGAGGGGTGGGAGTTCAAGACTGCCGCAACGTTTAAAGATGTTCCTCAGCAGGAAAACCAGCAGCACGCCAACCAGCACGATGAACACGGCGATGCCCAGGACGCTGCCGGTTTTGATGTAGGGGGGCAGTGAAGCCGGGTGAGCGCTGGTCGGCTCACCGGTTGATGTGACGCTCAGAGAGGGAGAGCCTGAGCCATCGTCTTCTTCCTCCTGCTCCTCGGACAGGCTCACGCACTTGCCATTGTCCCGCAGCTGGAAGCCTTCGCGGCAGCGACACCTGTAACCACCGAAGAAGTTTTCACACACGTGGTCACACATACGCTGAGCCTCGCATTCGTCTATATCTGTGCAAAAGTCTGTGCCGTTCACGTTGTCTTTAACGTAGCCATCGAGGCATTCGCAGCCTGCCGATGAGCTGCATCTGCAGTCCCTCTCGGTGCAGTTCAGCGTACACTTGGTGGGGTCTGACGGTGACACCATGTAGTCGCGCCGGCACACACACCGGTACTCCCCGTTGACTTTAGCGCAGTCGTGCTCGCAGGATTTACAGATCGTTAGATTTAGGCACTCTCCCTCCTCCAAAACGAAGCCGCGAAATCTGCACCTGCACTCATGGCCCTCGCGCGTACTCACACACATCTGATCAGCTGTGCATGCCTTACATTCATCCGCCTCCACGGAGCTCTTCCCCCCCTGGCCCAGGTCGTGGCCTTTGTTGCACTTGCACTGGAAGCTGTCACCCTCCCGCTGGGATCCTTGCGCGCACTCTGTGCACGGGCCCGTGGAGCAAGAGACGTTATTACGATGGAGGACGAGCCCGGTGGGACAGACGCAGCCGGGTACTGAAGAATCGCACTCGTGCTCGCAGCCTCCACCCATCACCTCACATTTCCACGGAGCTTTCAGCCACTTGTCGTAGCACAAGTGCTTCGAGTCTGGATATTTACCACCGAGCTTTCGTTCTTCAGCCGTGGTTCCCAGTGGAAAAACCTCCGAATAACCGAACTTAAAGGTCTCTAAGGTGTAGTTCACAGCTGTGCCTGGCGACGCATTCAACGGACTGCAATACTCGGTCATCTGGCAGAAAAATCCGTCCAGCTTTTGGTCTTGACACGGAACCCTCACCACTGTGGCGCCCTGTCCCTCCATCATGGAGACCACGGGGCAGTTCGGACCCGTCTCGTCGCTGCTCTGGAGCCAGTATTTACCGCTGAGTCTGGTTAGAGTCGTTAAATCACCAAGTTCTTCCTTGGAGTTGAACTGATATAAGCTTCCAGAATATTTCTCACACGTTTCTTTGGCGCCTCGAAGATCCACGGGAACGTCGAAAGCACAAAATGCATTCTTGGAACAACGTACGAGCGGAGAGAGGAGAGCTTCCTGCAGCCCGCAGAGGAAAAGCAGAGAGAAAAGAAGCATTCTCGGAATCATGGTGCCGATCTTAAAAAGGCCTCCGATTGTGACTCCGGTGGCGTGAACGTCTGTGTTTGACGACCTGAAGCTGATACAGCGGCTGAAAGCTGAGCATAGTCCCCATTTATAAAAGCGTCGACCTCTTTTTTTCTCGTCTCCTTCGTTTTTTTCCTCCCCTCAGGTCCAGGCGAGGAAGGAAGTTCAGTCGGGTCCGTCTGATTGCGCAGCCCCCACGCTCTCCAAAAGGCTTGCCCATCAAAACACGCGCTCACGAACTTTGAATAAGGTGAATTAAACCCCGCACTCTCCTCCCACCGGTGACTCTTCTCTCTCTCGATTTGTACAAAAACGGGAAGTTTAAATCTCTGAAACGACTCGAAAATCTGCTCCTCAGAAATGGACATCACATGTTGTATTTGCGATTACGCATGTTGAATTTAACGTAAAATGCCATGTTTGTATTTTAAATGATTGTGTGATATCTAAATAAGAATTCTTTAGGTGGAGGCAGTTAAAGTAAGTACCAAGGCAAAAAAACAAGAGAAAAGTTCGAAATAAAGAGATCCTGGGCTCAGTACCTTACCAATCAATAAAATAAAATAAAATAAGCGTCTTAGAAAGGCTGATTGCAAATTGTTCTTAAATATTTTAACACGATATATTTGAAGAAATCTAAACGAACCGATGGAATTAAGGCTTATAATCAACATGAGTCATTCAAACGCTATTTACTCAGGATAAATAGAGATTTATTAGTGTAAATGATAAACAGTATTGTTATTCAAATCTTAATTATTATATTTTACTTTACTTTTCTGCTTCTGCGTCATCGCAGACCCCATCAGCAGCTGGTCTTCCAACACAGGAGGCTCATACAGTGTAGCACAGAAAAAAAATAGTGACTTGGTGGTTGTACATGTAGCTGTTAAAGAAGCAGATATTTCCTACAGGAACAGGGCCAGAGCTGAAGGTGGCCGTGACCACCTCAGACTGAAACGCAGCCACCCCCACATTATCTGATTTTTTTCAGTAACAGACATCCAGCTGTCAGAATTTGGTTCGTCTGAAAGAAGAATCAATCAATCAATCAATCAATCAATCAATCAATCAATCAATCAATCAATCAATCAATCAATCAATCAATCAATCAATCAAATCTGTATTTCCAACATATAAGTAACAAGTTTTAATACACATAAAAAACAAATGAATATTAATTCAAAGAAGGCCATCACATTCACATGAAAAAAAAAGTTGACAGTTTTCCAATGAAAAAGCATTAGCCTTATCTACCTCCATCTGCTTTGAGTATACTGTCAGTTTAATAAATATTTATAAATATGTAAAGAAAACAACATAATTGATACTTCTTTATAAACTGATCTTTAACTATTTTATAATAATAATAATAATGGATTGGATTTATATAGCGCTTTTCAGGGCCCTCAAAGTGCTTTACAATTCCACTATTCATTCACTCTCACAGTCACACACTGGTGGAGGCAGCTACAGTTGTAGCCACAGCTGCTCTGGGGCGAGGCTGCCATATCACGCCATCGGCCCCTCTGGCCATCACCAGTAGGCGGTAGGTGAAGTAAATGTCCTGTATTTTGTATAGCGCTTTACTAGTCCCTAAGGGCCCCAAAGCGCTTTACACACATATTCACACACTGGTGATGGCAGCTACATTGTAGCCACAGCCACCCTGGGTCGCACTGACAGAGGCGAGGCTGCCATATCGCGCCACCGGGCCCTCTGACCACCACCAGTAGGCAATGGGTGAAGTGTCTTGCCCAAGGACACAACGACCGAGACTGTCCGGGGCTCGAACCGGCAACCTTCCGGTTACAAGACGAACACCCAACTCTTTGAGCCACAATCGCCACGATATTTAATGGTAAATATCCAAACTTACAGTTTTTTTTATAAGATGTTATTATATACAATTCAATTCAATTCAATTTTATTTATATAGCGCCAAATCACAACATAAGTCGCCTCAAGGCGCTTCATAGATACAGAGAAAAACCCAACAATCATATGACCCCCTATGAGCAAGCACTTTGGCAACAGTGGGAAGGAAAAACTCCCTTTTAACAGGAAGAAACCTCCGGCAGAACCAGGCTCAGGGAGGGGCGGCCATCTGCTGCGACCGGTTGGGGTGAGAGAAGGAAGACAGGATAAAGACATGCTGTGGAAGAGAGACAGAGGTTAATAACAGATATGATTCAATGCAGAGAGGTCTGTTAATACATAGTGAACGAGAAAGGTGACTGGAAAGGAAAAACTCAATGCATCATGGGAATCCCCCGGCAGCCTATGTCTATTGCAGCATAACTAAGGGAGGATTCAGGGTCACCTGGACATGTCCTGGTCAAAAATGACTCCAAGGTTCCTCACAGCGTTACTGGAGGCCAAGGTAATGCCATCCAGAGTAAGAATCTGCTTAGATACCATATTTCTAAGCTTTTCAGGGCCGAGTACAATAACCTCAGTTTGATCTGAATTAAGAAGCAGAAAGTTAGCGGTTAATTATGGAGTTCCACAGGGTTCAGTGCTAGGACCAATTCTGTTTACACTATACATGCTTCCCTTAGGCAGCATCATTAGAAGACATAGCATACATTTACACTGCTATGCTGATGACACCCAGCTCTATCTGTCCATGAAGCCAGATAACACACACCAATGAGTTAAACTGCAGGAATGTCTTAAAGACATAAAGACCTGGATGGCCGCTAACTTTCTGCTTCTTAATTCAGATAAAACTGAGGTTATTGTACTCGGCCCTGAAAAGCTTAGAAATATGGTATCTAACCAGATTCTTACTCTGGATGGCATTACCTTGGCCTCCAGTAACGCTGTGAGGAACCTTGGAGTCATTTTTGACCAGGACATGTCCTTCAATGCACATATTAAACAAATATGTAAGACTGCTTTCTTCCATTTGTGCAACATCTCTAAAGTTAGAAATATCCTGTCTCAGAGTGACGCTGAAAAACTAGTTCATGCATTTATTACTTCCAGGCTGGACGACTGTAATTCATTATTATCAGGAAGTCCTAAAAACTCACTGAAAAGCCTTCAGCTAATCCAAAATGCTGCAGCAAGAGTCCTGACAGGGACTAGAAAGAGAGAGCATATTTCTCCTGTTTTGGCTTCCTGTTAAATCCAGAATTCAAAATCCTGCTCCTCACATACAAGGTCTTAAACAATCAGGCCCCATCTTATCTTAATGACCTTGTAGTACCATATCACCCTATTAGAGCACTTCGCTCTCGCTCTGCAGGCCTACTTGTTGTTCCTAGAGTATTTAAAAGTAGAATGGGAGGCAGAGCCTTCAGTTTTCAGGCCCCTCTTCTGTGGAACCAGCTTCCAGTTTGGATTCAGGAGACAGACACTATCTCTACTTTCAAGATTAGGCTTCAAACTTTCCTTTTTGCTAAAGCATATAGTTAGGGCTGGACCAGGTGACCCTGAATCCTCCCTTAGTTATGCTGCAATAGACGTAGGCTGCCGGGGATTCCCATGATGCATTGAGTTTTTCCTTTCCAGTCACCTTTCTCACTCACTATGTGTTAACAGACCTCTCTGCATTGGATCATACCTGTTATTAACCTCTGTCTCTCTTCCACAGCATGTCTTTATCCTGTCTTCCTTCTCTCACCCCAACCGGTTGCAGCAGATGGCCCCGCCCCTCCCTGAGCCTGGTTCTGTCGGAGGTTTCTTCCTGTTAAAAGGGAGTTTTTCCTTCCCACTGTTGCCAAAGTGCTTGCTCATAGGGGGTCATATGATTGTTGGGTTTTTCTCTGTATCTATGAAGCGCCTTGAGGCGACTTATGTTGTGATTTGGCGCTGTGTAAATAAAATTGAATTCAATTCAATTGAATACTCTTTAAAAAAACCTTCCAGGAGAGACACTGACTCATGCACCTTGAAGCCAGGAGAACACCCTTAGGTTCAAGAATAGCCTCAGAGGCTGAGAGGCAATTGTCTTATTTATGGTCAGAATAAATCAGTCATCAGTCGTAAGCTGGTATTCCCTCAGATAGGCAGGCTTTTCCTTAGAGTGGATGGTGCTTGCAGAGGAAATAGGAACAGGAGGGTTGAATAAACTTCCCATACTGTGACAGGATGCAGAAACAAAATGTGACTGCATTACATGTATGCGCTATGTTGTTGGTTGAGCTGCTTGGTTTCTAGGTGGAGTATCAGTCACAGGGATTAGAATGATGCCCCCACTGAAGCGATGCAGAGTGATTTAGCTGATGCAAATATGGATGATATATATATCAGTGCAGGACAGTTTAGAGTTATGAGGAAATCAATGTGGAAACATGAGCTCTGACTTATCGTTCTGACAGCAGGAGGAGTATATGACACATTATAAAACTATGTGCAATCCACAGAGGTTGTAAGCATAATGCTATTTCAGCGGCTCCTTATTTCCCCTGTGAAAGGGGTGTGGTGGGATGGGTGGAGGGGACGTGACCGAACTTCTTTGTTCACACCATAGGAAAAAAAATTAAAACCTGTGGAGTATTTTCATTGAAGTTCTGGACATTTAATTCACAGATGCTGACCTTTGCCAGCAGTGGGCAGCAGGCATTTAGTCCAACAAGAGGTAGGCGCTCCGTCAGCTTTGAAAAATCAGGGAACTCAGCCCTGTTGATAGCTGATATGGCCCGAAACCTGTTTTGTTTTGTCTCAATCAAAGGGAGCTCTTGGCTTTGATTTTGTTTTCTCAGTCTGACCATTTCAGTTTGTCCTTGTTGACCAATGTCCTGCTCACAGGTCGGTGTTTTCCATATTCTATGTAATTCCCATATATTAAATCCCATATAATTACAATCACGATACAGCTCCATCTCAATATATCTCCCATAATAATGGTGTTATCAGGATGATTCTGTGATGCACTGGAAGAAAATCATAGACAGATCATGATAACCAATTGGTTATGATACAACAAATCATTTTTAAGTATTTTGTGGATATTTTGATGACTCCATTTACATGTAGGGGATTTTCACATACTTCTCTGAAGAGGTATGTGCCATCGTGCCTAGACCTCTTGCCCCTCCTTTGCCCCCCATGTAAAGTCTCTTAGATCCGCCACTGCACTACACAGTATTGAGTCAATACTTTAGCTCCACCTTTACCAGCTGCAACATTAAAGGGACGTTCATCAGTGTATCCAGGGTCTAATAAATAAAACCTGATTCCCTCATTGCAAAAGTTCAAGACATTTCTGTCTGAAATTGTTAGAGATTAGCATTCATGCACTTCTAGATGCATCCATCCAGTAATATAAGAAACTGTACTGCTGAATGGTGTGTGGTACTAAAGTTTTCATTAAGTGAGCACTTCTTCCATTGCTGCTCTGCCCAGTAGTCTATTTAAAACTAGCGAGAGCAGTTTGGCCTTAACTGCACCGTTAAGGCCTTGTTTGTTTCCTGATGGCAGCGACAGACTTTCTGCTCCCCACTGCCGGTCAAATGTCCAGGTCAGCTTCTTCATCCTGTCGGAGGAGTGCAGGAAAACAAGCCATAATGTGATGGAATATTACAAAGTGTGTGGGAAAGCAATATGCAGTCAACTTAATATTCATCATGGTGCTGCTTTCTAGCCTCTACTCTTGTGTTGTTTTATAGCAGGCGACCTGTTACACTTATAATTATTGTATCCTCAGACAGATCCATTATATAAACAGCGTTGATGCTGTCTCTCTTGATGACCTCATCAATCTCGCTAAACAGACATCACAGTGGTCTCCAGTACCCCCACTGTATAAAAGAACAAGTCCTTAAACCACAGCATACTTTCTGTCCAATGAAGACCTCCGGTTAAACTTTCCCTGTCTTTAGAGACACTGAGAGAAATAAAATCATCACACGGCCCGTTGAAACCATCTGCTTCAACACGACGCAGCTCAGAACCGGTGAGGCTAACCCATAAACAGCATCCGGGCTGATCCAAGTCTGGACAGACAACTGTGTGGAACAGTTTCCAGTTTTTGTAGACAGACAATGTGTTCCATTAATACCCCAACCCTTCCTCACCAGAATCTAAACTCAGTGTGACCCTACCATAACTGTATGTAACGGTATACACCTACCCACAGACGCCTTGATATCATAACTTAAATTCAGTCTCCACAGTCTCTAGACTACCTGCAGTCTACCTAGAGCTTCGGAGGCGGATGTGAAGTTAGGGAAGCCCAACATGGTTGGATACGATGTGTATTTGAGGTTTGATGTGTCGGTATTTCAGGAAAATAGTAAATAGTAAAAAAATAGTAAAAAAACCCACAGACAGGTACCTGTCAGGTAAACCTGTGCTCATCCCATAAATCCTGCTCCCTAGGAGGAGTCGTTACCTCCCAGAAGGTGGTAGCACATGAGAACTAGAAAAGTGCCTGGTACTTCTTCTTCTTGTCCTTAGCAGGCGACCAGCGGCGGTGGTCTGCCGCGCAACCAGTACGCTGCTGTAGGTGCCGCAGGTTCTTTTGCTTGACCAACGATTATCTTCCACGCTTTTCGATCTAAGGCGATGGTTCTTGCCTGCTCGAGGTCAAGTCGAAGGGCCTTCAAATCATCCTGGATTTGTTTCATCCATGTTTTCTTTGATGCATTTTGATGCACCCTCCAATTGGTGGGGGGGGTCAACCAGAGTAGGCCATGGGGGTAGTGGCTCGGGTCCATTCGACAAATGTGGCCAAACCAACGGTGCTGGATTAGGTCGCCGATCGTCGGTTGGCTGCCGCAGCTGGTGAGGATGGTGTCATTCAAATGACGGTCGCGAAGGGAAACGCCGAGAATGCATCTAAGGCAACGCATTTGGAAAACTTCGAGCTTGCTCAGGTCGTGTTTGAGCATTGTCCACGTCTCCGCGCCGTAAAGTAGAATGGGCAGGATCAGGGTTCGGTAAAGGCGGATCTTTGTCGCCAATGAGATGTTATTCTTCTTCCAGACGCACCAGCGCAGGGAAGCGAATGCTGCCGCCGCCTGCCCAATTCTGGAGCGTATCTCCACTGATGATGCCACTTTCTACTCCAAACTGTACGGCCTCAAGGTTAACGCCGAGAAGACCAAAGTCCTGACCACCGACGGCTCACCAATGATCGTCCACCTCGACGGTGTGCAGATCAAACAAGTGCCTGGTACAGAGGGTCATACATAGGTACAGGCACTAATGGGTACGAGCATGCCTGAGGGGGTGAGAGGGTGATGGGGGCGAGGGCTGGGGTGAAAAAAACAGTCCCTGGATACTACGAGCTCAGTGTCTGTGCAGTTTTTCCTTTTAAGGGAATAGTGTTGTATTTTGCAAATGAACAGTATGTAGGAGAAGGTAATGAATCACAGGAACTGATTTGCAAACAACTGGACATGAAAAACTTAAACTAATAATCCAGTTTAATATTACAGTGTATTTCCAACTAACTAGGCTAGTTAGTTAAAGAAACATTAGTTAGTTATTTCTAAATATGTAATGTATTTTGGAGAAATGGAAAAGTGAGGTTAGGGGTCAAATATGCTCATGATATTTGGATGCAAACTATAATGTGATATTTAAGATCCACATACATCATTCCCCCTTACGTCTGCGTGCTGTCAATGCAAATAACGGCAACAAGAAACATAGTTTTAAATGGCTCTACCAAGATATTATATTATCTTAAGGTCAAAGTGACAATACCTAAGGTATTAGGATTAATCTGCTGACACTGAATGAGAGGTCACAGGTCAAATATGATATTTTAAATCTTGATTCAGTGCTTTCTATGTTGACACACCACACGTGTAAAGCACCAGTCAATCATCAAACTGGCCTTAAAGACCTCAAGTGGGTATGAAGTAAATCTTAATGGATTTTATCAAAACTCATTCTTTGAGTTCTTCTGGAATTCGGGTGTGAAATTTATGGTTTTCGGGGTTGTTATGGTTAAATCGGTTTCCCTGGGTCGTTCCCGTGTTGTAGTTGTGCGTCTTATTTTGAAAGAAATATTTACGTGTTACCATAGCGACCAGAGAGCATTAAGGGACAGAGAGGAGGATGTTACTGTCAGTGTTGTTGGTGCATTTCAGGAGGACGCTGCTAATAAAGTTGCACAGTGAATTCGTGTTTATCATTATATTAACAAAATACCACAGTTTTTGTCTTGGTCGTATCATTTTACTAGATATGACTGCTGCATTTGACACAGTGGATCACGACCTGCTGATCTCTCGTTTACAGCATTGTGTGGGCATTTCTGGCTTTGCACTCCTGTGGATAAAATCATATTTGTCAAACAGGAGCTTCTGTGTTAAGCTGGGCTCGTCAACGTCCTCTGTGGCCCCTCTGCCATGGGGTGTCCCACAGGGATCTATTCTTGGGCCATTACTGTTTTCATCTCCTGCCACTGGGTGCGATCTTTCGTAAACATAAAGTTTCATTTCATCTATATGCTGATGATTGCCAACTTTATTTTCCTTTCAGTCATTCTGATACTTCCCCACTTAGACTCCTGCTTGATTGCCTTAGTGATGTTAAGTCATGGATGGCTCAAAACTTTAAATTTTAATGAACGTAAAACGGAAGCAATTCTGTTCGGCCCGAATCGTTCCTCTGATATCCCTGATGATGACCTTGCTGCTCTGACCCCTCACCTGAAGAGCTCGATTACCAATCTTGGGTTAAAAATCGACTCTGCACTTACCTTTGATGGCCACGTGAATGCGGTGGTGAAATCATCATTCTATCAACTCAGGCGTCTGTCGAAGGTTAAACCTTTTCTTTCAAGGCGTGACTTGGAGACTGGTATCCACGCTTTTATAACCTCACGCTTGGATTATTGTAACTCCCTTTTAATAGGGGTTGGACTGGGCACTCTGACACGCCTGCAACTAGTCCAGAATGCTGCGGCACGGTTTTTATCTGGTAAAAGGAAATTTGAGCACATTACTCCGGTCCTGGCCTCCCTGCACTGGCTTCCAATTGAATTTAGGATTCATTTTAAAGTTCTTTTATTGGTTTTTAAATCTTTAAATGGTCTGGCACCTGCGTATCTGTCTGATTTGCTGAAGCCCTATGTCCCCACTCGTTCGCTCCGGTCAGCTGAGCAGCTGTGGCTCTCAGCCCCCAAATCACGGTTGAAACTGAGAGGAGACCGAACGTTTTCTATCGTGGCTCCTGAGCTTTGGAATAATCTTCCTTTTCACATTAGGCGATCGACATCAGTGCTGGTTTTCAAATCCAGATTGAAACCGCATTTTTATTCACTGGGTTTTGATTCAGTGGTTGACTGACTTGTATTTTATTGTTTTCGCTATGTTTATTATTTTATCGTATTTATTATTCTTATGGTATCTATTATGTTTCTGTTGTTCAGCACTTTGGTCAGCCTTGTGTGTTTTTAAAGTGTTATATAAATAAACGATGATGATGATGATTTTATTTTGTTGCATTTATCCGCCACACCTTCAAATGAAAATATTGTCTGATATTAAACCGTCCGTGGGGCAAAAATGTTTGGGGACCACTGCTTTAGACCCATACTTTCAGAAATTGCAAGGTATTTCTTACAGATATTTCTTAAGATATTTCTTACATGCATTTATAAATGACTGCTTAGTTTATGAGAAGCTTAACAGTGCCGTCCTCCAAGCCTATGAACTTGTACCTGAAGCCTATAGGCAGCATTTTAGAGGTTTGGAGTTGGCGCAGGGTCAGTCCTACCTTGACTTTGCTAGGGAGAAGGCAAAGCTTTTTGATAGGTGGTGTTCTGCAAGCCAGGTTAACAATATGGGGTCGTTACGTGAGCTTGTGCGGTTGGAGGATTTCAAGAACGCGGTGCCTGAGTGTATTGCTCTTTATTTAAGTGAACAAAGGGCTATCACTTTACAGCAGGCTGCCACGCTGGCAGATGAGTTTACCCTAACTCATAAAACAAATGCTGTAGAATGTGACATCCTTTCTCACCATAATACATCTTGGAGAGGTAAGAGTGGGCCAGTTAACAAGGCTGAAAAAGTTGTGGTTTCAAGACCCAAAAGGAAGCTTTGTTTCTTCTGCCACAAACCTGGACACCTTGTTGCTAACTGTTTGAAGCTGAAACTCAAACAGAAAGCGCACTCAAAGCAAAAAGGGCCTGCTTTGAGAAAAGTCAGTCGTGGTTCTCAAACTGACAAGGTTGTCAGGCCCAGCAAAGGACCACACTTGGGGCATAGTTGTTTAAGGGGCTCCTGTGGTCAGTGTAAGGGGTCAACTAACCCTGAGCTGCCGCTGGTTGACCATTTCTCAGGTCATTTCTCAGGTCCTATTTATTTATACGGAATAAATAAAGGTTTACAGTCCTAACAATATATGTAAATATATGTAAAGCAGCTCATAATAAGAGTGCAATCATTTCAGTGTGATGCAAAAATTAAAAATGTTCAGATAAAGTAGCTAAGAACCTAACCAGTTTCTAAATGAAATGAGCAAGAGGTCATAAAACCTACTTTTTGTCTCCGACTTTGGATCAGAGTACACACTAAAAGTGCAGGACAAAAAACTTAAAGTTTTTTGTCCTGCACTTTTATCACACCTGAGTGGTCGTGGATGTCAACTTCATTAATGATACTTGACTCAAACCCTGTGTCTGCCTTCAAAGCTCATCTTCTTGTCCAGTGATCACACACACTACAGTGGCTGCCCTCATCTTAACATCAGCACACTGCTTCCCAGACTTTCATCCCCAACTCAGTAGGTGTGAGTGGGCAGCGGGTGGCTGCTCGCTCATATCGCAGAGGAAAAGGAAACTGTTTCCATGTCCGGGATGAAGATGAAAGGAAGGAGTGCTGAGGTTAGTTCACCCACACCTACATGCTTGTAATCTTATCTAAACATAAGGACATAGTCACTTACTGTGTGTGTGTGAGAGACAGTGAATGTGTATATTTGTGTACACACACATGCCACTTTCATTTATCTGTCGTCCTGTTCCAGCCACACCCAGAGCTTAGTCAGTACCCCGAGGAACTGACTAAGCTCTGCTATGTGATGGTCTGCCCCGCGGAGCACACATGCAGATATGGTGCCCATGACCACCCAGAAGACTTTTCCTGTTCTCCAGAGAGTGGCTAGACTTTCTGTAAACACCACACACACATTGAGAGGACAAATTGATCCTTTATAATCAAAAACTGAAATATTTTAGCATACATCTGCTGTTTAAGTAGAAGTAAATTCTGTCCGTCAGGAACTGGGTGGAGAGGAGGACAGAAGAAGTCATTCAGTGTCAGCAGAGTCTCGGTCAAAGTGTGCCGTTAGGCTGATGTTCACCTGCTTGCATTTTTTCTTGGCTAAACCAGAGTAGTTCACATTTATTTCTCTTTTTTATTTCTTTCGTCACATTTATTTAACCGTATTTATCTCTTATTGGACAGTTTGTCCTGTGTGAAAAAAGCTTTTGGGTTTCCTCCATATTTGTAAATCTCAGCCTGATCGTTTTTGCTCACAACACCTCAAAAGTAAAAACTGTTTTTTCATGAATATTTTGCTATAATAATTTAGCAGCAGTGACTGCATTTTAAAAATGCCCTTTAAGTAAGTAAGTAGGTAAAGCTGATTTATGTAGCTCTTTTCACAGACACAAAGCCAGGAAAGTAAAAACGAATTATTACAAAAGATATAAAACAAAAATAAACCACAATTGTTGCAACACAAAACCTCGTTAAAACAGAATAAAGAGTAGATAACATAAAAATACATAAATAAAGAAGGTCAACAGAAGACCTGGTTGAGCACAAACGTTTTGAACTGCTTTTTGAAGGAGTCGACTGAAAGGAAAACTATTCCAAAACACTGGTGCCACAGACTGAAAGGCTTCGATCTTGTCCAAAGGACAAATAACACATCATGAGCCTGTGAAGGAAGACTGCGGGCAGCTGTGTATTTAACAAGAAGTTGAGATGTATGTTCTGGATCTTGAAAATCCAGTGAACTAGTAGACTGGTTTGTCAGGGAGTCAGCATGTTAGCCAGATTACTGTATGTAAAGATTTTGTTGAGAAAATGAATGCAGGCTTTAAAGCACTTTGAGTGCTCAGGTACAAAAGCACTATACACAAAGCAGCCGGCTTACCCTTTACTCAGAGCATCAGTAAAGCTCTGTGGCAAACTATGGCCAGTTGTGGGCATCTGGCTGCACAGGAAAGACAACAGACTTTTCATCTGTTTTCTCCTGAACTAAAGCAACATTTGGACCTCTGTATTGTGTATTTTTCAGTGTGGAACTGTTTGTTTACCATATGCATTTAAATAATGAGCCCCAGGTATGCTTGTGCACAATCTGACACATTCCTGCCAATAGTATTTCCTGGATCAGCAGGTGCCAATGATGCATTGAGATATTAAGTAAAAGATAAACAGGCACAGAACTCTAACAACATGTTCAAAACATTAGCAAATGTTTTTACTTTTTCATTTTTAATATAAATAAATAATCAGGCTCCATCTTATCTTAATGACCTTGTAGTACCATATCACCCTATTAGAGCACTTCGCTCTCGCTCTGCAGGCCTACTTGTTGTTCCTAGAGTATTTAAAAGTAGAATGGGAGGCAGAGCCTTCAGTTTTCAGGCCCCTCTTCTGTGGAACCAGCTTCCAGTTTGGATTCAGGAGACAGACACTATCTCTACTTTCAAGATTAGGCTTCAAACTTTCCTTTTTGCTAAAGCATATAGTTAGGGCTGGACCAGGTGACCCTGAATCCTCCCTTAGTTATGCTGCAATAGGCTGCTGGGGATTCCCATGATGCACTGGGTGTTTCTTCTTCACTCACTATGTGTTAACAGACCTCTCTGCATTGAATCATATCTGTTATTAATCTCTGTCTCTCTTCCACAGCATGTCTTTATCCTGTCTTCCTCCCCTCCCCTAACCGGTCACAACAGATGGCCCCGCCCCTCCCTGAGCCTGCTTCTGCCGGAGGTTTCTTCCTGTTAAAAGGGAGTTTTTCCTTCCCACTGTCGCCAAAGTGCTGCTCATAGGGGATCATATGATTGTTGGGTTTTTCTCTGTATCTATTATTCTAGGCTCTACCTTACAATATAAAGCACCTTGAGGCGACTGTGTTGTGATTTGGCGCTGTGTAAATAAAATTGAATTGAATTGAACTGATATGAGTAATGCGTTTTGCTGGGTAACAGTAACCACAAACAAAAACTGTGTTTGGTCAAAAGCTGCACTTTGACATTTTGGTTAAAATCAATTGTTGTGTTTCAAAAACTGGAAATCTCCTTGAACATCACTGCTGCCCTCACAGGAAATGACTTCTTTAAAAAAAGAGGAAAACCCATTTCCACTGCTGTCACAGTCTGAGGTATGTTGTTGGCATTATTGTGACATAATATGACAAATAATGAGTCTTTTTTTCACCTCTTGTGCGCTGCTGTGACAACAAATACAAACACATTTTTTTAAATAAGATGAGACAGACCAGAAAACCACAAAGTGGGAAACAGCCCACTTAAAAATATTGGGAAAAAAATGATTTAACATCCCCAGCAGTAGACTACATCATGAAAATGTTCACACAAAGCAGCAGAACATGGTGATCCTGTCCTGAGCTTCAAGCATTTGGACCAAATTTCAAACCAGCCAGTCTCAGCTGGTAGGGATGCGTCTTGCTTTGCTTCTCGAGCCCTCACTGACCTGTGAGAAACTTGCAGAGAGGATATTGTGTTTCACCATCTGAGCTACACAGATAAATATGCACAGCATAAATCATGTCCTGTGCTGCAGTGCAAGGAGGAGAAAGGTAGATCCACTGCTTCAATGGTAGGAAATGGCCCAGCACTCTTGGATGATCTCACATGCTTTCAGGTTAAACAAGCAAAAAATATTTCAGCATCATCATCATGGACATCATCTTTGTTTTAATTCCAGATTTTTTCCCTTTTTGTTGGAGAAAGCCTCTGGTTCTTGTAATACTGACTCTACCAAAAGTTATTGTTTGACAGTTACATATTGTATCTAGCTTGAGATTTCCTGAATTAATCACGCTGGAGATTTTTGTGATGAGCTTTAGAGAAAGTCCATCAGAACTGGACAGGAATACCTTTTATGAAAATGATCTTCGCATCTTCCAGTGTAGCTCAGATCAGCTTTACTACCTCACACAAGTCTCATATTGTTTTACACCAGACAGTAATTCCCAGAACCTTGTATAGACACATGCTGCCTAACGAATAGTGGCATTGTAAAGCGCTTTGGGTGCCTTGAAAAGCGCATTTGTCGCAGCACCTTAGTCGTGTTGCTGTGACGTCGTTGTATCCAAATATGGCAGTTTAAGCATCCTTCCCCTGAATTCGGACACAGCCACAGACTGGTTCGTGAGCAGTCATGCTGTAGACTGACTGACTGACTGGTGACCAGTTCAAACCAAGAGCTGCGAAAGTCAGCTGATTCAGTGCATCTCTAATTTAAATTCATTTCCAGTAATAATATCAAACAATGAATAGACTTGAGGTGAACAGAGACACACCTTTACTTAATTTTGCACTCTTTTTTAAAGATGAATTTTTCCACCACTAAATTAAGGTGCAAAATTCTCACAACAGGTCATTAGGTGCAAACCACAAGACCAGAAATAAAAATAAGTTGTTAAAACAGACTTTCACTAGCTGGGCCCACGTCCTCATTTTAGGTTTGACAGTGTTTTAATAGGTAAAGGTGAATGCTGGGACATGAATTGAGCTGCAGTTTGGGGAAGGCCTCGAAGGGGACTGGCGACGGCTCCCGGGCCTGGCAGATCCCCGTGGACTAAATAGAAATGAAGAAGTTAAAGAATTGAGAACAAGGAGGGAGGGACGGTGGGGCACGTAAACGAGAATGAACAGTTTGCAGAACTGGCGGAACCTATACAGATGACAACCGGAAGGAGCGTGTTTGGAGGCGTGGTCCCGCTCCTGAAATTCCGATACATTATCTCCAAATAAACTGTATTTAAGGGCTGGAAGTAGCCCCTGTGACCCACTGCTGTCTTGGAGCCTCAGGCTGAGAGAGCTGAGCAAGGGTACGTACGCAGTAGACCTACATGGGGTGTGTAGGTCTGCTACCTTGCTTCATCGTGTCTTTTGACTCTAATAGGAACCACATGTCATAAAGAGAACATCGTGTTATATTCAATAAGACCAGAGCCACAGATTGAAATAATAAACTCATCAGGAACTTCATTACTCAGCTCATAGATCGGGTGGCTGAGGGGTCATTTTTCCAGAGATATCTATACGATCTGACATTTTTTTCAACTAAAGGAGTCACCCTCCTGCTGTACATTACAGATCTAAGGCACTTCAGCACTGGGCCCACTTTTAAAATCTGGAAGCTACATCCATGTGTTATATCTATGAAAAAACCTTTCACATGCTGGAGGGTCGACAGCGAGTTCTCTGTGTTTTTGTCCCTGGTAGAAACTCCTTATATAGCACACAGTCCTTTGGCCCATTGTCAGCACAAGAATAATGATGAATCCTCAATACCCCCCTTTTCTTTTTCCAAACTAAGATTCAAAAATGGAGTTTTCTGTAATGTTTACTGGACAGTGAAACTGTGTGCAGCACCATCTTCCTACGACAGCTGACAGAAAATATGAGAACGCAGCTTTTAGAAATAAACTAGCCATTGAGCCGCTGTTGTTGCTACTTTACTGTTATCCTAAAACAGCATAGTCTCAAAGCATAGTCTCTCTTTTGTGGAAACCAGCAACTGCTCTCTATTTTCCTCAGTTGATTGGCTTTAAAAGGGCTCTCACTTGTATGAAGCCTTGTTATTGTGTCTTTTTGAGGAAAGCAGGGGAAGTGTTAAATAGAGCAATATGTTCTCGCAGAGACACCAAAGCTGCTGTCCAGGTCCCATCATCACCTCCTTCCAGCAGGAAATCAAGCGAGACATTACATTTTATCATCTGTTTTCATTTATGGGATGGGAAACAGTAGAGCGGTGTGTTCAGACACAATGCTGATTTATTGGCACACATCACTTGTCACTATTTCCTGCTATTGTGTTTTGTGTCAGAAAGAAGCAAAGTAAAAATGGGATTAAACACATGCTCTGTCCAAGATAAAGAAAGATGCACTGTAAATTCTTCCTCTTCTTATATGATTACAGAAACATATCAGCGTTCAAGATAAAGAGTCATCAAGCATGCATTGCTCAAGAGTTGCATGTGATGCAAGCAGCAGTTGCTATAGGGAAAAATATATATTTTCCAACAGGTTGGCAGCGGTTCCTGAGGATTGCTGGCTGTCCCGCGTGAAATCATTTGCAAAGAATGTACAGAACAAAAAAACAGTGTTGTTTGGTTGTTAGCACATTGCCAAGATGTCCTGCAGTTTTTCACGTTTCTATGCAAATAATTGGCAACTACTGGCTGAGCAGTTGTAAAACTTGTCACAAAAACGTGTTGCAAGTAAAAGGTATTAGCTTAACCTCTAGTGCCCCAGACCGTGTGCTCAATAGTGCAACTGCGTTGTCTTATCATAACTGAGCTTTCATGACAACAATTTGCATATACTCCAGAATGTTATGAAGAGTGATCAGATGAATTGCAAAGTCCCTCTTTTGAACTTAATCCCAAACAACCCATTTCCACTGCATTTCATGATCAGCATTTCATACCACAAAACGACCTGCTGAGATCATTTCGATAATCTTCTCGTTAACACACGTGAGAATGTCGACAAGCCCCAGGCTGGAGATCATTATGTCACGCTGATTGAATTAGAATAGCAGACTGGAATCGGCAATCGGAAATCATTGTTCTTCCTGTTAACCATGGTTACCTGCAAGAAGACATCACTGCGTTGCATAAAAAGGGCTTCACAGGCAAGGATGTTGTTGCTACTAAGACTGCAGGTAAATGAACCATTTATTGAATCATCAAGAACTTCAAGGAAAGAGGTGCAGTTGTTGCTAAGACTGCTTCAGGGTGCACAAGAAAGTCCAGCAAGGGCCAGGAACGTCTCCTAAACATGATTCAGCTGCGGGATCGGAGTGCCACCAGTGCAGAGCTTGCTCGGGAATGGCAGTAGGTAGGTGTGAGTGCATCTGCGAACACAGGGAGGCAAATACTTTTGACGCCCCTTTCCCATTGTTTGGGGCATCTGGAAAAAGGATTGTCCGGTGAAGAAAATGTGAGCGCTACCATCAGTCCTGTCTCATGCCAACAGTAAAACATCCTGAGACCATTCATGTGTGGGCCTGCTTCTCATTCAAGGGAGTGGACTCACTCACAATTTTGGCAAAGAACCCAGCCATGAATAAAGAATGGCACCAAAACAGCAACTTCTTCCAACCATCCAGTTTGGTGAAGATCAACGCCTTTTCCAGCATGATGGAGCACCGTGTCATAAGGCCAGAGGGATAACTACACAGCAAAAAGACTAGTGTTATTTCCCACAGAGTCATTTTCAACACTTTTTCAGGGTTTATATAGCTCCACACTCTTTAGAGTTAAATCACCATTTTTGAACAAGTTAAAATATTTAACACTGCCAGAGTTTTAGATTTCAAAATAGAGTTAAAATAACACTTTAGAGACACTAATAAGTGACTCTACTGAGATACAATTTTTAACCTTCTGGTTAGTGTTGGCTTCACTCCCTATACTGTCAGGCTTTTTACACTTAAGTGTTAAAATTAAATTCTGAAAAAGAATTACGTTGCACACAATAAATTTGACCAAAAAGGACATTTATTTTGTCTTCAAAAAATTGTGAATGAAGGTACAATGTACTCTGTCTAATCTGAAACATGTATGACCTTTGCTTATCAAAAGCGATATAAAACTTTAGATCTGACATTTTCACTATGCATCCCTCCTTGGTATGTACAACTCTGAATGCATATAGATGGTTATCAAAACACTCTGTAAACAACTTGTTTCCCATAACATTTTCTTATCTTTAACCAAAACTAAATAACTTATTTGGTAAAAGACGGACATGTCTTCTTCCACTGCACTGCAAATAACAAGTCCAGATTTATACTGTCTTGGGACAAATTAAACACAAAATGTGCTTTGAAAAGTTCATCAAATGCCCCAAGTGAGTGGCTCGCCTGGCATGGAATGAGATGCTTATCCATGTTGATGTACAAGGTGTCAATCTTGCTCTTCTGACGCCTGACACTGACCTTGTTGATTCCAGACTGCAGCATGACTGGGGTTGACATAAGGAAACTGAAAATCATTCACAGAAATGATGTCCAAATACAGAAAAAAAGGACTGAAAGATTCATTGGCTCTGTTTTGACTTTTGTTCCAAAAAAAATGCCTTCATATAGGGAAAAATATATATCACATATGCAGGACACCTTAAACTAGTTTTTTAATTAAGCAGCAAGGCAGAACAATGTCGGGGCTGTATCAAGACACGAGGACTAAACCCCAATTCAACCAGACCCAGAACTGATCCAGAACTAAAACAGGACTACAACAGTTCAAAATCAGGACTACTGAAGACTTAACCAAGACAGAACCAGAATCAGAACTAGATGATAGCAGCACTAAAAACCATCATAGGCCTGCATTTAGCCTTGTTGTGCAAACAAGCCTGCATAACTTAATAAATGTAGAATTTGAAAAATAAAAAACCTAAAAAGAAACACTAGGTGCAAGATACATGAGTGCCCATGATACGGTGATACTGTTGGTAAACAACCATTTGACTAACATGTGTGTCTCACCTGCTCTTGTTCATCTCTGTCCTCATTCTCCCTCTCTCTGTTCCTCTCTCTCTGTTCCTCTCTCTCTGTTCCTCTCTCTCTCTCTCTGCTCCTCTCTCTCTCTGTTCCTCTCTCTCTCTGCTCCCCCCTCTCTCTCTCTGTTCCTCTCTCTCTCTGCTCCCCTCTCTCTCTCTCTGCTCCTCTCTCCCTCTGCTCCTCTCTCCCTCTGTTCCTCTCTCTCTCTGCTCCTCTCTCCCTCTCTCTGTTCCTCTCTCTCTCTCTCTCTCTCTCTGTTCCTCTCTCTCTCTCTCTGCTCCTCTCTCTCTCTGTTCCTCTCTCTCTCTCTGCTCCCCTCTCTCTCTCTCTGTTCCTCTCTCTCTCTGTTCCTCTCTCTCTCTGTTCTTCTCTCTCTGTTCCTCTCTCTCTCTCTCTGCTCCTCTCTCTCTCTCTCTCTGTTCCTCTCTCTCTCTCTCTCTGTTCCTCTCTCTCTCTGCTCCTCTCTCTCTCTCTCTGTTCCTCTCTCTCTCTCTCTCTGTTCCTCTCTCTCTCTCTCTGTTCCTCTCTCTCTCTCTCTGTTCCTCTCTCTCTCTCTCTCTGTTCCTCTCTCTCTCTCTCTGTTCCTCTCTCTCTCTGTTCTTCTCTCTCTGTTCCTCTCTCTCTCTCTCTGTTCCTCTCTCTCTCTGTTCTTCTCTCTCTGTTCCTCTCTCTCTCTCTCTGCTCCTCTCTCTCTCTCTCTCTGTTCATCTCTCTCTCTCTCTGTTCCTCTCTCTCTCTGCTCCTCTCTCTCTCTCTCTGTTCCTCTCTCTCTCTCTCTCTGTTCCTCTCTCTCTCTCTCTCTGTTCCTCTCTCTCTCTGCTCCTCTCTCTCTCTGCTCCTCTCTCTCTCTGCTCCTCTCTCTCGCTCTCTGTTCCTCTCTCTCGCTCTCTGTTCCTCTCTCTCTCTCTCAGTTCCTCTCTCTCTGCTCCTCTCTCTCTCTCTCTCTGTTCCTCTCTCTCTCTGTTCCTCTCTCTCTGCTCCCCTCTCTCTCTCTCTGTTCCTCTCTCTCTCTCTCTCTGTTCCTCTCTCTCTCTGCTCCTCTCTCTCTCTCTCTGTTCCTCTCTCTCTCTCTCTCTGTTCCTCTCTCTCTCTGTTCCTCTCTCTCTCTGTTCCTCTCTCTCTCTGCTCCTCTCTCTCTGCTCCTCTCTCTCGCTCTCTGTTCCTCTCTCTCTCTCTGTTCCTCTCTCTCCCTCTCTGTTCCTCTCTCTCTCCCTCTCTGTTCCTCTCTCTCTCTCTCTCTCTGCTCCTCTCTCTCTCTCTCTGTTCCTCTCTCTCTCTCTCTCTCTCTCTGTTCCTCTCTCTCTCTGTTCCTCTCTCTCTCTGTTCCTCTCTCTCTCTCTCTCTGTTCCTCTCTCTCTCTGCTCCTCTCGCTCTCTCTCTGTTCCTCTCTCTCTCTCTCTCTGTTCCTCTCTCTCCCTCTCTCTGTTCCTCTCTCTCTCTGTTCCTCTCTCTCTCTGCTCCTCTCTCTCTCTCTCTGTTCCTCTCTCTCTCTCTCTCTCTCTGTTCCTCTCTCTCTCTCTCTCTCTGTTCCTCTTCCTCTCTCTCTCTCTCTGCTCCTCTCTCTCTCTCTCTCTCTGCTCCTCTCTCTCTCTCTCTCTGTTCCTCTCTCTCTGCTCCTCTCTCTCTCTCTCTGCTCCTCTCTCTCCCTCTCTGTTCCTCTCTCTCTCTCTCTGTTCCTCTCGCTGCTCCTCTCTCTCTCTCTCTGTTCCTCTCTCTCTCTCTGTTCCTCTCTCTCTCTCTCTCTCTGCTCCTCTCTCTCTGCTCCTCTCTCTCTCTCTCTCTCTGCTCCTCTCTCTCTCTCTCTGTTCCTCTCTCTCTCTCTGCTCCTCTCTCTCTCTCTCTCTGCTCCTCTCTCTCTCTCTGTTCCTCTCTCTCTCTGTTCCTCTCTCTCTCTCTCTCTCTCTCTCTCTCTCTCTGTTCCTCTCTCTCTCTCTGCTCCTCTCTCTCGCTCTCTGTTCCTCTCTCTCTCTCTCTCTGCTCCTCTCTCTCTCTCTGTTCCTCTCTCTCTGTTCCTCTCTCTCTCTCTCTCTCTCTCTCTCTCTGTTCCTCTCTCTCTCTCTGCTCCTCTCTCTCGCTCTCTGTTCCTCTCTCTCTCTCTCTCTGCTCCTCTCTCTCTCGCTCTCTGTTCCTCTCTCTCTCTCTCTGTTCCTCTCTCTCTCTCTCTGTTCCTCTCTCTCTCTCTGTTCCTCTCTCTCTCTCTGTTCCTCTCTCTCTCTCTGTTCCTCTATCTCTCCCTCTCTTTCTCTGTTCCTCTCTCTCTCTCTCTCTCTCTCTCTGTTCCTCTCTCTCTCTCTCTCTCTGTTCCTCTCTCTCTCTCTCTCTGTTCCTCTCTCTCTCTCTCTCTCAGTTCCTCTCTCTCTCTCTCTGTTCCTCTCTCTCTCTCTCTCTGCTCCTCTCTCTCTCTCTCTCTGTTCCCCTCTCTCTCTGTTCCTCTCTCTCTCTGCTCCTCTCTCTCTCTGCTCCTCTCTCTCTCTCTCTGTTCCTCTCTCTCTCTCTGTTCCTCTCTCTCTCTCTCTCTGTTCCTCTCTCTCTCTCTCTCTGTTCCTCTCTCTCTGCTCCTCTCTCTCTGCTCCTCTCTCTCTCTCTCTGCTCCTCTCTCTCCCTCTCTGTTCCTCTCGCTGCTCCTCTCTCTCTCTCTCTGTTCCTCTCTCTCTCTCTGTTCCTCTCTCTCTCTCTGTTCCTCTCTCTCTCTCTCTCTCTGCTCCTCTCTCTCTGCTCCTCTCTCTCTCTCTCTCTGCTCCTCTCTCTCTCTCTGCTCCTCTCTCTCTCTCTCTCTGCTCCTCTCTCTCTCTCTCTCTGCTCCTCTCTCTCTCTCTCTGTTCCTCTCTCTCCCTCTCTGTTCCTCTCTCTCTCTCTCTCTCTCTCTCTCTCTCTCTCTGTTCCTCTCTCTCTCTCTCTCTCGCTCTCTCTCTCTCTGTTCCTCTCTCTCTCTCTCTGCTCCTCTCTCTCTCTCTCTCTGTTCCTCTCTCTCTCTCTGCTCCTCTCTCTCTCTCTCTCTGTTCCTCTCTCTTTCTCTGTTCCTCTCTCTCTCTTTCTCTGTTCCTCTCTCTCTCTCTCTCTCTCTCTGTTCCTCTCTCTCTCTCTCTCTCTCTTCCTCTCTCTCTCTCTCTGCTCCTCTCTCTCTCTCTCTCTGCTCCTCTCTCTCTCTCTCTCTGTTCCCCTCTCTCTCTCTCTGTTCCCCTCCCTCTCTGTTCCTCTCTCTCTCTCTCTGTTCCTCTCTCTCTCTCTGCTCCTCTCTCTCTGCTCCTCTCTCTCTGCTCCTCTCTCTCTCTCTCTGCTCCTCTCTCTCTCTCTCTCTCTGTTCCTCTCTCTCTCTCTCTGCTCCTCTCTCTCTCTCTCTCTCTGCTCCTCTCTCTCTCTCTCTCTGCTCCTCTCTCTCTCTCTGTTCCTCTCTCTCTCTCTCTGTTCCTCTCTCTCTCTCTGTTCCTCTCTCTCCCTCTCTGTTCCTCTCTCTCTCTCTCTCTCTCTCTCTGTTCCTCTCTCTCTCTCTCTCTCTCTCTCTGTTCCTCTCTCTCTCTCTGTTCCTCTCTCTCGCTCTCTCTCTCTCTGTTCCTCTCTCTCTCTCTCTGCTCCTCTCTCTCTCTCTCTGTTCCTCTCTCTCTCTCTGTTCCTCTCTCTCTCTCTGTTCCTCTCTCTCTCTCTGTTCCTCTCTCTCTCCCTCTCTGTTCCTCTCTCTCTCTCTCTCTCTGTTCCTCTCTCTCCCTCTCTGTTCCTCTCTCTCTCTCTGTTCCTCTCTCTCTCTCTGCTCCTCTCTCTCTCTCTCTGTTCCTCTCTCTCGCTCTCTGTTCCTCTCTCTCTCTCTCTCTGTTCCTCTCTCTCTCTCTCTCTCTCTCTGTTCCTCTCTCTCTCTCTCTCTGCTCCTCTCTCTCTCTCTCTCTCTGCTCCTCTCTCTCTCTCTCTCTGTTCCTCTCTCTCTCTCTCTCTCTATTCCTCTCTCTCTCTCAGTTCCTCTCTCTCTCTCTCTCTGCTCCTCTCTCTCTCTCTCTCTGCTCCTCTCTCTCTCTCTCTCTCTCTGTTCTCTCTCTCTCTCTCTCTGTTCTCTCTCTCTCTCTCTCTGTTCTCTCTCTCTCTCTCTCTCTCTGCTCTCTCTCTCTCTCTCTCTCTGCTCTCTCTCTCTGCTCCTCTCTCTCTCTGCTCCTCTCTCTCTCTGCTCCTCTCTCTCTCTGCTCCTCTCTCTCTCTGCTCTCTCTCTCTGCTCCTCTCTCTCTCTGCTCCTCTCTCTCTCTGCTCCTCTCTCTCTCTGCTCCTCTCTCTCTCTCTCTCTGCTCCTCTCTCTCTCTCTCTCTGCTCCTCTCTCTCTCTCAAGTCAAACACCAACATCATCAAATACACAGTTGAAACCAGATATTTACAAACTCTTCAGATAAAAACACTTTTTTTAATTGTAACATCAAATTAGACTAAATGTTTATTTTTTAGATAAATATAAAAACATATTTGTTAACTTTAAGAGTAAAGAGAGAAACTGTCTGTATTTCTTAATTGTAAATTGCACCAAATTGTATTCAAACTGAGCCACACTTATGGAGCTCCACAGTTCTTTTTCTGCTGTTTTGTTGACATCTCTGGATGTTCCCATGTCACAGAAACAGGCTCTGTGTTTTGCCTTATATGCATCCACAGCTGTGCCACCAATTTACTCACATGGACTCTACTAACCTATCAGCTTCTTCAGCTCAGAACGGAATCGTCTGCAGTTTTCTTATTAATTAACAATAAACTTAGTGTACATGTACTCCTACATTTGATGAAAGTGATTAAAATAGAAGCTCTGTCTCTCTTTATTCTGACATTTAACTAATTCAAAAGATATTTCAATATTTATTTATCCAAAACAAAACAAGTTTACTCTAAATTGATGTTGTACATGTTCTTGTGTTTTCCACAAAGTGTATGTAAATATCTGGTTTAAACTGTGAATATACTGCTGTGTATTGAAATCCCTCTTGTTTTGCATAGAAATATACTGAACAACATACAAAGCATAATATATAAAATAACATCTACCAGAGTTTTTTCTTTGAAAGAAGCCCCTTATGTCCATTCTTGTATATCGGTACATTACTGAAACCGATTTATTTAGCCGTGGAGAGAAACAACTGAAAATATGAAATAAACACACATGTAAGCTAAGACTCTCTAAAGAAACAGCATTGTTGTTGTTCGACTTTTCATTTCACCATTTGTTGATTCACTCGAAGAGCAAGTAACGTAATATGGGTCAAGTGATCAGTTTGACATCAATCTTTTGTGATTCACCGTCATATTTACATTATTTGTACAGTACGAATGATTTGCTTTGGTACCTGGTCGAACTTCCGCTCTCCTTTCTCTGCCTGGCTCCGTTTCTCCAACAGGTAGCAGCTGCCCCGCCCTCGCTCAGTCGCTTAGTGCCTGAGCTCGGATCATACCAATATTAGGGGGGATTTCCGCCACTGCTTATGAGTCGTCGATCTATTGTTGAAAGTTATCAAAAAGTAGATCAATTTTTCTTTTCACAAGAAGAAAAAACTCTATAGGATTATTAGTTCAGGATGAACATACAAACAAAAACAGATGGTTTGTTTGACTTGATATTATATTCTAAGAGCAAAACTAGAAAAGTGGACAAAGATTTAATTAGTCTTAATTGTATGAATTTAAATGTTAGAAAACACAGAAACAAATTAATATTTGCCCCTGAATGCAGCTTTAACATTTAATATACAAAAAAACTCCAAACAAGTTCACTTGTAGAATCGTCTTGATGATTTTCTGGATGACCTTCTGCTGACAACACCAAAGGAAGCAACTCTGGTGTTGAAGTGAGCTTCTTAGCCTCTTTTATGACATTTGCCCTGAAGAATGTATTCCATTTCTGAAGCAACCTGGAGGATGTGTCGTCATCGAACAGGAGAGTGAAGTCTTGCTTCACCTGTAACCCTTGTGGTGTCCTCGGATCACAAATGGTCCCTAGGTGAATGGCAAACAAGCATATGGGAATCCCGAGGACACAAAGAAAATTGTATTTGAAACAACTGCTAGCTCCAAATTCCCAACCATTTTAAAAAATAAATTCTAACTTACCAGTTCTTTTGTATCCAAGAATCTTGGAAAAGTGGATAGGATGCCAACGCTTCTGCTTGGGTCATTAACAAGCCTCTGATGGTGCTGAAAGGTCTTCTTCATCTTCTGGAAAATCACAGAGTTGTCTGTAGTATGGTTGAGCAAAGACATGGTCTCCTTGCAAGCATCCCCATCAAGCTGGTGTATAACATTCACAGTCCTTTGGAGATTTGGGCCACCAAAAGAACTGTCTGTCAACCTATTAGATGGTGTTGGAGATTCACAACGAATCTTTCTTTGGACAGTTTTCAGACGCCATGCTGCTCATAACAATATATCAGATAATTTTTTGTCCATTATTAAACAAATTTGTATTGTATAAATAAATATTGACTTTTACAAAAGTTTTTTAAAGTTAGACAATTAATATGCAATTATTTGGCACAAGTATAAAGAATACAACATACACTGAATACATACCCATGACTATCCCATGTGGAATTTGACTACATGTCAAATTTCACAAAGAATGATACAATAGAGGGGCACTAATGCCAGCCTGAGCAGTTTACTTGGGGTTTCTTTCATCACTAACAGCTTGAATGTGATCTGTAACACTGATATAGTTAGAGGCTATTAACAGTTTGCATTAACGCTTTGTTGCTAGCGACAAAAGCTAGCATATTTTCTTCATTTAAATTGTTTAAATGCACAAAATACATTTTATAGCACCAGTTTCTAACTATCTTACTAAGCTTGACTTAATTCTACATACCCTGTAGAACTGCATGCAAACTGGAATGATATGGGATAAGGGGGGTTGTACTGCACTGAGTGAAAAATCATTTAAGTGACAGGAAACAATTTGTGAAGCTGGGTGTCCATTCCTCATCATGATTGGACATTGCTTGTAGTGTTCCACGAGGCTCTGTACTGGGTCCAAAATTATTTATTATTTATATAAATGATATTTGTAAGGCATCTGATATATTAAAATTAGTATTATTTGCAGACGACACAAATATTTTTTGTTCTGGGGGAAATCTAAAGGAGCTGCTGGATACAATTACTTCAGAAATGTGCAGAATTAAAAAATGGTTTAACAGGAACAAACTATCGCTAAATCTAACTAAAGCTAAAATTGTCACGGTTCTGGGTCCGTTGGACCCAGTATTTTGAGTTCATTATGTTTTGGTACTTTTGCATCATGGATTTTCCTTTATGTTTCTCTGGTACTTGGTGTTTCAGTTATCTTGGTGTTTTTCTATATTATGATTTATGATCTGATACTGTTGTGATTATGATTATCATTTAGTAGCCTTTGGTCAGTGTCAAGTCTGTCTCTGTCTAGTCTGTGTCTTAGTAAGTGTGTTTTGTTTCCTGTTTTACTTTGAAGGTTCTTGTTCCTGTCTGATGTTAGTATGTGCAGCTTTGTTCCCCCTGTCTCGTTAGCCCTGATCTCTCCCAGCTGTGTCTCCCTCCTGTTGCCGATTCCCCCATTACTACCCTGTGTATATAAGCCCTGTGTGTTTTCCTGCCTGTTGCCGGTTCGTCTGTGTTACTCGGTGTCCTGCTCGGCTCTCTGCCTCTCATCCCTTTTTGTATCATCTCAGGTTTGTCATTTAGCTTTCCCAGTTCAGGTCTTTAGTTTTGTCTTCCCTCTTGCCTGTTTGCCTTCTCACTCCTGTATAAATAAACTCACCGGCATCTTATCCACTGCCTGCATCTTGGGTCCTCCTTCTAAATCCACACGGCTCGCCTCGGCAGCCGTGACAAAAATAGTCTTATTTGGGAAATCCCTTAGAAATGCAAAGTCCGAGCATGGCGCAGTTTAAACAGCAGTTTAAGGATATGCTACTGAATTGTGTTGACAAAGTACTTCTTTGAAAACAGGACAGCCATTCTGTGTCTTTTGTATCTGTTTTCAAAAACCTTGATCTTGACAGATTGACTGCAGGGAAAGTTGTATTCTGTTCTCAACTCCACAAACCTAGCCTCCCCTGTGGCTCATTAAAGCACACAAACACCAGCATTTCCTCTTTGCTGTTCCTGCTCCCACCTAGACTGCTGCTGCCCACTTACAGATGGGATACATGGAGGAATGCACAGGAACACCTCTACTCTGTTCTCACTGCTTCTGCAGTAAATAAGATTGCCCCCCAAGGAGGCCATCTTGGAGCTCTGACAGAAATATTCTGAACTTCCTGTGAACCCAGAAACAAGAACAAACTCCCTGGATGCTAAAAAGGTACATCTCCCTTTCTCAGTCTCTTTCTCTTAGTCTTACCACACACACACACACACACACAACCCCGTTCAGCTATCTTAGTGAGGACCTTCATTGACATATTGGTTTCCCTAGCCCAGTGGTTCCCAAACTTTTTTTGCTAGGCCCCCTTTTGTTTTACAAGAAAAATGTTCATGCCCCCCGCGCACACGCACACGCATAAACACACCCTCCAACCACACACACCCATAATTTGCTCCATTGCGGTTCATTTCACACCTCAAACATTTAGTAAACAATTAAGCAAATACAAGTAATCTGCAATAAATGACAGGTAGTAAGAATATAAACTACTAACTCTTTTACGCTACGTCCACACCTACACGAGTATTTTTGAAAAAGCAGCTGTTTCGTCCACGTAAACGGCGTTTCAAATCACCGAAAACTGAGATTTTTTTAAACTCCTTTTTTGCGTTTACGTGTGGACGAGGAATACAGAGTTCCTCACGCAACGTCAAAGTTATGTGCTTTTTTCACGTCACGCTGTGCGCCATGTTATTGCTTACATGAGATGAATTGCAGAATGGCAGATGGAGACAAAATACTGTTAATCTGACTATCTGCAGGTTTTACACGCTTACATATACACACACAGTTACTGTCCATCCATTTACAAAGGCAGAGGCATCACGGTGTGGTTATTTTACGTGTAGTTGTTTTTTCCTGTGTAATAATATTCAACATTGCTATCAATACATTTTTCAAAAAATGCCTCTCTGTGCAAAATGGGTTTAAAAACATAAACAGCTGTTTGTCCGTGATTTGAACCGAGGGAACAAATCGTGGCAGGATCAGCCTGATGTTATTTGTATCCTGCTGTAACTTTACTGTATAAAGAGCAAACATCTCCAAAATGTCAGGAGTAGTTAGTCATTACAACAAGTGTTTGTGAACTAAAAATCAAGAATGTGGGATCCTGTTTGTCCTTGAAGAGCCCAGCGCTGCTCCCGACGAAGGGAAAACCAATTCTGCAGGGAGACCTACCTCAGCACCTGTGCAGGTGAAGCCAAAGGGAAGATATGCTTCACCATATTTTCTAGTCTTTGGCTTAGAATGAAGTTGGTTTGGAAACATATTCAGTGATGCTTCATCTCCTGCTTTGCGTTTCTGTGGCCGCCCCGTGCAAGCAGTGTCCAAGCGTTGTTTTTTACCCCCCCCCCCCTTTCATACTGCGCCTCCCCTGCAATGGCTCTGCGCCCCCCCTAGGGGGCAGGCCCCACACTTTGGGAAGGTCTGCCCTAGCCCCTTACCCTAACCTAAACCCTGACACTAAAACCACATTTTGAGCCTCAAAAAGGCCTTCAAACTTGTGAGGACCAGCGTGTGTGTCCTCACAACGATTGTTGGTTCTCACAAGTATAGTAGAATGCAGATTTCGGTCCTCACAAAGATAGCTAGACAGGAACACACACGCACGCACACACACACACACACACTGTACTTTCCGTGTTCTACATGCAGTTGTGAAAACACAGACTGATCTGCTGGCTGCCTACACACCTTTTGTTCTGCAGACAGCAGCACAGTTTGTTTTTATTCTGCTTGCTGGAGCAACATAAGAACGAATGGAAGAAAGTGGAAATCTGCAAATCAAAAAGATTACAGACTCAGAGAATTTAAAAAAAGAAAGATCACCTCGTTTCTTTTCATTAAGACAAAGAGCAGCCAGTATCTTATTTTTGCAGGAGTGTCCTGCAGTCAGGGTCAGGTGATGTTGGTTTTGGGATAGTATAATGCTGAACTTGACTTGTGTGTTGATTCCAAATATAAAATATGATCCACGATGTGAAAAAACAGCTTTTTTTTTTAAAGCCTCACACTGATTCCAAGTGTGAAGTTAAACTGATTTCCATTGCTCTTTTGAAAATAAATATGCCCTTCCTATGTAGCCCAACTTGACCATATAGTTTTAGGTCCCATGCTAATATTTATACATATGTGCAACAACCTATGTAAGAAAACTCAGAGGGCAGGAGTGCAGCTGCACAGAGTTACTGCTGAGAATCTCCATTGTTCGCATTTCAGGACAGCAGGCTTCACTGGGAACCCTGTGTTTGGCTCTAGATGTGCCTGTTACTGCTCTGGAGGGATTTGCATTTGTGTGGGTGTGTGTATGTGGTGGAGTTGGTGGATAAGAAGGTCTTGAACTAATTCACGTTTTCCCATAAATGCAGTGCATCTAGAATTCATATCTATGGAGCAGGTTGTTTCACGAGGATTCCTACGGATCCTGTGCTCACCAAAGTTTTGTATGTATATATTACATATAAATATTACAGTTCAATGGGAAACATGCAGAGCCATTCACTCTTTTCAAAAACCTCAACTCCATAGAGACTGTGTCAGCTCCCAATGTCAGGGTCCCTGAGCAGTTTTGAGTTATATTATTACACTGTGCTGCTGTTCTGTGTCCACATTTCTGTATAGGCAGGTATGTGTGTGGGTGTGTGTATATATGTTTGGCTGTAAGATGGATGTCAAGCACCTGCAGGCCTGGTGGGTGTGGTCCTGCTAGGGGACTGGCCACACCCGAAGCTCCTGCCACACACCTGCTGCTGATCAGGGCTCGTCGGGGGAGCTACATAGGAGAGTCTTGGAGCTCCCACCGGCGTGGGATCATTTCGTGAGACTTCCCGTCAGTTCTCCAGCTGGTCTGTTTGTGTGAGCCTACCTGTGTAGTTGAGGGTACTAACGGCTGCCTCTGTTTTTCCCAGGAGGATTGCTGGAACTAGAGGGCAGGCACGTGCAGAGGGGGGGGGGGCTGGAGGGGCTTGAGCACCCGCCCCTTTTCTGATGGGTGCCCAAAATTTTATTTTTTTTATGTGTGTGGGCATGCGGAGTCCTGTCTGTGCCCCTCAACAATAATATTTAACTATTAATCACAGTTTTGCTAAATAAAAGGATCTCGCCTGCATCAGTCACATGATCACATTTAACCAATGATCGCCCTTGACGGCAGAACGCGCTGGTTACGAGCCGGGAACGAGCTCACAAAGAGCACGCGCATTTTTTGCAGTCCGGAGCTTTAGGAGAAACACAAATTAACTCAGAGACACAGACTGATGCGACAAAACCAGTAAGTAGGCGTACAGCGTACACTGTAGTGTGTAGCACCCAGGAGTATTAGCTTATTACGTACACGTTGTCTTGTGGCAACTGACGAACTGAAGCAAATGAGCGTGCTGTGTGTGCAACAGCGCGACAAACATTACCTGTCCTTTTATTAACTGCACAAGTAGTGCTGGTCACAGCTGCTGCCTACCTGTGTAAGGCTGTCATGGGTCTGTAGCTCTGTCACCGTTTTAGGGAACATATTTAGTTTTAAAGTAAGTTTCCGGGCTTTTCCTGCCTTTCTGGAGGGATTATATTTCACTAAAAAACGATCTAATATGCATGTCCACATAATTATGCATTATTATAATATTTTAAAAAACACGCTGTATTTTAAAGAACATACATTAAGAAGCAGATTATATTAGATTTATATTTTAAATAAGACAAAATTTGGATTTTACAGCAGTAATATTATTGTATCTCTACAGTTTAAAAATGTAATAAGCTTTGCCCCTGCACAGAGTGGATAATGAAACAAATGGAATAATCATAAATACATTATTTCATATTTATTACTTCCCCCTCCTCATTGCTTTATTATTGTAGCTCTAGTAATAAATAATAATGTAAGGATTCTGGATCAGCACCGTGATGCCCATAGTATATACAGTATTCTGAAGAAGGTCTAAAACGTCCCTGTGTGTGCGTGCATGTGTGTGTTTTATGTATATGGATTTTTTTTTTAAATTATTACTCATGATATAACATTATCCAGACATGGCTGGTAAGGACATGAGGAGGAAACAGCAGGAGCTGCGTGAGGCTACTAAAGGCAGGGCTATAACATTTTTCTGTCATCATTTTATTATAGATTAAGTGCAGGAGTTGTTAGGTGTGGATAATTAGATTATAGTTTATTGCAATAGCAAGTTGTGCCTTGTTCTCAGACAGACAGCAAGTGGAGAGTGATATATGAAATGATGGGATGGAAGGAAGAAGAGAAGCAAAGAGTGATTCACAGGCAAGACATCCAAGCGCTGTCACCAATCTTTGCATTTTGTTATTATCTCATGATACTTGTTTAATCAGCTACCATCTCTCTTATGGACTTTTTACTGTCTACAGTCTCAGATCAACACAGCCCTGCCCTCCAGCACTATCAGCAGCAACCCCTCAACAGCAACATTGTACCCATCAGGTAAAACATAGGCTACGTTTGCTTTGCCTTGTCGCCACCTCACAACAGTGATATAGTAATAATGGATTGGATTTATATAGCGCTTTTCAAGGCACCCAAAGCGCTTTACAATGCCACTATTCATTCACTCTCGCATTCATACACTGGTGGAGGCAAGCTACGGTTGTAGCCACAGCTGCCCTGGGGCAGACTGACAGAAGCGAGGCTGCCATTTCACGCCATCGGCCCCTCTGGCCAGCACCAGTAGGCAAGTAGGGTAAAGTGTCTTGCCCAAGGACACAACGACCAGGACAGAGAGCCCAGGGATCGAACCGGCGACCTTCCGGTTACAGATACGCTTCCCAACCCCCTGAGCCACGGTCGCCCGCGATTCCATATTAGATTCTTGATGAATGTGTGTTGTTGTTATTCAGCCTGGTTCAATGTGCCCCTTTTTAACTTTGAGCACCCGCCCCTTTAAATGTCTCTGCACGGCCCTGCTAGGTTGCAGCAGACACAGAGGGCACAAGGGAGCGGACACACGAGCACAAACACTGGGAGAAGACACGGAGTGGAAGTCGGGAGCACACGGGGATGTATTATTGTGTGTACAGTTTTCACTGTAAATAAAGAGCACTGTTTGCATTCAAAGGAGCTTGCAAAGAAAAGCGTCTGGACTTCTTTAAGTTGCTTGAAGACGTTTCACCTCTCATCCGAGAAGCTTCTTCAGTTCTAAGGTCAAATGGTGGAGAGTCCCAGATATAAACCTAGTGGGAGTAACCCCCCACAGAGGGACAAAAGGACCCCCTGATGATCCTCTAATCGCCTGAGCCAAGGTGGGAAACTGGGCGTGGGTCCCAATCAGCCAGAGTTTCGGGTGAGCACATTGTGAAACCTGGCCCCACCTTATCATGTGATTTCCTGAGGTCAGATGGCCCAGGATGTGAGTGGGCGTTAAGGCGTCTGGGAAGGATCTCAAAACTGAATTATAGATGGCAGAGAGTTGGTGTCGTAAACCCCCGCCTCTGTTCAAAGATGGTCGCTCACAGTGCACATAGATGCTTCTTTCACTCCTCTTTCAAACCATCTGTCCTCTCTGTCCAAAATGTGAACATTGGCATCCTCAAAAGAGTGACCTTTGACCTTTAGATGCAGATGGACTGCTGAGTCTTGTCCTGTGGAGGTGGCTCTTCTGTGTTGTGCCATGCGCTTGTGAAGTGGCTGTTTGGTCTCTCCAATGTAGAGGTCTGTGCATTCCTCGCTGCACTGTACAGCATACACCACATTGTTAAGTTTGTGTTTTGGCGTTTTGTCTTTTGGGTGAACCAGTTTTTGTCTGAGCGTGTTGCTGGGTCTGAAATGCACCGGGATGTTTGCATTGCAGAGTACTGCGACTGGATCCTCCTTCCCCCACATCCCCACGGTCTGCCAACACAGACCGTGACACCCAAACAGACAAAAAACAAACTAAAACCCAGCAACAAACAACTTAAACATAAAAAATAATAAAGAAAGAACAATACAGTATCCACATCTGAACCAAAGAGTAAAACAGTGAAATGTGGATCGTTAAACATTAGTTCTCTCTCTTCTTTTCTGTCCAAAATGAAACAGTTCAGGAGGGCGTCCGCGTGACCAGCGGCTGAGGTTACCGAGCAGGTCCGGTGGCCGACCACGTGTAAGGCAGTGGCGGCGAGTGAGCAGGTCCGGAGGTCGACCCCGCTAGCAACGAAGTCCCGTCAGTGGCCTGGAAGGTGGCCACTGACACCAAATCAGACGTGGACGAGGAGAGGAGTTGGTCTGGAGAAGACTGAACTGACTGGGCTACAGGTGACTGGGCTACTGTGGGTGAGGCTAATGGCTGAGCTGATGGTTGGGCTAGAGATGGTGACAGTGCTGCAGCCTGAGATAATAAACCGGGTGTTTGAGCTGGGAATAGGTCTGCTAATTTAACCAGGGATTGCGCTAGTGCCTGAAAAGCTGGGTTGGGAGAAGGATGAGGTGGATAAAGTGATAGACTTGTAGGTGGACAGGCTAGCTCTTCCGAACCTCCAGTGTGTGAGGAGAATGGCTGGAGAGCATCAGCTGAGCCTCTAAGGAGGTCAGGTGGGATCCTGGCCGCTCTCATCCTGGGCGCTGGGACGGGCACGGGAGGTGGCTGGACACCAGTCACCCCCACCCGAGGAACAGGGGTCCGTTCTTCGTACCTCGCTAAGTAAGTTAGCTGGGCAGAGACTACAAGCCCATTATCATCAATAGAGCTCCAGTGGAGAGGGTGCAGTCCTTCAAGTATCTTGGTGTCCACATCTCCTCAGACCTGACTAGAGATGGCACGATACCACTTTTTTATGTCCGATACCGATATCATAAATTTGGATATCTGCCGATACCGATATGAATCCGATATAGTGTTTTTTAATCAACAAAGCTGTTTTTTAAATATCTTGCTGCATTTTGTATAAGTTCATACTCAAGTTTAAAACAACAACTACACTAAAGCTATTCTGTTATACCTGTATGCAAAAAAAAAAATTTCATAGTTCAGCAATACTGATCAATCTAAAAAATTAAACCTACACCATCCTCCCTATTCTGGTATTTTAAAGAGTACTTAGCATAAATATTAAGCAACCTAACTAATAGGGTTCCAACTCCCAGCAACAACAAAAATAAATAAATAAAAAATAGGGAACCACCCCTCACGCTCCACCTCATGATGCTTAATCGACGTAATCAACCTTAATTTGATGCAGTGTGAAAAAAATGCACAGAAATCAATTATTTTTCAAGAAATATTAAATAGATTCAACATCTTTCTTCAACAAAATTGCAGACTGCACAGATGGTACCTTCCCAAAGGAAAAAGTACTATAGCTTACTAGGGTATATACAGTATATATATATTAGACTTAATAGTCACTATATACAGTAATGGACTTCTATTCATTTTGCATCAAAATAAAACTTTGGGTGTCAGATAATTATTTATTAAAAGCTCGACATTTTAAATGAGAATAAGAAAGAAAAGTATGTCTTTGTGCCCCCTTTTCCCTGTTAATGCCCTATCGGCCCCCCTGGCTAAACTTTGCTAGATCCGCCCCTGCACAGTTACCAGCGTCAGCTACGTAGAAAAAGATCCTGGAGTAGAAAGTAATATTAAATAAATTCTAACAACAGCTGATCAAGCTTAAACGTTCTGCTGTTGTTCAGCCGCTGGTTTCCTCTTTCTGGTGCAAAGTGGGCCAAAAGCAAACTAGAGACACGGACTCGTGACAGAAAAGCCGATCAGCTGATCCTTAAGCAGTTTCATGATTGAAGTAGCAGCAAGAAGAGGCAGTCGCTTGTTAAGCTTAATGCAGGAATGCTTTACAAACATTCAGAGATGGACTTACACACTTGCTTTACTTCTCTCGGGATAACTTTGTCGGAGATGAAATGCCGGGTTGCTAGCGAAGCTCCAAATGCTATCCAGACCACCGACCGGTCCTGCATGCCACAGCCGCTCTATCACGTGATGCATACTGCTCCGACGTGCTAACGTTCTGAGGTGAGTTACGGCGTGTCGCAAGTTTTGTGAGCTGCTTTCGTGATATTTAATGGATCGGATTACATTTTTTATTTTTCTCCGATATCCGATCCAGTAATTTAGGTCAGTATCGGACCGATACCGATAGGTAATATCGGATCGGTCCATCTCTAGTATATACTATTGATTGATTGATTGATTGAATCTTTATTTTGAACATGTTGAAAAAGTATAAAAAAAAATAGAATTAAAAGAGACAAATGAACAAAGCAAACAAAAGGAAAATGAGCAACCACAACTCCAAATAACGTCCATGTTCAAAAAGGAGCAGGAAGAAGCATAAGCTTATTTAATCCCACCCCTTTTCCACTATCTAGTATCAATAGACTACAGAAATACCTCCTTGCAATTACATTATATGTTATGTGTAATTTTTTTATTTTTTATTTTTATTTTTATTTTTTAAATATATACACATATATGTTTCTATCTATCCATACATACGTATATACACACATACGCACATATACACATTTTCAATAACCCCATTAACACCTCAAGGATACACAGCCTACAATTATATATATATATCCATACCAACAAACCTGTGCATGCACACACACATGAAAATATTAGACAAGAACACCCTATCAAATCTCTACCTTTTCCCTGTACCCTGTAAAAACCATATCCTTAAACCGCTTTTTAAACTGCGCCATGCTTGGACATTGCTTCATATCTTTACTTAGTCTGTTCCACAGCTTCACTCCACACACAGAGATGCAAAAACTTTTTAATGTTGTACGGATACGAGGATGTTTTAAATTTAATTCCCCCCTCAAATTGTATCCCCGTTCCCTTTTAGAAAACATTTTTAGAATATTGTCAGGAAGCAGGTTATTTATTGCTTTATATATAATTTGTGCTGTGAGAAAATGAACCAGATCTGTGAATTTTAGAATTTTTGATTTTAAGAATAGTGGATTTGTATGATCTCTGTAACCAGTTTTATGGATTATCCTTATGGCCCTTTTTTGTAATATAAAGATTGATGATAGCGAACATTTGTAAGTATTGCCCCAAACCTCTGCACAGTAATTCAAATACGGTGCAATCAGGGAACAATAGAGAATGTGGAGTGATTTGTGGTCCAGAATGTGTTTTACTTTACTCAAGATTGAGACACTTCTTGAAATTTTGTTATGTATATGATTTATATGAGACTTCCAGTTTAATTTATCATCTATAATCACACCAAGAAACTTATGTTCAAGTACTCTTTCAATTTCCACACCATCTACATGAATCTGCACTTGTGCATTTCTAAGGGAATTCCCAAATAAGATAATTTTAGTTTTACTTAGATTTAGCGATAGTTTGTTCCTGTTAAACCATTTTTTAATTTTGCACATTTCTGAAGTAATTGTATCCAGCAGCTCCTTTAGATTCCCCCCAGAACAAAAAATATTTGTGTCATCTGCAAATAATACTAATTTTAATATATCAGATGCCTTACAAATATCATTTATATAAATAATAAATAATTTTGGACCCAGTACAGAGCCTTGTGGAACACCACAAGCAATGTCCAAGCATGATGAGGAATGGACACCCAGCTTCACAAATTGTTTCCGGTCACTTAAATAATTTTTCACCCATTGCAGTACAACCCCCCTACACTCAAAAAAATGAACTCAGCCTATCTCTGCTTTTACTAAAGTAGATTTTGTTGTTTGTTCTTAATAAACTCGATTTTGCAAAAATCCTTAAAGTGTTTGCGCAAATTTAATGAAATGTTGTTACTTTTTGTTGTTACACAAAGTCATTGAACTGTGTCAACGTAACATTGTTGAGTAAATTCACAGGTTTGTCCCTCTGCACATACTGCTGCGTGCAGAGCCCGCCTAAATAAGGGCCAATGCGCATGCGCACCACCCTCTTTCTCAAGCTTGCTATTTCTTCGCCATGTGGACTGGTTCAGCCGCATTTTTGTCCAAAAATCAGGTAAGAAGTCATTTTTCTTGTAAAGCCCGTCTACATATATATGTTCACACGTCAGTTAATGTCGCAAGTGCTACTAAGAAAAGAGTACAGGCAGGGTTTTGCCCGGTAAAGGTTTGCTAACGTGGACTTGCTGCACGTGAGTTTCCAAATGATTTTGGAGGGGACTCCATTGCAATAGCAAAGCTCTGTTTTCAGCCCAAATGTCGTGTAGCGCTAGCGTCGGTATGCGTCGGTACGCGTCGGTACAGGCAGCGCATTCGGTCCGGCACGCACTTTCGCGCCAAGTTTATACTCGGACGCCTGACTGCGTTGCACTTTAGCCAACAACAGTGGAGAAGCGCTCCTCGCTAGCAGACAGGTTAGGGTGTATTTTCTGTCTAATATTTCAGCTTACGTTTTGATGTAGCTTGCAGAAAGCATTTAGTAAGCTGGTGTAAGATGAACTGCATTAATGTTGTACAATGTCCATGGGATTTCTCACTCGACTTTTAATGTCAGATTACACACACATTTACACAATATGCAGTGGTGATGATGTAGATCAATAAATTCATTGTTGTAGCATACAATATTAAAAATAAAACTGATTAATATGAAACATTAACAATGTGCAAATTATTTAGTTTTTTCAGGGACAGTGTAATGAAAATGTCTTTTGTGCTTCTCCCCCAGATACGTTGATGTGGCAGTGCAAATTGTGCAAAAAAGTGGTGTCATCACGAGCTCTGTTATTAAAACACTACAGGTTAGTTCATAGTAGACAGCAGTATCCATGTGCCTATTCTGATTGTGTCTGTGTTTTCAAAACATGGAATGCTCTACATAGCCACTTAAGCAGATCACATACCCAAAGAACTCTAGACAAGTCTGTGAGTTTGGCAACATTTAACTGCCATTTGTGTTCCTGCTGCAACATAGCTTCGGAGCAGGAGTATTTTTCTCACATTAACAACCATCTAAAATGTAACGAGACTGTGCATTGCATGTTTGAGGGTTGTTCTTTCAAAACAAATATCTATGGTACATTCAAGTCTCATCGAAATAGGAAACACAATCCTTATACCTTAAAAGACTTTAAAATCGGTATTGCTAACACTATTGTAGGCCAAACATCAGCTGATGACAGTACAGACACTATTGTAGAAGAGGACATAAGTGCAAATATTGATCACGATACAACTACAAGTGAGACTGAAGATTTGGCAAATGTAATAGAACTTAATTTTGCATCTCTTTTACTTAAGTTGGAAAACTATTTTCATGTTCCCAGCATAGCAATTGACGAGTTGCTTTCAGAATTGCACTACCTGATAAGCTGTGCATCAGTGCCTTTGACAAATCAAGTAATTGTAGACATACTCAAGAATCATAACCTTTGTCTAGACCAGCCTGTTATTGAAGAACTGACAAAGGCAGTTTCTTTTAACCCTTTGTTAAAAGCCATAGAAAAGGACGGCACACTTGCCACTGCCTTCAAACGCAGACAGTATTACAGAAAACATTTTGAAGTAATTGATCCAATTGAATACATTCTCGACTCCCAAAGCAAGAGGACCTTTCAGTATATTCCTATTCTAAAATCATTACAGCAGATATTTAAACAAGAAAACATACTGAACAAATTTGTCACTAGCCACAATCAGAATCCTTTTGTAAATAAGGAAAAGTATACATCATATAAAGATGGTCTACATTTTCAAAATAATGAGTTTTTCTCAGGCGGTGAACTAAGAATCTCTGTTTGTCTTTATGTTGATGATTTCGAAATTTGCAATCCATTGGGGACATCACGGAAAAAGCATAAACTTTGCTCAGTTTACTGGATTTTAGGTAACTTGCCACCAGGTAGTCATTCATCCCTCTCTTCTATTTATTTGGCTCTCTTGTGCAAAAGTGAGGACCTTAGGACCTTTGGCTATTCAAAAATATTTGAGCCACTTTTGCAAGACCTTGTCATTTTAGAGCAGCAGGGAGTGTTCATTGACAATTTAGGGGTCAACTTTAAAGGCACTGTCCAATATGTAGTGGCAGACAGCCTCGGAGCTCATGGATTGGCCGGTTTTGTGGAAAGTTTTTCTGGAGATTACTTTTGCAGGTTTTGTACTGCTACACGCTCAGAAATTGAATCAAAAGCTACAAATAGTGACTTTTCTCTGAGAACTGAGGAGCTCCATCGTGTACACATAGCAACTGCACGTGAGACAGGGGTAGCTTGTTGTGGTGTGAAAAGCTCGTGTGTCTTAGCAGACAGTCTGTCTTTCTTCAAGGTCACTACAGGATTCCCCCCTGATCTTGCACATGACCTTTTTGAAGGTATTGTGCCTTTTGAGATAGCTGAGTGCCTTCGAATACTAATAGGCAAGAAGTACATCACTTTTGAAAATCTAAATAGACTTGTTCAGTCATTTCCCTACAAAGGAGGGGATCAGACTAATCGCCCTCAGAAATTGCCTCACAATTTTCTTAGTAAAAAAACTGTTGGTGGCAATGCACATGAAAATTGGTGTTTACTAAGACTTCTGCCACTTATTATTGGACAACACATACCTGAAAACGAACCAGCTTGGGAACTTCTACTAGATTTGAAGGATATTGTTGAGCTTGTTGTGTGTCCTGTTCATAACAGTGACTCAGTTGCATACCTGGAGAGTAAGATTTTAGACCACCATCAAAGGTACAAAGAAGTATGCCCAGATAGAAGACCATTGCCAAAACATCACTTTCTGGCTCATTATCCCTCAATAATTCGCCATTTTGGTCCACTTGCCTTATTATGGACAATCAGATTCGAGGCAAAGCACACATTTTTTAAAAAAGTTGCTAGACACACAAACTGCTTCAAAAACATAACCCTGTCTTTGTCAACCAAACACCAGCTCATGATTGGCCATTACATGCATTCATCAGGCTGTAGCAAAGCCACTTTTGAGGTTTCACGAGTCTCGGCAGTCCCAGTAGAACTTCTCAAACGTGAAATTGCACATTGTCTTGCTGAAAAGTACCCTGACACAGCTGTAGTTAGCCTTGCCCAGAGTGTGTCTGTTGCAGGCATCTACTACAGGAAGGGCATGTTAATAGTACATGGATCACTGGGGGGTCTGCCAGAGTTTGCTGAAATCCTGCAGATGTGTATTTTGGCAGATTCGTTGGTGTTTATAGTAAAAAAACTGAGCTCGTGGTACACTGAACACTATGGATCCTTCAAAATTGACCCATCTCCAAAGGAAATTTCTCTTGTTGCACATGAGGATCTGGTGGATTGTTATCCACTTTGTGACTACCAAGTCGGAGCTTCTCGCATGGTTACATTAAAGAGATACATACACTGTTCAGGTAATTTTAATGTCCATGTTGCCGATTTAATTTTTGTGCTGTATAGCAGTTCTTCTCAAAGTTTGGTTCTTAAAAATAGTTGGACCAGAACTTAAATCTACTCGGATATGTTTCAAGCCTTGTAAAAATACTAGAAAAAAAATTGTGCTGCAAAATTCTGAATACCACTAAAAAAATGTAACATGTACTGAAGTTTGGGAACCACCTGCTCATGTTCTTGCACTTATTTTTTAGAGTAACAGTTGGAGATTGGGACATCAGAAATGACAGCCCCAACAAAGCTTCTGATAATCCTGGGGGAGAACAACGCACTCAAGTTAACCCTTCCTTTGGGGATACCAAAGAATGTTAACGAGCTCAAAGCGGAGATTGAAAATCAGTGCGGAGTTTCTGAACAGTTCAGATTGCAGTACATGGACACAGATTTTAATCAGTTCCTTAACATGACATCCACATTTGATCTAAAAGACATGGACAAAATAAAAGTGATTAAAACAGGTGTTCCAGAAACATCCACTGGTAGTAATGAAAGCAGTGTGTCCTCATTTAACTTGGGTAGCCCCTGCTCTGGCCACAACCCTGATTATGACACAGATATACTGTCATCGCCAGAATCCAGGTCATCAAGCTCCTCGAGCTCAGCAAACTCCACGCTGCGATCAGAAGCCTGGCCACTGGACTTTCGCATACCTGAGTTTAGCTTCGATGTAGAGCTGCAATTGACAAAAGGCAACCAGGAATTCCAAGCCAATGGAACACTTTTAACCCTAAAACCAAAGCTCAAGTCTGACATTTTAGAGAGCTTGTCTTCAGAAATTATGAAGTACAAAGCTTACCCTTCAGACAGCAATCTTAGTGATGTTTGCCAAGCTTTGGTTGTAAAGCATCCATGCTTGAAAGAGAAGGGTTCAGAAACTGGATTTTCTGCATGGAAGATCAGTTTGAAGTATAAAATGTCAAACTATCGTGGAAAACTGAAGAACTTAGGGTGTAGTGAGTTGGTCATCAATTCTCTCAAAAGAAGAGGGAACAGTAATGTGCATCCCAACCAAGTCAAGAAACCCAGGAGAGCAGAGGTGAATTTCTGCCCTGATTATCCAGCTGGAGAAACCCGAGAGAGTCAGGAAGAAGAAAGGTTGGTGCTGCTTTCAGAGTTCAAGAAGAAGAACAACAATGAAACCATCAAAGCAAAAATGGCCCAAACCTTTCCTCACCGGAGGCAAGAAATTCTTCAGGACACGCCCTTCGTAGCTGACTTTAAAAGCCGATGGCCAGCTCTTTTTTCTCCACGTGAGGTAACTGAATCAGTTGATCTGCAAATGCACTCCACATGCAATATTTTAAACCCATCACGCTAAACATTTGTTTATTTTACAGATAAATGCTGAATTCCAGCGCATCACTACGATCCCGCTAACATCCACATTTATGGCACAGCTGGACAACAACACAACCAAACTGACCAAAGTCTTCAGAAACAAGGGAGGAACATCTGGACGCAAGATCACAGAAATCATGGCTGCAATTGATGAGGTTTGGAATTAATTTTTTTCAATGCTTCATTCCCTCTTTTAATACATATGATTTTGTTGTCTCCTTCTATTGTAAGGTAAAGTTTAATGTTGGTATTATGGGATTGTTTATTCTTTGTCCTTTTCATGATAGTGTTGTCACAGTAATAAAGTTTTAAGTTGATTTGGATACTTTATAAAAAAAAATTGCCAGAATTAAAAGCTGTTTTTACAGGACAGTAGCGTTTCCAAAACGGGATTTGCCGCGGCTCCCTGGGGAGAATTTTGGCATTTACAGTAGAAAAGCTGAAGCTAGAATAAACTGCCATCAGGCACCTTTCAAACCAAGACGGGATAAAGGGAGGTCTCTGAGCTTAGTACTACAACTGTTTTTTCATTTGTCCTTGCAAAACCTCCTGTTCAAGTCCTCCAAACACACCCACGTCACCCCGCTTCTCTTCCAGCGTCACTGGCTGCTGGTCAACTTCAAGGTTCATTTCAAGATCCTGGTTCTGGTCCTTAGGGCCTTACATGGACAAGCACCATCATACAATGGAGATCTTCTCAGTCCCAACACCCCCAGCAGGTCCCTGAGGTCCAGTGATCAAAGCCTGGTAGTGCACAACAGTCTAAAGACCAAAAGTGACAGATCATTGCTGCTGTGGCCCCCAAACTCTGGAACTCTCCTCCTAAGCCTTAGATCAGTGGACTCAGTGGTTTACTTTAAAAAAAAAATCCTCTGTTCAGGCTGGCTTTGGTGTGACCTCTTGTTCATCCTCTTCCTCACTGGATTCTTCATGGTGCTGTTTTTGGTCGGGTTTCTGTTTTTTTTGGGATCCTGTGGTTACCTTTTTTTGCTCGTCACATTTTTTCAAATGATAATGTTCCTTCTTTCCTTAATTTTTTTTATTTTAAATTTTGTTGTTCTTCTGTAGTGTGTCATGGACTTTTTTTTCTCAAAGCATTATATACATTTATTTTGCTGAAGTTAACTGAAAATGTCTTTAAAGTTTAGCTAAGTAAAATTTGCTTTTATGTTTTACAGAACGACACAGTTGCAATGAGAAGAGTGTGTACGCTGAAAGGACTTGCAGTCTACCTCAATGAAGATCCGAACAGCTTGATCAAAGAATATCAGGCAAGTAATCAAATAGAAACAATTTCCAGTAATAAAAATTTAACTGACGGTAATTTTTCCTCACACACATTCATTAGATTATAACAAAAAGTTAAAATTAGAACATTATTGGAGATATAAAAGCACAAGCTTATGCGGGAGTGACCCTTGCCATTACAGTTGGGGTGTAATGTGGGCTGAGTGTACTGTCTTTCTGCTTTGTTGTTCTGCCGTGTAATCTAGATGATGGACCAACACCTCTCATCTCGCTCTGAGCTGTCTACTGTTTTGCAGCTTAAAGGGATATTCCACCCCAAAGTGAAAATTGGTCTATTACCATATTACCCAGAGTAAGATAAGTGAGAAAAAATAATTTTGTAACCAGTGCAATAATTCTCCTGATCCGGCAGCAGTCTATTTGCTTTTGCCTAGCATTTAAAAAATGGAGTGAATGGGAACTATAAGCATTTTGGTTGCAAATGACTCTTTAATGGTACGAATTATTCCTGGTGAGCTCAATAATCATGTCGACTTTAAATGAAAAGTAATAAGTAACTTGAAGGATTTGGAGGAGTAGATTTAGACTTGGGAATACATTATGGCTCTACAGTCTTTTCGGTCTGTCAACAAGTATTTAATATGCACTGAATGTGCTTAGTAAAGACAGGACTTTGTTGGATCATTTTTTTTAATCATTTTAGTTTGACGACAAGTTGGTTAGCACTTTATACTGATCTACATTTTCTGCACAAAATATTCACTTGGAATTTGTTGCATTGATTGCACTTTGTGTTAAGCTGTTGTGCTTGGAAAAAAGTATTTTATATGCACTGAATGTGCTTATTAAAGGCAGGATTGTGTTTGATAATTTGGGTGCTGTCTTCATTTCTTCCTAAAAGATCTCCCTAAGATTTACTTAAAAATGTTATGTCAAGTGGTTCCACATAACTGCTTTAAGTAACTTTTAAGAAACTTTGCTATTTTGTATGGAAGTAACCAGTGTAAATGATTTATTTGTAATTGTATTAAATAGAAATTACTTAACAATTTTATATAATTCAAAAGTAATAAAGTTATGTAGCAGCTACATAACAGTTTTACAAAGATACTACCTAACCAGGTTATGTCCTTCTAAAGCAGAAAAGTTATGTACCAGCTAAGTAACAGTATTACAAAGATATTGCCTAAACAAGTTATGTAGGCTTAAAGCAACAAAGATAAGTATCAGCTAAGCATTGCAATTAAGTTACATTTAGCCAATACACTTACGTAAATCTAACTTAACAGTATTGAGTTCAAACTAAGTAACAACATTTCTTAAAAGTTACTTAAAGCAGTTGTGTGGAACCACTTGACATAACTTTTTTAAGTAAATCTAATGTTTTATTTTTTTGAGTGTAATCCCATACCGTTCCAGTTTATTAATTAATATGTCATGATTGATTGTGTCGAATGCTTTCTTGAGATCCAGAAATACTCCAGCTGCATACTGTTTCTGATCTATAGCATTCGTAATCTCCTCAATTGATTCGATTAATGCCAGAGATGTTGATCTTTTTGATCTGAATCCATATTGACTGTCAGAGAGTAATTTATATTTATCTAAGAATTTGTCTAATCGTTTATTAAACAGGTTTTCTAGGATTTTGGAGAATTGTGGTAGTAAAGAAACAGGCCTGTAATTTGTGAAGTGGCGTCTATCCCCGGTTTTATACAGCGGCACAACTTTAGCTATTTTCATTTTGTTTGGCACTTTTCCCGTCTATATGTGTGTGTGTATATATATATATATATATATATATATATATATATATATATATATATATATATATATATATATATATATATATATAAAAAAAACACCCAGCACGCCCCTGCGGGCGGTTTATCCTTCAAGCTCGGGTCCTCTACCAGAGGCCTGGGAGCTTGAGGGTCCTGCGCAGTATCTTAGCTGTTCCCAGGACTGCGCTCTTCTGGACAGAGATCTCCGATGTTGTTCCTGGGATCTGCTGGAGCCACTCGCCTAGCTTGGGAGTCACCGCACCTAGTGCTCCGATTACCACGGGGACCACCGTTACCTTCACCCTCCACATCCTCTCGAGCTCTTCTCTGAGCCCTTGGTATTTCTCCAGCTTCTCGTGTTCCTTCTTCCTGATATTGCTGTCATTCGGAACCGCTACATCGATCACTACGGCCATCTTCTTCTGTTTGTCTACCACCACTATGTCCGGTTGGTTAGCCACCACCATTTTGTCCGTCTGTATCTGGAAGTCCCACAGGATCTTAGCTCGGTCATTCTCCACCACCCTTGGGGGCATCTCCCATTTTGACCTCGGGACTTCCAGGTTATACTCGGCACAGATGTTCCTGTACACTATGCCGGCCACTTGGTTATGGCGTTCCATGTATGCCTTGCCTGCTAGCATCTTGCACCCTGCTGTTATGTGCTGGATTGTCTCTGGGGCATCTTTACACAGCCTGCACCTGGGGTCTTGCCTGGTGTGATAGACCCCAGCCTCTATGGATCTTGTGCTCAGAGCTTGTTCTTGTGCTGCCATGATTAGTGCCTCTGTGCTGTCTTTCAGTCCAGCTTTGTCCAGCCACTGGTAGGATTTCTGGATATCAGCCACCTCCTCTATCTGCCGGTGGTACATACCGTGCAGGGGCCTGTCCTTCCATGATGGTTCCTCGTCTCCCTCCTCTTTCTTGGGTTTCTGCTGCCTGAGGTATTCACTGAGCACTCGGTCAGTTGGGGCCATCTTCCTAATGTATTCTTGGATGTTCGTTGTCTCATCCTGGACTGTGGTGCTGACACTCACCAGTCCCCGGCCCCCTTCCTTCCGCTTAGCGTACAGCCTCAGGGTGCTGGATTTGGGGTGAAACCCTCCATGCATGGTAAGGAGCTTTCTTGTCTTTATGTCAGTGGCTTCTATCTCCTCCTTTGGCCAGCCTATTACCCCAGCAGGGTACCTGATCACGGGCAGGGCGTACGTGTTGATGGCCCGGATCTTGTTCTTACCATTCAGCTGACTCCTCAGGACTTGCCTGACCCTCTGCAGGTACTTGGTGGTTGCAGCTTTTCTAGCGGCCTCTTCATTGTTCCCATTCGCCTGCGGGATCCCCAGGTACTTGTAACTGTCCTCTATGTCTGCAATGTTGCCTTCTGGTAGTTCAATCCCCTCAGTTCTGACTACCTTCCCTCTCTTTGTTACCATCCGACTATACTTCTCCAGTCCGAACGACATTCCAATGTCATTGCTGTATAGCCTGGTAGTGTGGATCAGTGAATCGATGTCTCGTTCACTCTTGGCATACAGCTTGATGTCATCCATGTACAGGAGGTGGCTGACAACTGCTCCGTTCCGTAGTCGGTATCCGTAGCCAGTCTTGTTAATGATCTCACTGAGGGGGTTCAGGCCTATGCAGAACAGCAGTGGGGACAGAGCATCTCCTTGGTAGATCCCGCACTTGATGGTGACTTGTGCTATGGGCTTGGAGTTGGCCTCTAGTGTTGTACGCCACATCCCCATTGAGTTCCTGATGAAGGCTCTTAGGGTCCCATTGATCTTGTACAATTCTAGGCATTCCAGTATCCAGTTGTGGGGCATTGAGTCATAGGCCTTCTTGTAATCAATCCAGGCAGTGCACAGGTTGGTCAGTCTGGTCTTGCAGTCTCGGCTGACTGTTCTGTCTTCCAGTAGCTGGTGTTTTGCGCCTCTGGTATTCTTGCCAATTCCTTTCTGTGTCCCGCTCATGTATTGATCCATGTGCCTGTTCATCTTAGCTGATATGATGCCTGACAGGAGCTTCCATGTAGTACTGAGGCAGGTTATTGGTAGTTGGAGGGGACCGGTCCCTTCTTGGGGTCCTTGGGGATCAGGACCGTCCGACCTTCGGTTAGCCATTCCGGGTGTCTCTCGTTAACTAGCAGCTGGTTCATTTGTGCTGCCAGACGCTCGTGGAGTGCAGTCAGCTTCTTCAGCCAGTAGGCGTGAACCATGTCGGGCCCTGGTGCTGTCCAACTCTTCATACTAGAGACCCTTTCTTGGATATCTGCCACTGTGATGGTTACTGGACCCTGTTCAGGGAGGTCGCTGTGGTCAGCCCTCAGATCCACTAGCCACTGAGCATTGCCGTTATGGGTTGCGTCCTTCTCCCATATGCTCTTCCAGTATTGCTCCGTCTCCAGCCTTGGTGGTGCTGTTCTCTTATTATTATTATTGTTCCCTTGCCACTGAGAGTACACCTTTGCTGGTTCTGTGGAGAACAGCTGGTTTATTCTCCTGCCTTCTATCTCTCTGGTGTACCTCCTCAAGCGGCTGGCCAAGGCTGTGAGTCTTTGCTTGGCAGTTTCCAAGGCCTCAGGTATGGACAGCTTGCTGTATTTCTTATGCACCTTCTTTGTCGCACCTTTCTGCAACTCCGTTAGTTGGCTAACCTCCCTCCGTGCTACTTTGATCTTGCCCTCTAGCCTCCTTCTCCATGGAGGGTACTGCCCCTTGTGGCTGTTCAACTTGTAGCCAAGCATCTCACTGATCACTGCTGCCGTATTGTAGATCAGCTTGTTAGTGTCGGTAAGCGTGGTTGTAGGTATTGTCCGTAGTGCTGCATTAACATCATCTAGCAGACCTTCTGAGGGTACTTCACGTAATCTTGGTAACCGGCTACGGGGGATACAGGTTTCAAGCTTGGCCATGATCCTATTTTTCAGGTCAGTTCCTCTCGCACTCAACGATCCTTCTCCTATCGCACTTGGGGCTATGTACCCAATCTCGGGTGGGGGTGATGATATCTCCCCCTTGACCTGGCGTCCTGACTCCTCCTTGCCATAGCAGTTGTGTTGTACCTCGTCAATCTCTAGCTGTGAGAGCAGTCCCTTCTTTCGAATGTTGGAACACTGAGCTACTAGTTGTTTCGCCGTCATTGTGGATGTTGGGTATCAAAGAATCCATAGGTCCCGCATCCTATTCATGTAGCCCCTTCCACCGGGGTTACTTGCGTAGTAGCATTCCAACAACGCCCTGTTTTCGTCTCTCTCCCACTGATGCCTTCTTGTTCCAGTAGCCCACTTTTCGTCAGGGTGCCCTGGTTCCTCAACACCTGACGCGGACCTTGTTGATCCGGGCGACGTCCGAGCCGGCATGCCTTCATATTTATCTCGCTCATGTCTGCGGTAGGCTTGCTTAGCATAGGGGGTCTAGCCTTAGGACCCTTACTGGATACAGACGCCCCAGGCAGGAATCGAACTTGCGATCCTCTGTTCCAAAGGCGTGTAGTCTAACCACTACTGCTTTTAATATAAGTGATAAATATTACCATTCTGTAGAATATTCTCATATTTCACTTTTACTTGTTCCCATGTTCTAGTGGGTCCTGTTGTGGCTCTAATGTGAAAGAGGATATAATGTAATATAATATAATATGATATAATATAATATAATATAATATCATATAATGTAATATAATATAATAAATTACTTACGAGTTTAATTTGTCAGCAACTTTCTGCCAGCCCTCTCTCCTTGCTTTTGCAGCCTTTGCAGTGTTCCCTTGCATTCTAATTAAACTCTGAAACTCCTGAAATCCCTCAATCAAGAGTTCTTGCTCTGCTGCCGAAAAATACTGAGCGCGCTCCTTCGACATTTTCGCCGACCAATCAAAGGGTTGCCGATCAATCAAAGGGTTGCCGATCAATCAAAGGGTTGCCGATCAATGTTTCTACTATCGAAGCGTAGCCCCTTTTAAGCCACCCAGTGATCTCACATTACTTCATCCAGCTGTACTAATCGTCAACAACAGGTGTGTTCGGAGAACCGGAATAGCGAGCTCAAAGTTGGCGCGATGATTTGATCTTGGATGTGTCATTTGATCTTGGATGTAGTAAGCGAGGTATGAAGAATGGACCCCAGGAATGGGTGTGGGGGTAGACTGGGTCACAGAGCGCTGCCTCCTGCCGCTCGAAAAGGTCAGAGTCTGCTGGGTCACACTCGTGTCTTTGTGGCACGGGTCGTGTCATTCTGTCAGAGGTTGTGTGAGGAGGTGAGGAAGAGATGACCCAAACGCAGGACTCATGGTGCAGGATATTGATGTTTATTGGAATGGATGACAGACAGAGCAGTAGATAGATGGCTGGCTGATTGACTGAACTGAACACACAGGAAAGACAACATAACATCTACAATGACACGATGCTGAACAGAGAGAAACTGAGGGTTTAAGTACACTGGCTAATGATGATGATTAGGGACCGGTGAGCAGCTGAACATGATGAAACAGAAAGTACAACTAATAACACTGAGAGAGGGGGCTGGCACGGTGAAGCGGGAAACATGAATGTGGAACATAAACTGAACATGAACTGAAAACACTGGGTCAACAACCCAGGAACCCTGACAAGAGTACACAGAGAGTATATATGCATTTTTTTTTCTCTGCCCGTTCTGTTGGTTTTTGTCTTTTGCCCTTCTCCCCCGTCCCTCTTCTCAGCTGTTTCTCTTTCCCTCTTTCTTTCTCCCCTTCTTTCCCCCAGTCAAGTCTGTCCCGTATTCAGTAAGTGAAAATAAAATAAACAATAAAAGGTGAATCAAATGGACCATTACGGCAAGGCTGGGATGGTCAGTTTGGTAAAGTAAATCCGTTGGGCATCTTTCTTTGCCTTTAGACAACAATTCTGATGGCAAAAGAGCCAAACGGGACAGGCCAAAAAAAAAAAAAAAAAAAAAAAAAAAAAAGTACACAGAGAGTGTGCTTCGGATGAAGCACGTGAAGATTATACTATGAAAACAGAAGTTATCTAAAAGTTTTTAATTAAATTGCTATTCAAAAACACCACTGTGTGTTGGAACAGGAAGTGATACTCTACTCTCTAAAGAGAGCGAACACCAAGTGACAGCGCCACCCGAAGCCGCTGTCAAGTAAAAAAAAAAGTATATGGGAGAGGCCTGAGACCCCCCCCCCCCAGAAAATCACATTGTCTGATTTTTAAGAATTTTTTTGCAAATTATGGTGGAAAATAAGTATTTGGTCAATAACAAAAGTTCACCTCAGTACTTTGTTATATAGCCTTTGTTGGAAATGACAGGTCAGACGTTTTCTGTTAGTCTTGTATTTTGGCCCATTGCTCCATGCAGATCTCCTCTAGCACTGTCGCTCGGCAACACTTTCAGCTCCCTCCAAAGATTTTCTGTGGGGTTGGGATTTGGGGACTGGCTGGGCCACTCCAGAACCTTGAAATGCTTCTTACAAAACCACTCCGTTACCCGGGTGGTGTGTTTAGGATCATTGTCATGCTAAAAGACCCAGCCATGTTTCATCTTCAATGCCCTTGCTCATTGAAGGTTTTCAGTCAAATTCTCTCGATACATGGCCCAATTCATTCTTTTCTTTACACAGTTGTCCTGGTCCCTTTGCAGAAAAACAGCCTCAAAGCATGATGTTTCTTCCCCCAAGCCTCACAGTAGGTATGGTGTTCTTTGGATGCAACTCAGCACATGACAAGTAGAGTTTTTACCAAAAGGTTCTATTTTGGTTTCATCTGACCAAATGACATCCTCCCGATGTTCTTCTGGATCATCCAAATGCTCTCTAGCAAACTTCAGACGGGGCTGGACATAGACTGGCTCAAGCAGGGGGACACATCTGACACTGCAGGATTTGAGTGTATTAATGATGGTGGCCTTTGTTACTTTGGTCCCAGCTGACTGCAGGTCATTCATGAGGTACCACCTGTGTGGTTCTTCAGTGATTCCTGAGATTAGGGACAAAACAGGTTTTAATTTTCTAAAATATATTTTTTGATTTTTCAAAAACATATTTACATATAATTGTTACACAAAGTTTTGGCTGTCTCACCATGTTTTGGTCTCCTAGGTGTAACATTTTTTAATAATTTATGTTTTTGCTGGAGAAGGGCAAGGTTTTTATCAACACCATCAGACGCAAAGAAATGCAAAAATATATATTTTAAATTAAGTTGTTTCAGCTATTTTGACTATTAGCAGCTTATCTGTTCTGTTTATGCACATATGTTTTCAAAGTAATTATACCATGTTTAAAAGTAAGATTGTTTTGGCTTTTTATTATTAGAGTTACAGTCATACATATTTTCAGAAGCTTGTATTTAATCTGTATAAGAAACAGTCATATTTAGCAGCATGCAAATTACACATTTATTGAGAAAATTACGTATTTTTATTGGAAGGTCATGGAGGAAAATATATGGTTCTCCAAAAGAGAAAAATAAACAAAAACTCCATATTATGGAGTTGACAAGGTGCTGACGGTGGTGACACAAATCTGACGGTGGTGACACACTAGTAGAAAACAAGATATTATTACTAAATTCTTTCATCTTTAATAAAATGATCAGTGTGACTGCTCTACCAGGTGTAACATCCAGGCATCCATGAAAACAGAATATATGAAATTTAACAGAGTTAAAGTTAGATTGCTTGTTTCCACCTGAACATGATACTGCTACCACTTCCAACATAAATGAAGACAGAAAACTAAACAGCAGTGACTATTGTCAGGTTACTGAAGTATGACTAGCTGGTATATAGTGATGTGCTGCGTGATTGCTAGCGACGCAGCTATGTTAGCATAACATAAACACAGTGAAGCTGGAGGATGAAAGCTAACTTTTTTCCACTTGATAAAAGTTAACGTGAGGGTTTCTGATGGTTAGGCCAACAGTGATCACTGACTGTTTTTAGGGGCTTGTTCAGATGTAATAGAACAAGATAAAAAGCATTAAAACATTTTAACAGCACAACAGGCTTAATAAACACAGAGTAGTTTGGGCCCGGAAGCAGGATTCATACATCATCACTTAAAAACAGCTCTCGGGGCACAGCTAGCTCAGTAGATGCCACATGATCGGAAGGTTGGGCGTTCAAATCCAATGAACAGAGGCGATCCTGGATTGGTAGCTGCCCACTGTATCACTGAGTGAATGGGTTAAATGCAGAGGACTAAGCATTTTCCTACAGGATTAATAATGTATACATAAACAATGAGATTCAAGATAAGGCAAATTTGATAATATTTGACACATTTGTGAAGCAGAAATATCAGAAAAATACCCAAGAAGTAATATGACCGAAATATTAGTAAAAAATAACTTAATATAAATGGTGAACAGCACACTTTTGACATTTGTCAACACCATTAGAAAAAGGGTCAACACCGTCAGACAAAAATCCTGATGGTGCTGACAAAATACCCGACTTTCTCTCATAACACGTGTTTTTCTGACAGAAGCCATCTTGTTTTTTTTATCAGTTGCTTATGGCCTTTACAATCTACCTAAATGAGGCTGTTTTTACAAAAAAAAAAATTTAATCTTGGATTACATCGACTTTGGTGTTGACGCACTATGGTTGTGACACAGTTTTATCAGAAAGGTGTGCAATAAATGAAATAAAAATAAAAAGATTATCACAGCAGTGACCTCATGCATGTGTATCAAACAGGAAGTGGTAAAGGGGTCCTCAGAGTGTAAGCTGCCCTGCCCACAATAAATCCTGATTTTTTTGTACTTTTAAAAAAAATCTGACGGTGTTGACAAAAACTCTGGACCCCATTTTAATCACTTAAAAATTATTTAAAAATAAATTTTCAATTGCATATTTTGATATTATATAAGGTATTGACTTAGATACTTAGTGACGAGAGCCATGATGTTTAATTTTACATTACTCTTAATTTTGTTTTTCTGTATTTTAATATTATCACACCTGCTTCTGGACAATGGATTTTTAAGGTACTGGTATTGTACCATTTAAAATAAATAAATGGTACAATACATTACCATTTATTTTGCAAATTTTTTTTGCATTTTTTATATTTATAAAAAATGCAAAATCATAGTTTTGTTGTATAAACATTGTCTTGGTTTGTCTTTTAGGCAGTTGGGTTAACACTTGAATGCATATTTTTAACCACAAAATTGGGTTTTATCTGCCGGACATATTTTGTCCCTTATCTCAAGAATCACTGTCTTGTGATCATTTTGACCCCACGGGGGTGAGATCTTGTGAGGAGCCCCAGATCAAGGGAGATGTCTTCCATTTTCTAATGATTAATCTCTAAGTTGATTTCTTCACACCAAGCTGCTTACCTATTGCAAATTCAATCTTCTGTAGCCAAGTACAGGATAGGGTAGGGGAAATTAAAGTAAGATGGAGAGAATGGGCCAATAGCTAGATTCGTAGGAGGGATAGTGAGTTGCGTGGAGAAGAATGACTGGAGCCACAGGTAAAGTTGCTATGAATTGTATTAAACTATTTAGCAACAATTTAACAGCATTTCATGAACAGGAATGAAAACACAAAATAAAATACAGTGACAGCAATAATAATAACAGTCAGAATCCTATCTGAGCTCAGATATGTCAGTCCTGCCGGCTTAATAGTCAGTGTTCAGTCAAGTCAAATCCAACAGGTCAAAAGTTTGTGATTGGTGCGATTTCGTCCTACCGCACTGTTGCAATTGTTCGTGAGAGAAGAGCAACCTGCCCTTCTGGGCCAACTCAGAATGGCTGTGGTTCGGTTCGGTTCAAAGGGAAAGGCTCGCCATCTTCCTCGTCAGGAAGAGATCCAGGTCTCACGATCCCATAAAAAAAACCTAGCCTGTAAACAACAGGACTATTACTAATTCAGTTCACACTCTAAAGATATACATGGCCATATGTAAATAATGTAAGTGCTATAACAAAACAAGCACAAACATTAATTCTAATTTCTAACTATAGTCTATAAGATAAGATAAGATAAGATAACCTTTATTAGTCCCACACGTGGGAAATTTGTTTTGTCACAGCAGGATATACAGTGCATCTTAATCATGAATGCAATCTTTAAATCACAATCAGCTTATTCTATCATCAAGGTGCACATTTCTATCAGAAATCAGAAATAAACCATAAACTATGGTAGATTGTTTTTTTTTACAGTATTGCCCTTTAACTGAATTACAGGAGCATTTCTTTACACTGCATAGCAATGAAGCAATATATTATTTACACTCAATGTACAGAATAAAATTATGAAAAGAATATACAAAAACCCACAGGCTGTAGTTTTACAGTATGTGGTAACGTATCAGCACAGTAAGAATACACACGGACATCTATCCAGTGCCGCTCGAGCATCAAATGTAACAAAATAAAGTAGATTCATGACCTTTAAGATCAACATTAACTTATTCCATCATCTAATTTTAGTGCATTTAATATTCAACAAGTAATACTAGAACATCATCAGCACACAAGCTGAGTGCTCAAAATGGCTGAACTCCGTGAGAAACCCCGTGTTCTCCCACAGTGAAAACGTGGTCAGCTACAGCTGCAGCTATGAGCATTAGGCTAGTTAGCTTTCAATTAGCCTGATTCGCCCAGTCCCAGTTTAACTCACCAGCACACTTCTAATGTTCAACTCTCAGAGAGGATCTTGTTCAACTCTCAGAGAGGATCTTGTCCACTTCATCCGCTCCCGCGCAGATCTACAACATTGAAATTGGGCCATTATATTCCCTGTTAACTTCTTGTTAGCTTTTTAGCTTCAAGGTTAGCTTAACAGCTTCTGACTCACCGCGATGGTTTCAAGGTCCGAAATGTTCACAATAAATCAGGTCCGTTTCTCCAAGGTCCATGCAGATCTCCGGTATGGATATTTGCTCAATTTATCAAGTTAATAGTTATCTTCCAGAGAAAAGCTTGGCGGTGAAAATCAGCGATGGTCTCGTGCACCTCCGTCTCTCTCTGTGTCTGAGCACGTGACGGTACAGAGCAGGGGAAGGCGGGGCTTGTTCCTTCCTAACCAGTAGGGGTGTTAAATATACTCTTTGGGTTTTATTCTTATATTTATAGTATTTATCTTTTATTATTGATTTATTTTTGACCAACTCAGTGATTAACAGAGTAATGATAAATCCCAATTAACAATAACATGTTGTAGTGCATTACTGAGTCGTGTAAACTCACTGGGTTACATCCTCCCCTCTTAAATCTCATGCACGTCCCCGTGCATGGCTCTGGTGGAATAGGTAACATCAGGAGCAAAGGAGTCGATGAAAGCTTTGCTCAATCCTTGAAAGAGGGATTTAACCACTGTTACTAGTGGGTTACCTAGCTGAGGATAAGTGAGTCTTTGGGATGGTTGGCGAATTCTTTCAGATCTTCTGATCTGTGTTTCTGTTTGCAAGGTTTCAGGTTCATCATCGTTTTCAACTTGTCTTTCAGGTGAAAGTTGATGAGTTGAGTTCTCTGATAACGGTGAATCTGACAAACTGGTCGACAAAACATTTTTGTCTTTTCGAGTGTCTGTTTCAGACTCACTTGGTGTGTTGTTTTGTAGGCTTGTGTCACTTTCACTTGGTGATACGTTTGCTTCACTTTCACGTTCTGTCTGAGGTGGGTCTGTTTCACGGTCCATTTGAGGTAAGTTGGTGTCAGTTGAACTTCCAATTTCGCCTTCAGGTAAGTATGTTTCAGTTTCGTTCTCAGTTTCCTGCTCAGGTAAGTATGTTTCAGTTTCATTCCCAGTGTCCTTTTCAGGTAAGTCTGTCATGTCCGGTAATGTGTTAGGTTGTTCGTCATCATTTACAGGATCTTTGTTTTGTTTGAATCCTTGTGTTGGCGGTATGGCACATACTTGGTAAAAATGTCTGTCGTTCACTTGTGGAGGTTCAGGATAATAAAACTCATCTTCCTCTTCCTCAAGTGTTTGGTCAGAGTCAACTTCCAAAGCTGAACTTTGTCTTGTGCGTGGTCTGTTAGTTTTTGTGACTCGCTCGGGTTCATGCTCTGTTGGTGAGAGAAATCCACAGGGAAGTAACAGATCTCTGTGGAGCGTTCTGTTGGGTCCATCTCCGTTTTCCGGTTTTACAGTATATACTGGTAAGTTTTCCATTTGTTTCAGAATCAGAATCAGAATCAGAATACTTTATTCATCCCGAGGGAAATTAGGGGTTACAGCAGGCAGCACGCTAATGGCGCATGCGCACTCACAAAGGAACCTTCTGACCAACTTTACACAAACATCACATTGGGCAGACATGTCAGAAGGTAGGCTGATAGGAAAAAAACAACGAAAATACACTACATGAGGTAAGAGGAGGAGAAAAAAACTCCACTCAGACTGAGCTCCTAGTGGGAGAACAGTTTGATAAAAGAAAAAACACCTCAGCACAAAAGCACATGACTATCAATACACCATAGAAACACGAGACAAGCAACAGGGGCGGGTAAAGGGTAAGAGAGAGCCGGCGTAGACAGCGCATCCGGTCCTGCAGCATCTGTGCTGGTCCAGTTGACTGCTATCATCCCCGGTAGGGCACAAGCATCGAAGGCGTTGGAAAGGGAGGGGGATGAGTGAGTGCTTATCAGTGTAAGTGTGTGTGTGTGTGCGTGCCCATAGTTTAGCTGAGACAGTGTCCTTCGGCCTATCAGGCTAAGTAAACAGTCCTCCAGCCAATCCAGGTGTCCTTCATGGGGCGGGAAGAATAGTCATCACACAGTCGTTATCAGGGAGTTGTTTTGGTGGGCTCCAGCCTTGGGCCTGCAGCTGGGGCCGTGGTGTCCAAATATTGAATATTGTTGATTTCTCCTTTGTGAGCAGCTCGAATTCTAGCACTCCGAGGCTGGTCTCTCGATCTCCCGTTGAAGAGCTGCGAGCCTCCCCATGATGGTATCAAACTTCTGTTCCGTGGTGTTGTCAGTCTTTTGATTCTGAGACCTCACAACTGCAGTGATCCGTTCCGCGATGTTTTCCAACTGTCGCTCAAGGGTCTCATTTTGAGCAGGCCTCTCTCTGATGTTTCCCCTCATACGCTCAATGGTGTTGTTTTGAGCCTTCACAGCAGCTGTAAGCGTCTCCAAGGTGTTGACCATATTACGTTCGTTGTGAGAGGTCGCACCTCGTCCCGTCGCTTCGAATCCAGCGGGCAGCCTTGTGGGGGTTTGAACAGCCGGTTCCGCTTTCTTATTTCTCTGATAAACCAGGGCTAAGCCAACGCCGATCAGCATGAACCCTGTTATCATGGTTCCGAATAGGTAGATATCTTCAGCGTCCTCGATCGACAGTCCCGCCAGGCACACGGTCCTCCAGTTCTGCCACCCGTCCATCGTGTAACCGGCAGGGAAAGTCCCTCCAGGGCACTCAGGCTCTCCCGAGCCCCGACTTCTCGTTGAGAAAAGGGTCTCGGTCTCCCACATGTAGTGTGGATTCACGGATGATTTTGTCAAACCGTTTCTTGTTTTTGTCTGCTACTTTCTGGGAGTTTTTGATGGCTATTTCGTAGCTCTGTTCGAGGTAGCTTTTCAACTGCTTGACGTATTGAGAGTGAGTCAGCTGTGGCTTGTTTGGCTGTGGCAAGCCAAAGGCAATATCAATGGGCAAGCGAGGCTGTCTACCAAACATTAACTCATAAGGAGAATAGCCTGTTACATCATTTTTTGTACAGTTATAAGCGTGAGTAAGTGGTTTTACGAAGTCACGCCAGTGATGTTTCTCGGTGTCTTTCAAGGTACCAAGCATACTGAGTAATGTGCGATTGTATCGCTCAACAGGGTTGCCACGAGGATGATAAGGACTTGTTCGGACTTTGCGGATACCGAGCAGAGAGCACAGTTCTTTGATTGTATGCGATTCAAAGTCTCTCCCTTGATCGCTATGAAGTCACTCTGGAAAGCCATAATGGACTAGGAAGTTCTCCCATAAGTTCTTTGCAACGGTGGTGGCTTTCTGGTCTTTGGTTGGAATGGACACAGCATACTTTGTAAAATGATCCGTGATCACTAGGACACCTTTAGTGTTTTTACTGTCTGGTTCTATTGAGAGGAAGTCCATGCAGACTAGCTCCATGGGCCTGGAAGTTTTAATATTTACCAGGGGAGCAGCCTTGTCTGGCAGGGCTTTTCTGCGGACACATCTCTCGCAAGCTTTCACTTTCTTTTCAACATCAACTGCCATTTTTGGCCAATAGAAACGTGACCGAATGAGTTCCAGTGTGCGTTCGACCCCTAAATGCCCCATGTTGTCATGAAGATTAAGCATAACTGTAGGGCGTAAGGAATCAGGAAGGACTAACTGCAACAAGGTCTCTGGCCCCAACTGGCGTTTCCGGTACAGTAAGTCATTTTGGAGGTCAAGACGTTTCCACTCCCTTAAAAATAAGAGAACATCGTGAGACTCAGACTTAGTATTGGCTGGTGGATGTGAGTCAGCTGCCAGCAGCTTGATGACTTTACTAATGGCTGGATCTTTTCTCTGCAGGTTGACAAGATCAGTATGGGTGTATCTGGGTAAGGCTAGGAGATTGTTATCATTGCCTTCTTCTTGAAACATGTCTGGAATGGCAACTGCAGACATGGCAAGTGACTGGACTAGAGCACAAGAGGGTTCAGTCTGATCCATGGCCATGTGTCTTTGACAGGCTGCCATCACGGTATCGGATTGAAGTTGGAGCTCGACATCTTTGACTGAGGACAAGAGATGGGATCTGAACTTATCAATGCGCTGACATTCCTGGGTAAAAACTGGATCGTCTTCAGGTTTGTCATGTGGTTTCCTAGATAGTCCATCTGCATCAAGATTTTGTCTCCCAGCTCTGTACTTAATGTCAAAGTTATAGGTGCAGCCAACCAACGATAACACGTGGCATCAAGCTTTGCTGTGGTCAGAAGGTAAGTCAATGGGTTATTGTCGGTGACGACTGTGAACGTGTTCCCATATAAATAGTCATGAAACTTGTCAGTTATGGCCCACTTTAAAGCTAGAAATTCTAACTTGTGGGCGGGGTATCTAGCTTCACTACGGGATAGACCACGACTTGCATAGGCTATAACCTGTGTGGTTCCATTCTGCACTTGATAAAGAGCTGCCCCAAGTCCGGTTGTACTGGCATCTGTGTGTACCAGGTAAGGTAGCTTGGCATCAGCATACCCAAGGACTGGTGAGGTGGTGAGTTTTTCAATAACAGTTTGAAACAATTTCTGGCACTCTGGTCCCCAACAATCACCAAAGGGCTCTTTGGGGTTCAGATACTTTGGATCACTGGGTGGGTTTTTACAATGCTTTCGTTTCGGAGGATAGCCAGCTGTGAGGGAGGTGAGGGGCTTGACAATTTTTGAGTAATCTTTGACAAATCTCCGGTAATAACCGGTAAAACCAAGAAACGATTGGAGTTCTTTTAAGGTTTGGGGTCTCGGCCAGGTCTTGAGTGCTTCAGTTTTTTTGGGATCAGTCTTTACGCCGTCTCTAGATACAATGTGGCCTAAATAACGGACTGATGTTTGGAAGAAACGACATTTGTCGGGCGAGAGTTTCAGCCCGTACTCTCTGAGTCGCTCAAGAACATGAATGAGTCGGGTCTCATGATCTTCAAGGGAACTGGAAAAGACTATCAAATCATCCAAAAAGACTAACACTTCTTTCAGATTGATGTCTTTCATACACTTTTCCATAAGCCTTTGGAAAGTGCTTGGGGCATTTGTTATTCCCTGGGGCATACGATTGAATTCGTAGAAGCCGAAGGGGCACACGAAGGCTGTCTTTGGCTTATCTTCTTCACACATCTCGATTTGATAGTACCCTGACTTAAGGTCCATCACAGAGAACCACTGAGATCCTGCAAGAGCAGAAAATGACTCCTCTAAGTTTGGCAGGGCATAGGCATCGCGGATGGTCTGCAAGTTAAGCTTCCTAAAATCAATGCATAACCGCACATCACCATTCTTTTTCTGGACCACCACTATCGGTGATGAGAATGGAGATTCAGATTCTCTGATTATGCCTGCATCTAAGAGGGCTTGTAAGTGCTTTTTAACTGCCTCGTAATCATGGGGATGAATCGGGCGAGATCTCTGTTTGAAGGGGGTTTCGTCTTTTAAGTTGATGTGATGTTTTACATGTGTGGCATGCCCAAAATCAAGATCATTGTGTAAGAAAACATCAGAGAAGGTGTTTAGCTTTTCAGCTATCTTTTCTTTCCACTCTTAAGATAGTGGTGATTCACCAAAGTCGAAACTGAGAGGGGGTCTTGAGGTTGAAGTCTGCTGCTGAGAGTTACACGTTGCAGACACCTTTTGGTCGCCTTTCTCAGGCTCAGGACATGGCATGACACAGTCAGGGGCAACTAACTCAGCAATTACACAGTTAGTGGGCAATGTAATGTCATGGTTAGTCTCGTTTCTCAGCAACACAGGAACTTTATAAGGTCCGTGCTTTGGCAGAGATATAAGGCAACAATCTACAAACACACCACCAGGTAGGGAGCCGGTAGTGGGCTGTTCAATAAGTGCACACTGTTCAGGCTTAGCGTGGCTAGCATGCATAAAACCTTCCACTAGTAGCTTTTGATTTGCAGGAAGGACTTCTTGGGTTCTACTTTGAAGTTTTACCAAGCCGATCTTGCCACTGTCAGTTTGTCTTTTTCTGGATGCTAATGTCTTTAGCACTTGTTGGTATCCATAAGGGAGTACCTTAAAGTCAGGTAAGGTGCTCTCACAAAGATGCTCATATAAGGGGTCAAGTGTATTTGTGCCAATTAGTAGAGGTGTGTCTGAGTTTGAGCGAATGTCAGGGACAACTAAAGCAAGAGTAGATAGTTCAAGCTCTGACTGATCGAGATCTTTGGGGAACATGATACTCGTCTCAATGTATCCCAAATAAGGGACTGTCTGACCATTCGCACCTTCGACCTCTAGGAGATCACTGATGGGTTTTATAGGATGATCAGGTAAATGTTCTTGATAGAAGGATTTGGCAATAGTAGTTACTTGAGAGCCTGAGTCGAGCAAGCAACTACATTCAACACCGTTGATAACAACTCTGGCTGTGCATTTTCTACCCACAAGTCTTTTGGGAAGTTTAGGCGCTGAGTGAACATTAGCTGTTTCACATTGGGCTTTTGTTGTCTTTTTCTCAGTGGGACTTGGTTCAGATTTAGCACCCATCTGTCCCGCGACAGGGGCTCCTTCTAGTTTAAATTAAATGACTCATCAACTGGTCTGGATATTTCCCATTCTCGCTGCTTTTGTCTGAGGGCATTCCTTTTAGCTGCTACTAATGCTGGGTTGGGATCATTACTACAGCTGGAAGCGATATGACCATCTTCTCCACACTTGAAACAGTATCCAGGTTTGGGTTTGGCTGACACTGCAGCAATTGGTGGTATCTGTCCCGGCTTGTTCTGAGTTTTGGTACTTGTGTTCCTTTTTGCTTCCTTTTGAAGTTTCTGCGATCTTTTCTCTGTTTTATCAGCTCTGAGCTGTGCGATTTGAGACCTGAGGTCAGCAATTTGCTTCTGGAGGTCAGACGAATTGCTGTCCATTTCATGCTCATAATCGTTCCTACCTTGAGAGCGTGTGGTTTGCACGTTAGAATAAACACGAGTCTTTTGGATCCCCAAATGTTGTTTCATGCTGGTTGCTTTACTTGCCTGTTTGTCCTCCTCGGTGCGTAGGTGGAGGAGTAGCTCTGCAAAATGAGGTGGGTCGTCTTTCTTTTGTTCAAGTTGAAGGTTTGCAATCAATGAGCTGTCCCAACACCCTCTACAAAACTGTCTCAGGAGCTGTTTATTGATGTCACTAGAAGCAATTCCGTCTCTTTTTATGACTAGGTTTAACACTGTGTGCAATCTTTGCAGGTAATGTGAGGGTTTTTCACCTCCATTTTGATTGGTGTTTAAGAAGCGAGCAAAGAGTTCGTCACCGTCCTCTACAGTTGCATAGGCAGAATCAAGATGTTCAAGGTAAGTTTTGGGGTTTGCTTTTGGACCAAGAGCTTTCACCAGGTCCGCTGCAGGGGGTGAAAGACTTTCAACAATCTTCCGCACAACTTGAGTTTCGGTGCGCAAGGGATCAGTCAAGCAAAACTCTACACTGCTGCGCCAAGTGTCATAGTCAGTTTCGAAAGGAGGATGTGGAACTCTCCCTGAAAAAGGTTTCAGTCTGTATTGCGAGTTTGGTGGGGGAATGACTTCACTGCTTTTAACAATGTGCTCTACAATAACCCGCTGCACTTCAGGTGTGCTTAAAAGGTTGGTGGGAATCTGAGGGGTTTGTTTCTCAGCCTCTGCCGGTGGGTGAGTATTCAAGGCACTTACATGGTTGCTATTGGGTGTTAAAGGGGGAGAAGGTAGGGCCTCATCACTGTAGGGCACTGGCTCTTGTTCAGTGGAAGGCTCAACTGTGTGAACATCCCCTCCCAATGACTCCCCAATTTTAGCTAGTTCATCCATCAAAAGGTCTTTAAACGATCGGTTGCTTCGTGTTGCCACATCTTTAAGCTGTGACAGGTAAGTTACAGTAGCTGATGCGCTGGTTTCAATGCTATACGCACTGGCTAGGTCTCGAATGTGATAGACAACTTCAGGTTTCACAGTGCAAGGTCTGTCATAAGGCAAATATCTTTTCTCTAGTTCTTTAGCAGTAGCCTCATGTTGAAATTCCACAATAATCTGACCACCAGTTGGTAGCTTAATCTGCCTACTGACAGGACCGAAAGCTTCTAAGAACTCAATTATTTCTTTATCAATGTCTGTGTTAGTTAAACCACTGACCAAGACAGCATTTTGAACTTTAACATTCTCTGTTTTCACAACTTCCATGGTTAGGACACGTAAAAGTGCCAATAGAAAAAATACAAGTCACTGTGAAGCTCCAGGCACTCTTAATTGTTTTATTAAATTTTGGGTGGACTAACAACTCGGCAAACCCTCCTGGCTGGCTCGCCACTTTCTGTAGCCAAGTACAGGATAGGGTAGGGGAAATTAAAGTAAGATGGAGAGAATGGGCCAATAGCTAGATTCGTAGGAGGGATAGTGAGTTGCGTGGAGAAGAATGACTGGAGCCACAGGTAAAGTTGCTATGAATTGTATTAAACTATTTAGCAACAATTTAACAGCATTTCATGAACAGGAATGAAAACACAAAATAAAATACAGTGACAGCAATAATAATAACAGTCAGAATCCTATCTGAGCTCAGATATGTCAGTCTTGCCGGCTTAATAGTCAGTGTTCAGTCAAGTCAAATCCAACAGGTCAAAAGTTTGTGATTGGTGCGATTTCGTCCTACCGCACTGTTGCAATTGTTCGTGAGAGAAGAGCAACCTGCCCTTCTGGGCCAACTCAGAATGGCTGTGGTTCGGTTCGGTTCAAAGGGAAAGGCTCGCCATCTTCCTCGTCAGGAAGAGATCCAGGTCTCACGATCCCATAAAAAAAACCTAGCCTGTAAACAACAGGACTATTACTAATTCAGTTCACACTCTAAAGATATACATGGCCATATGTAAATAATGTAAGTGCTATAACAAAACAAGCACAAACATTAATTCTAATTTCTAACTATAGTCTATAAGATAAGATAAGATAAGATAAGATAACCTTTATTAGTCCCACACGTGGGAAATTTGTTTTGTCACAGCAGGATATACAGTGCATCTTAATCATGAATGCAATCTTTAAATCACAATCAGCTTATTCTATCATCAAGGTGCACATTTCTATCAGAAATCAGAAATAAACCATAAACTATGGTAGATTGTTTTTTTTTTTACAGTATTGCCCTTTAACTGAATTACAGGAGCATTTCTTTACACTGCATAGCAATGAAGCAATATATTATTTACACTCAATGTACAGAATAAAATTATGAAAAGAATATACAAAAACCCACAGGCTGTAGTTTTACAGTATGTGGTAACGTATCAGCACAGTAAGAATACACACGGACATCTATCCAGTGCCGCTCGAGCATCAAATGTAACAAAATAAAGTAGATTCATGACCTTTAAGATCAACATTAACTTATTCCATCATCTAATTTTAGTGCATTTAATATTCAACAAGTAATACTAGAACATCATCAGCACACAAGCTGAGTGCTCAAAATGGCTGAACTCCGTGAGAAACCCTGTGTGTTCTCCCACAGTGAAAACGTGGTCAGCTACAGCTGCAGCTATGAGCATTAGGCTAGTTAGCTTTCAATTAGCCTGATTCGCCCAGTCCCAGTTTAACTCACCAGCACACTTCTAATGTTCAACTCTCAGAGAGGATCTTGTTCAACTCTCAGAGAGGATCTTGTCCACTTCATCCGCTCCCGCGCAGATCTACAACATTGAAATTGGGCCATTATATTCCCTGTTAACTTCTTGTTAGCTTTTTAGCTTCAAGGTTAGCTTAACAGCTTCTGACTCACCGCGATGGTTTCAAAGTCCGAAATGTTCACAATAAATCAGGTCCGTTTCTCCAAGGTCCATGCAGATCTCCGGTATGGATATTTGCTCAATTTATCAAGTTAATAGTTATCTTCCAGCGAAAAGCTTGGCGGTGAAAATCAGCGATGGTCTCGTGCACCTCCGTCTCTCTCTGTGTCTGAGCACGTGACGGTACAGAGCAGGGGAAGGCGGGGCTTGTTCCTTCCTAACCAGTAGGGGTGTTAAATATACTCTTTGGGTTTTATTCTTATATTTATAGTATTTATCTTTTATTATTGATTTATTTTTGACCAACTCAGTGATTAACAGAGTAATGATAAATCCCAATTAACAATAACATGTTGTAGTGCATTACTGAGTCGTGTAAACTCACTGGGTTACACTTCCCAGCATGGTGCAGGTCTGCAATTTTGTTTCTGGTGTCCTTTGACAGCTCTTTGGTCTTCTTGGCCACGGTGGAGTTTGGAGTGTGACTGTTTATGGTTGTGGACAGGTCTCTTTTATACTGATAATGAATTCAAACAGGTGCCATTAATACAGGTAACAAGTGGAGGACAGAGGAGCCTCTTACAGAAGAAGTTACTGGTCTGTGAGAGCCAGAAACCCTCTCCTGTCTGATCATTTCCTGATAACATTTACATTTACAATAATTGATTACACAGCGGTGGAGAGTAGACTTTATCAAAGTAGATGTCTTTCTGAAAGCGCTGTAACTAAGTTTAAGAATATAATCCACCCACTGTTATCATCTTCAATGCCCTGTACCAACATAGAGCAGAGCAGCTATCTGAACGCTACCCCAACAGAGGTCGATTATCTTGTTAATAATTTCACCTCCTCACTACGTACGACTCTGGATACTGTAGCTCCTGTGAAAACTAAGGTCTCAAATCAGAAGTACCTGACTCCGTGGTATAATTCTCAAACACGTACCCTAAAGCAGATGACTCGTAATCTGGAGAGGAAATGGCGTGTCACAAATTTAGAGGATCATCATTTAGCCTGGAGAAATAGTTTGCTTCTTTATAAGAAAGCCCTCCGCAAAGCCAGAACATCTTACTATTCATCACTGATTGAAGAAAATAAGAACAACCCCAGGTTTCTCTTCAGCACTGTAGCCAGGCTGACAAAAAGTCAGAGCTCTCTTGAGCCAACAATCCCTTTAACGTTAACTAGTAATGACTTCATGAACTTCTTCACAAATAAAATTTTTATCATTAGAGAAAAAATTACCAGTAATCATCCCACAGATGTAATATTATCTACAGCTACTCTTAGTACCATTGATGTTAAGTTAGACTCTTTTTCTCCAATTGATCTTTCTGAGTTAACTTCAATAATTACTTCCTCCAAACCATCAACGTGTCTTTTAGACCCCATTCCTACAAAACTGCTCAAAGAAGTCCTGCCATTAATTAATTCTTCGATCTTAAATATGATCAACCTATCTCTAATGATCGGCTATGTACCACAGGCCTTCAAGCTAGCTGTAGTTAAACCTTTACTCAAAAAGCCATCTCTAGACGCAGCAGTCTCAGCTAATTATAGGCCAATCTCCAACCTTCCTTTCATATCAAAAATCCTTGAAAGAGTAGTTGTCAAACAGCTAACAGATCATCTGCAGAGGAATGGTTTATTTGAAGAGTTTCAGTCAGGTTTCAGAGCTCATCACAGCACAGAAACAGCTTTAGTGAAGGTTACAAATGATCTTATGGCCTCTGACAGTGGACTCATCTCTGTGCTTGTCCTGCTAGACCTCAGTGCAGCGTTTGATACTGTCGACCATAATATCCTATTAGAGCGATTAGAACATGCTGTAGGTATTACAGGTACTGCACTGCAGTGGTTTGTATCATATCTATCTAATAGACTCCAGTTTGTGCATGTAAATGGAGAGTCCTCTTCACACACTGAGGTTAATTATGGAGTTCCACAGGGTTCAGTGCTAGGACCAATTCTGTTTACATTATACATGCTTCCCTTAGGCAGCATCATTAGAAGACATAGCATACATTTACACTGCTATGCTGATGACACCCAGCTCTATCTGTCCATGAAGCCAGATAACACACACCAATGAGTTAAACTGCAGGAATGTCTTAAAGACATAAAGACCTGGATGGCCGCTAACTTTCTGCTTCTTAATTCAGATAAAACTGAGGTTATTGTACTCGGCCCTGAAAAGCCTAGAAATATGGTATCTAACCAGATTGTTACCCTGGATGGCATTACCTTGGCCTCCAGTAACGCTGTGAGGAACCTTGGAGTCATTTTTGACCAGGACATGTCCTTCAATGCACATATTAAACAAATATGTAAGACTGCGTTCTTCCATTTGCGCAACATCTCTAAAATTAGAAATATCCTGTCTCAGAGTGACGCTGAAAAACTAGTTCATGCATTTATTACTTCCAGGCTGGACGACTGTAATTCATTATTATCAGGATGTCCAAAAAACTCACTGAAAAGCCTTCAGCTAACCCAAAATGCTGCAGCAAGAGTGCTGATAGGGACTAGAAAGAGAGAGCATATTTCTCCTGTTTTGGCTTCCCTTCATTGGCTTCCTGTTAAATCCAGAATTGAATTCAAAATCCTGCTCCTCACATGCAAGGTCTTAAATAATCAGGCCCCATCTTATCTTAATGACCTTGTAGTACCATATCACCCTATTAGAGCACTTCGCTCTCGCTCTGCAGGCCTACTTGTTGTTCCTAGAGTATTTAAAAGTAGAATGGGAGGCAGAGCCTTCAGTTTTCAGGCCCCTCTTCTGTGGAACCAGCTTCCAGTTTGGATTCAGGAGACAGACACTATCTCTTCTTTCAAGATTAGGCTTAAAACTTTCCTTTTTGCTAAAGCATATAGTTAGGGCTGGACCAGGTGACCCTGAATCCTCCCTTAGTTATGCTGCAATAGACATAGGCTGCCGGGGGATTCCCATGATGCATTGAGTTTTTCCTTTCCAGTCACCTTTCTCGCTCACTATGTATTAACAGACCTCTCTGCATTGAATCATATCTGTCATTAATCTCTGTCTCTCTTTCACAGCATGTCTTTTATCCTGTCTTCCTTCTCTCACCCCAACCGGTCGCAGCAGATGGCCCCGCCCCTCCCTGAGCCTGGTTCTGTCGGAGGTTTCTTCCTGTTAAAAGGGAGTTTTTCCTTCCCACTGTTGCCAAAGTGCTTGCTCATAGGGGGTCATATGATTGTTGGGTTTTTCTCTGTATCTATGAAGCGCCTTGAGACGACTTATGTTGTGATTTGGCGCTATATAAATAAAATTGAATTGAATTGAATAGAAATCTTGCTTGTTTGTAGGTAGGTGACCAAATACTTATTTTCCACCATAATTTGCAAATAAATTCTTTATAAATCAGACAATGTGATTTTTCTGATTTTTTTTTTCTCACTGTGACCACCACCAGTAGGCACCGGGTGAAGTGCCTTGCCCAAGGACACAACGACCGAGACTGTCGGAGCCAGGGCTCGAACCGGCCACCTTCCAATTACAAGGCGAACTCCCAACTCTTGAGCCACGATCACCCAGTTGTCTGTCGCCACTGTTGTCAGTAGCTGTGGAAGGGGATACCACGAGAAATTCATCAGTGATTCGCAGATGAAGTCACAGATTATAAAAGCATGAATCCCCAAAAGTTTCAGTTTTCAGTGGGAGAAACGTTTCGCCACTTCGTTTCGTGACTTTCCCTTTTCGTGTAAATGGCCTCATTGACTCCCTGCTCAAACCAGCGTTCCTCCCTGTCCAGGATGTGTACATCCTCATCCGATTACAAGATGACCTGCCAACTCTTGAGCCGCAATCGCCTCCAAATGATGAAAATTAGGGCTGGGTTTTTATAATCGATTTATCGATTAAAATCGATTCTGGCTTGGATAATGTAAAAGCGATTCATTAAAATCCTGAATCGATTTTTTAATATAAATTTATTTTGCCCGAAATGCCAGAATCTCTGGTGAAATCTCACAAACTTTCAACAACCACCAAACAGCTAAGACAGTAAATGAGAGCAGTTACACGGATTCTGCACAAAGACTTAAACACACAGCGCGACCCGCGGATCAGAATCAGTGAGATGTCGCCTTTCTCACAGTCGGGGCTGAAAGCCGACAGCTTGGTGATTGTGATGTTTCGGTGGGTCCGAGCTTTGTGTTCACGCCCTTTATGCGCTGATTCTAAAGCTGTTAGTTTGATGTCTCTCCAAACAATATTGACCGAACCAGCAGCAAAAGAAGATCCGAACTACGCTTCACATAAACATCGTCATGAATTCACTCCGACTTTTACTGTTTTGCTTCCACCACGATGCACAGCTCCTCTCTCTCTCCCCCCCCTCTCTCTCCTTCCCTCCCTCTCTCTCCCTCTCTCTCTCTCTCTCTCTCTCTCTCTCTCTCTCTCTCTCACAGTTTCCCGTCTAAAAATCTGTTTTCTTCATTATTCGCTTGCTTGTTACGCACAGGTCTACTGCTGTTTACAGGCTGTCGGACGACGTTTTTTTTCTTCGTTTTATATACTTCCGAAAAGAAAACCTAATTTCTGCCGTTCAATACTGAACAAATTTAAAGTTTTTAAAATTATGCAAAATGCAAAACGCTGTGTCTCTAATAAAACCGCTGTAACTTCAGAGGTATCGTTCATGTGTTGATTTATGGTTTTCTTTCGTTTTTGATGTACTGCAGAATATTTTTATAAAATCCCAGAACAGGAAAACCTTCATGTTTTTCTGTGTTTTATCTTCAGCTACTTTGACACAAAGGCATCTGCTGTGACCCCTACACCTGTGATAAAGTCTTGCGTGTGTCAGCTTCCTTTTTATAGATACAAAAATATGTAAATGTGCTGATCTGAATTATAATATTTCTGACTGTCAAAATTTCCCAGATTAAAATCGAATTGAATTAAATCGAATCATGGATCAAAGCGATTCGGGACGTGGTGAATCGGAATTGAATCGATTCTAGAAATCGGTGACGATACCCAGCCCTAATGAAAATTACAGGCCTCTCGTCTTTTTAAGTGGTAGAACTTTCACAATTGGTGGCTGACTAAATACTTTTTTACCCCACTATACAAGTGCAATTTCAACAATATATCTTTTCTAGATTATATTATATGCTACTGTGGTGAATCAAAGAAACCCTAACCCAAAGTTGAATTTACATGAATTCCCAACAATAACAAAAAAAAAACAAAAAAACAAAAACACGCACCTCAACTTCTGCCATGACTCTGGTTTCTCTATGCCAGGACTGCCAACAGAAATGAAATAGCCTATAAGAAAATGCACACTGCCTATTTTGGCAAACTTCAAAAGAACAGTGATCATTATGCTGTTTTTTCCTCTATTTGCAGTTATGACCAGTGTTGGTCAAGTTACTTGAAAAAAGTAATCAGTAACTAATTGCTGATTACTTCCCCCAAAAAGTAATCCCGTTACTTTACTGATTACTTATTTTCAAAAGTAATTAATTACTTAGTTACTTAGTTACTTTTTAAAAACACGATTTACAACCTGAATAGGTGATAAAGTGATAGATCTTTCAGCCCAATTCTACTTTTTCTGCATAATCCATCATACAAAATGTAATCAAATGGAAAAGTCTCTTTTTAAAACTTGTTTTATTAGTTTTAATCTTTTAACTTTATGCATCAAGCAAAAATTTAATTATATGCAACATTCTCTGACTTGAATAAATTAGTTTAACATTTAAACCTATTTTCTGCACATTCCAGCACATAAAATAAAATATTTTTTGTGTTTACACTCAGTCTTTCAAATAGATGCAAGTAAAACACAGCAGAAAATAAATAAAGTCAAAGACTCAGCAGTCCTGTTGCTCTATTTTCACCTGTAAAGCAGGAGTGGGGTAGGCGGAGGTTTACCCTGGTGCAGGTGTGCCGCGGTCAGTGGAAGAATCCGCGAGTTTCTCTGTGAGTTTCCCATTACGTCGTAGCTACTCGGTGCTTGCTCGGAAGTTTAAGGGGGGTTTTTTTGCTGTAAAAAGAAGTTTTCTTCCCACGCACAACGGACACTAATGTTTTTGTCACTTTTTATGGAATCAAACTCAAAGTAAGGTCAGTACTTCCACGCTTTAAACGCTGCACGCTCATACTCTCTCCCACACTCGATATGTGATCCATTGTTGATCTCTCGCAAAAAAAAAAAAAAAAATCACGGTTTTAGTAACGCAGTAACGCAGCGTTACTACGGGAAAGTAACGGTAATCTAATTACGGTTTTTGCAATAGTAATCCCTTACTTTACTTGTTACTTGAAAAAAGTTGGGCTGAAATTGCTATTGGGTTCACATATATTTATGCAGTGCATAATATATGAATATACATGATGCGTTTCAAAACTGCTTGCTGATACTTGCTCAAAGTGTTTTTTATGACACACATACTCTAGCATAAACAGTTTGACATCTACTGTGAGGACAAAAGATAACAGGAATAAGAAAGAAGAACAGCATGACTAAGACACTGAATGGCATTCGTATTATGGTTGAATTTGTGCTAATGGCTGATAACAGGGGTGGACTGTTAAATAAACATTCTGCCAGGATCGAGGGTGGGAGGAGAAACATTGACTCTGGATAATGGAATGGAAATCTTGTGCAAGAGCTCTGGGTTTGGTGGAGCAGAATGAAATGAAGCAGAATCAAAGCTGTACCTAAATTTCCCACTAGACTGATATGTTGGGAGAGGCATGGTGAAACATTCGGATGACGAAAGGCCAAGAGGGGCATTGTTTGACGTTTAAAGAAAAAAAAAAAAAAACAAGATGAAAAAACAAAAAAAACAAAAAACAAAACAGATTTGGTATAAAGCTCATGGCGATGTAATAGAGTTAATGAAATATGGTTTACAAAGGTAAATCTGTTTAAATTTAAATTAGTTTCAAAAGCAAATAACAGTGTCTGACGTACTTTGCTTCTCGTTATAGAATGGTGGGTGTGGACCACACCACTGGGAGGTGGTTGAGGGGAAGTCCATTTGTAAGTAATCATACATCCTTTAGACTATGCAACATTATTTAAGATTACACCATTATGTACAGTTTTTACAGTGGTTCAATGTAGTGATGTGTTGGTCGCGAACGAAACAGCTCTTAGAGCCGACTCTTTGACGTGAGCCAAGTGCTTTGTGCTGGGCAGAGGGGGGAGGGGCGGTAGTTACACTCAGTAGCACAGGAACAGAGCGGGAGGGAGAGAGAGAGAGCAGGGACAACAACGCCACATTAGAAAGGTATAGTAATCATCCACAACTATTTTCAGATGCGAATGATAAAGGGTTCAGAAAGTTTATTCATGCAGGTCCATATGACAGAGAATATGCATGTTCTTTTTGTTTTCATATTTTAATTTATATTTAATTGTGTTGTGGTTTGCAGTGTTTTGTGTCGTTTCACTTTAAATTTGTTTAAAAGGAAAAGAGCTGAAAATTTAAATAGTTAAAAGTTGAAATGTAAATAGATGGTTTGTGTTATACGATTTATTTATTACATTTTATCTGGCGTGAATAAATAAAAGTATATTTACAGTGGCCCCTACCCCAAAGCACGTACAAACCCCAAAGCACGTACTGTAGCTGCCCACTTGGAATTACCACTCGTGACGCAGAGAGCTTCGACTGATACAACTTTATTCTCTCCTCTTTAAACAGCTGCTCCTGTTTGTAAACCCGCTTGTTCCCATGATTACGCATCTCAACTCATCATCATTATTCATCTATGTATTACTTTTATGTATTAGTGATCTATTTGTTGTAATCATCCATCCATGCAGTTGTTTATTACACAAAATAAATGATATTATCACACTTCTGGCCACATAGCGCTGATATTCACTGCACATGCCCATATTAACCTTAACCAGAGGGTTTAAAAACAAACAAACCAATGTTTACATACCACATCTGCTTCTGCCGTGGCCTGGTGGACAAAAAATTGGTTAAGGGTTCCCGAGCTGTCACGCCCCTCATGTTCTTCATGTGCCCACCACTAGAAGCATGCCTATGGAAAAAGTGCGCCGGCACACAGTGCAGTGCGCTTTAAAGGTCTTATCGTGCATTTTCCAAGCTAGGTGTTTTCCTTTTCCCATTCCTCCCTGTACTTTCGCAGCCTTGTTTTTCCTTTCTCTGAGCGAACAAACATTGCTGCTCTAATGCTGGGCTTACACTGTGCGAGTTTTGGCCCATTTTGAGACGATTTTTGAGTCGTGCGACCGATTTGGTGATCGGCCCGATTTTGGCCTTCATCGTGCATCGTGTAGTATACGTGGGGTAACAAGAAGCGATTAACACCTCACGACCAGCTCCCGATCATCAATCGCTCGTGAGGGTGTCACCGCAGCCGCTCACACTGCTCACGCACAAACACGTAAACGTCGGTGAAAAAGATGGAGCAGCACGGCTGTGCAGCGTGTGATCTGGACACAAGCGATGGAGGCACAACTTGTAGAACTTTGGAAAGCTCATCCGAGAGGGTGGGAATGGATGTTTGTGTCTGTGTGTGCCTGTATGTCTGTGTCTATATGTCAGGTTGGGTATCAGACGCCACCTCTCTGGGGACACCTCAGGCCCTCCAAGGTTTGGAGGCCTATCTCCACCCACCACCACTTCCCCTGCCGGTGGCGGACTCCCTCAGGTGTCGGTGTGTTGGTGGTTCTTTGTGTCTGGGGGTGGGCGTCCGGGTACACACCGGCTCACTCCTTGGCGGCCGCTTGTCGGGGCCTGGGGCCTGGGGCTCGCTCGGGCCCCTTTGGAGGTGGGGTGCCCCCGGCCTCTCGGCCTGGGGCTCGGTCACTCAGGCACAGCTGGGGGCCGGCGGAGCTCACGGGCGCGTCACTGCAACTCCCCCTGACTTCTGCTCCGCGGCTGCTGGGCGAGCCCTCATCTGGGACTCTCCTCAGCTCTTACTGGAACAGTGGCGCGGCTGCCCCTCTGTTGGTCTTCCTTGGTCTCTTGTGTTCTGGGGGCCTCTGGATGTCTGGAGTTTTGATCTCCTCCATACCCGCTTCACACCCTGGAGGACGGGGCTGTGGCCCCCCCACACTCCCTAGCAGATCATTACATGGAGAAACCTTTGGAATGCAAGCATGCTGATCCACACAGGTATGCACACAGGGGTATTCACAGACGCGGACTAAAGTTTTCTTGGCTGCTGCCTCAAAGCACACTGTGCGCTGTCTATCTTGCGTGCTGCACAATATCGTTTATTATTTAGTAAATATTGATATCTATGACTAGCTAGTTTATTGTGATGGTGCTTTGTTTTCTCTATTATTATGTTGCTCTTTGTTGTTTGCTGTCTCCTCTGTTTGTTTGTTTTTTTTTTTTTTTCTCCATACAGGTGACCCAGGAGTTCTTTTTTTTTTTTTCTCTCTCTCTCTTCCCCCCCCTTCTCACCGTCTCTTCTCCCCTTTGGTTTTCTTTCTTTCTCTCCCCCTCTTTCTCTCATTCATTCCCCCTGTCCTATTTATTAAAAAAAAAAAAAATGACAAAGGATGAACTGAAGCTCTGCCATCACGTAATGTTGCATACTGCTGTTTCTGATGTCATTTAAAAAAAAAAAAAAAAAAAAAAAAAGGAAAGCTCATCCGAGCCTTTTCGATGTGGCATCACAAAATTATCACGACCACAACAACCGTGAAAATAGTTGGATTTACATGCTGCTCAATCACAGCTGCCTGATCAATGTTTTTCATTAGCAATTTAGCAAAGTTGATGGTGGTGGTGTGTGTGTCTGTGTGAGTGAAAGACAGAGAGAGCGAGCGACAGAATTTCTGTTATAACCTTCATGTTATGGAGGCACAGTGTGAGCACTCAGGTCGCATCAGAGCATCGGGCGGTATAGTGTGAGACCTGCATCGTGACCTACCAACTTCTAACCTGTCAATCGTGCAGTTTGAGCAGGAGCTGAATAACGTGACTGAAAAAAAAAAAAACGCACAGTGTCTGCCCAGCTTTAGGTGTACTGTCATCCGAGACTTGCACCGCAGTGTCGGCGTTTGTTTCCCTGCTGGCCATGCTTGTTGTTGTGGTCATCTGTTGTCTTCCGGTATTTTCTCCGTAAGCAACCTTTCCTCGACCAATGAGATGAGCAGTAATCTGAATTGTCATACTCGAATTGTCATAAGTGTGCTGTCAGCTTATTGGTCACAAAGCAGGAGAGGGGCTGGGAATTATGTTTTCAAACAAAGCGTTAATTCCATTAACATTTATAGACTACTTTTGATTCTCACTGTATTACGGGACAAAGTGCGTCCCTTATTAACTCAATACGGGACGTTTACTTTTGTTTCTAAATACGGGATGATTCCGATTTTTAAGGGACGGTTGGCAACCCTACCGTAAAGGGTTCAGGCGAAGGCAGGGGTCTGTCAGAGGATGAGTGGCTGCCAATGGGGGGTGTCACTACCCGATCCGTACCGGAAACCCGATCGGTACCCCGCATGCGCGAAAGGTTTCTACTTCCGGTCGTAGCGTTTTACGATAGTTACAGGTCAGAGTATCTGTTAAGATGTTAAGAATAACAAGTATATCTTAAAATGTTTGCAATAATGAAGGATTTCAGTACAATGTAGACAAAAACGAAAAATAAAAAGATAGTTACGGATCAGGACTCTCCGATCCTTACTGCGCATGTGTAAAGTCTGACCGTACAAATCGGGTCTACCCGATCCGTACCGCGCATGTGGAGATGTTTTCTTCTTCTTCTGTTCGTTTAATGGCAGTTTACTCCCCAGTGTACGAGGATACCGCCACCTGTTGACCGACCGAATAAACCCTATTATAAACTGAATTAGCGTCATTACAAACGTGTGTTAAATTTGATTTAGCGATAGTCGAGTGTGTTTATGCTTGTCTGTGAGGAGAGGATTGTTGGAATAGTGATGATGATGTGCGCTATCACTGTCAGTTGTCAGTAAACACTTCATCTGGCTGATGAATCTACACGTGAGATATTACAAAGTCTGTATTATTAACTCTGTAATTAGGCACCATTCTTCTTATTTTACGGCGCTGTTGCTCAATCGGGGGACGCTCTCTGTTGAGGAGAAAAGCATGAATTTCTTTGTATACGGATTATCCATTGTTTAAATGTCCCGGGCAGTCGAAAAGGAGGCAGAGCTGTTGAGAAATGCTAGGAGCTAACTGGGCGCTAACTGTATCATTCAAATATATTGAATGTCGCAATGTTGGCAAAGAGAGGAAGTGACGTAAGATTTGCGCATGCGGGGTACCGATCGGGTTTCCGGTACGGATCGGGGCTTGCCGTGGCCGCCGCGAGTGTTTCCTGTTGGGCAGGGTGAGCTGGCTGGAGATTCCCCGGCTGTACGCCCCCTGGTGTGGTCAAACGGGAAACGGCTTGGGTTAGTGCGGGAATCTCACCTCACAGCTGGTGTAACATTTGCTCATGGCGGGCGAGTGCCGCTTCTTGGGCAGTCAGTGCCTGTCCGACGGTGCTCTGGTCTGCTGAGTCCATGTTGTGGCTGGATCGTTCTGTCAAGGCTAGTGAAGCGGACTCAGGCGCAGACCACTAGTTCCTTCAAACAAGAGTGGATTTATTTACAGTGATTCCCACAAGTGCAATATATACAAAAGGTGTTCGGGAAAAGGGTCGGGGTTCCGGGGTCCAGGAGTGACAGGGGAAGGAGTCCAGGGTGGGGGCTTTCCATACACAGACAACAGCTCCTCTCTTCACCACAACTCTTCTTGCACACGCTCAGTCACAGTTGCTCAGGGAATGGGTCCAGGGGAGATCTACACACATATAGAGAGACAGTCAGGTTCCAGGTTCAGAAGTACTCACGAGTTCAAATTACAGGTTAGCAGGGCGACTGACGCTGATGGCTCAACAATCCAGCAAAGAGTAGAGCAGGTCCACCATCTTAATTAGGGCTCTAATTCTCGTGATCAGTGGCAGGTGTGCTGATCATCCCCAGGTGCGTGGGCCAGGGGCGGGAGCCCATACTGAGCTCCGTCCCGGCAGGAGAAAGAGAGAGAGAGAGAGCAGAGAGAGAGAGAGGAGAATAAACAAAACAAAACATAGCGCCAGACTGATGTCAGCTGGCGAGGTGCGGGGACCATGACAAAAACACACATTGGGTTATAAATGTCTGTAGACAGGGTTTTTCTCTGTATCTATTATTGTACGATCTACTGTACAATATAAAGCGCCTTAAGGCAACTGTTGTTGTGATTTGTAAATATATATAAATAAAATTGGATTGAATTGAATTGAATAGACTCTAAAATCACACAATAAGAAGTCATAAGACAAGCTGCCAGCTCACAGCCTCTCAACAATTACACTTCTGCATAAGCTAAACCTTAACTTTAGCTTAACATGAATATGAATGTATGATCTGATAAGCAGTCTGGTTCCTGATTGTACTTCCTCCTATTGAAGTCTGCCAGTGGGTTACCGGAGACTCAGATCGTGTGAGTTTCTAAGTAGCTGTGTGCTTATACTGGGATTGAGGAAGTGTTAAAGAAGCATGCTTAGTGAGATAATTAACAGCATAATATTATAACCTGTATTCATTGGCATAAGGAAGGGATTAATATGTAGTCAAAATATTGACCAAAACTGGGAAGAGTCAGAAAGAGGAAATATGAAAGTGCAAATAGGATTTGGCATAAGAGCTATCAGTATGGCAGTTACAGATCGTTTTTGTTTTTATTTTTCAGCTATTCATCTTTTGTGATGCACCCAATCTTTTAAGGACAAGACTCCCAAGTAAAGTTGTTTTTTTTTTAAACAAATATATACATGTACAAGCTGTCCAGCCAGAAAACTTCACTATTCAAACAACACGCACTGGTAAAACTGAAATGACCTTATTTAAATAATGGAAGCTCAGGTCACAGGTTCATCCTTATGCCTGTGTCATCATTTTGACTTGAAGTGCTGAAACACTGACACTTTCAAGGTTGTAGATGTGAATGCTTTTAGTTCCTGAAAAATTACTTTTGAGACTTACTGTCTACATTTGAAAATAGCACAGTGTAAAAAAGGATTTGAACGAAACAAAATAGATCAGCATTTTCATTACAATACCGAAAAATCATCCATCCACTTATTAAACTTCGTGTTTAACGGTGAGCTATCACCACTATATATAAATATTTATATATTTGGTATGAAGCAAGATCCCTGTAATGATTTGCAGATAGCAATAGAAGAAAGTCAGCTGTGGTAAATCTAAGATAAGATAAGATAAGATAAGATAGAACTTTATTAATCCCTCGGGTGGGTTCCTCTGGGAAATTCGATTTCCAAAAAAGCACAGCACCGACAGAAGTTACAGAGTTATACACACACACATATATATAAATACAGAGACAATATAAATAAAATATACGAAGGGGATAAATAGAATAAATAGGAATAAAAATAAAAATACAAGTGAATTGCACATTTCAAGTATTGAGTCTACATTGACAAGTAAAAAAGCCTTAAAGAATCTGAAAGCATTGAAATCAAATATGTCATCAGTGCAATAAAATCTATCAACAAGTTCAAGTTTCATTCTCTCACAGCAAAACAAAGAGTGATTTCAGGTCGTGAAGGAGCTGCACATTTCTGCTTAGTTACTGGAAACCAAAAGTTAACAACCTGGTCTCCTCTGCTGGAAGTTGTTGTTTAGCTTGAGCCAGCGTCAAAGGTTGGATGAGTATTGCTGGGGGATATTAGTTGGATCGGTTTGTGCATTCCCTCTGAGCTGGAGGTCATGCTTGAAACATCTTGTTTGTCTTTGCTCACGATGTGATGATAATTAGTAACTCTACTAACAGACCTCTGTAGGTAAGACACAAAAACTAGGAAACTTGTAATAAAACTGCAAATACTGGGTGACATGACCAACAGATGACTAGAACAAAGCAGATGTACGCAGTCACCACTCAGACGAATCAGTCAGCTGCAGGGAGTCATAAGGGTGGATACTCCACCTTACTGTTGCATGCTAGTGAAAGTAGTGACATCAAACAGGAATTCAGTTTTGACTGTAAATTTAATTATAGTTAACGTCAGTTAAAATATGACAAATACACTCAATATTACCAGAGAAAACCTCTCTGCCTTCTGCTTTTTATTGGTCACAATGTAGTTATGAAAAAATACTTAAAATATTTATATAATATTCACATTTAGCAAAAGTTACCGAAAGGTGATGAATAAATAGTTTATGCTAAGTTACCTTAAAAATAAAAGCAAATAAAGTTTGGCAAGGTGTCACAGTGGGTTCCCCCGAAACCTTGGCTGATTGTGACCCACACCTGTTTTCACAGCTTGGCTCGTGTGATTAAACATTAGGATCAGTAGGGGGTCCAATAGAGCTTAAATCTGGGACTCTCCACCAGTTGCTCTTATAACTGAAGAAGCTTCTCGGATGAAACTGCTTCAAGAAACCTCCTAGGACCTGGCGTCCACATATGTGGACATCACATTTTGGGTTATTTAGACCAAAATACTCAATTTTGCTCTATAAGGGTCTGATATCCACTTATGAGGACATTATACTGCTACTGTTCTATCGAAATTTTAAACAAATATCCTCATATGTGGCTCATATTTTTCTTAGAAACAAAAATTAGGTTAAAAAAAATCTGGTAATTCTTTGTTTTTACATTGATCAGGTCCCAATCAGCCCAAATATCAAAGAGAAATCAAAAATGCTGCTGTGGAAGAGTTCAGGACTTAAAGACGTCCAGATGCTTTTCTTTCCAAGCTCCGTGGACTTGTTACAGTTGGAGAATCTAAAGAGTGACAATATAAAGATTGATTTAATGATATAATGAATATGATATCAAGAGTTTCAACATAAGCTCAGGTGGTTGACAGAGGATGTTTAGCCCGGAGATTGTAGTTTGTGTTTAGTATGAAACCAAAAATGTGTGATTAATAGTTACTGACTTATTAAATAAATAACTGAAGTTAAAATATTATTTTTCTCTTTTCAGTCATTTTGTTTTTGCACCAAAACTACTGGGCTGAAGCCTATCCCAGCTGTCTTAGGACGAGAGTGCGCCCTGGACAAGTCGCCAGTTGTAGGGCTAACACAGAGACACAGACAGCGATTCACACTCACATTCACACCCATGGGGTGTGTCCATTTAACGCCTATCTCAACTAACATGGGAGGTTGGGTTTAGGAGCATAGCATGTCTTTGGACTGTGGAAGGAAGCCAGAGTACCCAGAGAGAAGCCACGCAAACTCCACATCGAAAGAAGCCAGCCTGACGGTGGAGTTGAAATCAGGATTTTCTTGCTGTGAGGCAACAGTGCAAACCTCTGTGCTGCCTACTTAACTTTAATTGAGCTTTATTTATACAGCGTCAATTCACTACAACAGTCAACTCATAGTGCTTCATATTGTAAGGTAGACACTACAATAACCTTACAATAACACAAATGGAAAATAAAATTTCATTAGAGGCTGCAAATAAAATATCAGTATCGGACTTGCAAAATTGTGATTTCTCCAGGCTTGGACTGGCGATCCAAATATGTTAGTGACATTCTGCTCACTTGAGCAAAATGTCTGTCTCCATATTCACAGAGCCAGATATTTATGCTAAAAGTATGAAAATGACATTTTTATTTTAAATTCTATAAACGGAAACTGGATGACACGTATGCCATTGTTCCTATTCTTCAGGGTTCAAGCTCTGTGTTATCTCCTTGTTGAGCTCTTCCTGTTCTTCCGCTGTTTTTAGATTCTTGGAGAGTGCAAACATCAATCTCTCTCCCAACCTGACCCAGCTTTCATTCAAAGAAGCATATCCAGTGAGAAAACATTGGTCTCTGGCTATGACTGCAAAATAAAACAGCAGTTGTTAATAGGTGTGGTGTGAAACTCACAAAGACACATTCACGATGATGTCTACAGCGTGTAAATACATGACATAAAGGATAAATTTTGGTTTGTGTTATGATCTGCGCTCATTTACTTGAGTACAGGTAAAGGATGAGCTGGTCTTCTTCTAGTGTGGCTTCCTGCTCGATGACTGAGCTCACCTGTTTCAGACTAATCAGCTGTATTTCTATTTTCACATTTGTGCTTTCCTAAAAAAGAAGCACACTAAACAAACCTCTTATTTACTCTCTCCTGCAACATTGGAGTTATACGATCTTACATCAGAACAAACATTACGGTGGTGTTTGGGGTTTCATGGCAGTTAAATATGTCTTATCGTCATCATCTTCAAACTGCTCATGATTATTATGTCAGTATTTGGTATGATAATGTTGTGGAATCTCCGTCACTTTGCGTCAGTGTAAATACAAGACGCCATGGATTGTGACTGTTCTGTTACAGTAATCCCCAAATATAGTCATGTAGTCAATATAGTCGAGTCTATCCAGTCTTTTAAATTGTGTCTTAAAACTTATTATTTTAGTCTGGCTTTTGATTAAAACTAGCATGTTATTTCGTGGCTAGTTATGTTCTTTTTTACCCATATTGTTCATATTGTTTACTGCCCTCCTTTTAGCTGTTTCTTATTTATTCTGTCGAGTGACTGAGATGCACTTTGGTCAACTTAGTTGTATTATTATGTGCTATAGAAATAAATTTTAATTTGATTTGATCAAGTACTTCACAGGTTTTGAAAGCATGCAGGCATTAAGATCGTTAGTATGTGGATAACTTGCGGCCCTAAAGGTTTATGTATAATATCCTGAGGCTAACCAGATATTGTCTTTGAAAAGTAAGGACAGTTTTGATCAGTCTCAAAGTACTTTCCACAGTTTCACAGTGATGCAGTTTGTAATCAGTTGGCACTGCCACGTTTTTACTTGTATGGCCTAAAAAGTTCCATGTGTGTTGTGTTCTGCTCGTGAAGTCCTGGAAAGTCATCGGTGTTTGAGTTGGCAACCACATCAGTCCCCTTTTCATAACACTAGTAGAAACGCAGAGCGCAGAAAGTGTAGTGGGTAGATACGCTGCGTCATCTGTGATTCGCTGTTTTGGTCTGACCAGAAGCTCAGTGTGCGTCACTGAACGCTGGTTTAATCTACAGGCTGACTGTGTGTCTGCGAGTGAAAAGACTAGTAATTCATTAGTAAGTGTCTCAGTCGTATGCTTTGACGTCACAATAAGCATCATCAGTTTTAGGGACACATTTCTTTTTTACTCACAGAAAGAAACTTCCTCATAAAAGGACATAATCTCAAGTCCAGTGTCTTACTTTGACAGTTAATGATTAATTTTGTTCTCAAAATATATAGAAAAAAAGCACATTTTGTCTCAGAGGATTCTGCTTACCAGAAAGTTTAGCCAAGGCATGTGGCGTCCCGTCCTTGGAAGATTTCCTGGGAAACTAGTCTACTGGCAAACAACATGATGCAGTTCAATATAGTGTCAAACTCAATAAACACAATAAATGTACGTTGGAAAAATGAACAGAAATGAGTCCAAGTGGACTTCCGGCTAATGGCGGCTTGGAGTGAGTAGTGTTTTGGTGAGCTCCTGCACGGTTGACCTTTTTTTTATAAATTACTGGGCACTTTTTTTCTGACTCGGCCCCAAACGATATCTAACTCGTTTTGAAATAGTACACTTTTTCATTTTGGTCACTAAAATGCCACCAAAGCCGACTAAAGGAGGAAGCTCGATTTGGCCTCACTTCCGGACTGCTTCTCCTTTTTTTTTTTTTTTTTTTTTTTTTTTTTGGCCTGTCCCGTTTGGCTCTTTTGCCCTCAGAATTGTTGTCTAAAGGCAAAGAAAGATGCCCAACGGATTTACTTTACCAAACTGACCATCCCAGCCTTGCCGTAATGGTCCATTTGATTCACCTTTTATTGTTTATTTTATTTTCACTTACTGAATACGGGACAGACTTGACTGGGGGAAAGAATGGGAGAAAGAAAGAGGGAAAGAGAAACAGCTGAGAAGAGGGACGGGGGAGAAGGGCAAAAGACAAAAACCAACAGAACGGGCAGAGAAAAAAAAAATGCATATATCAATCACCTGGATCACCTGCTGAGAAAGAAAAAAGAAAGCAAGCAGAAGAGAACAAGAGTAATAGAATAAACAACATCACAATGATATATGGGAATATGACAGTAAATACTAAATGTTAAACATTATTGTGCAGCACATAAGATCAACAGAACACAGTGTGCTTTGAGGTAGGAGCCAAAAAGGGTGTAGTTTGTGGGTGTGATCACCCGTGTGTACACCTGTGAGCATGGACGCGCTTGTTTTTTGTTTTTTTAAAAGGTTCCTTCATGTAATGATCTGCTAGAGGGTGTGGGGGGGCCACAGCCCCGTCCTCCAGGGCTTGAAGCAGGTGTGGAGGAGATCAAAACTCCAGACATCCAGAGGCCCCCAGAACACAAGAGACCAAGGAAGACCAACAGAGGGGCAGCTGCGCCACTGTCCCGGAAAGAGCTGAGGAGAGTCCCAGATGAGGGCTCACTCAGCAGCCGCGGAGCAGAAGCCAGGGGGAGTTGCAGTGACGCGCCCGTGAGCTCCGCCGGCAGCCAGCTGCGCCTGAGTGACCGAGCCCCAGGCCGAGAGGCCGGGGGCACCCCACCTCCGAAGTGGCCCGAGCGAGCCCCAGGCTCCAGGCCCCGATAAGCGGCCGCCAAGGAGTGAGCCGGTGTGTACCTGGACGCCCATCCCCGGACACAAAGAACCACCAACGCACCGATGTCTGAGGGGGTCCGCCACTGGCAGGGGAAGTGGTGGTAGGGGGAGATAGGCCTCCAAACCTTGGAGGGCCTGAGATGTCCCCAGAGAGGTGGCGCCTGACACCCAACCTGACATATAGACACAGACATACAGGCACACACAGATACAAACATCCATTCCCACCCTCATGCTCTCATATGCACTTACTCCACACTCAACCAACGTGGAGACAGACATAAAGAGACGTTGTACACACGATCACACTCCCCAAGCGTACTCTACTAACCGGGTCTAGGTGCCCCCGCCCCTGGAGGGGGGAACTGCACCCAGACCCAGGTGGTGTTTCCCTTTTCCCTGCGGTGGGGGGAGGCAGACCGCCCCGACTCCGCAGCAGCAGGAAGGCTTCTCCTGATGAGCCCACCCATCCTGAGTCGGGGACTGCGGCCCAGGCCGCCACCAGTAGCAATGTCGGCACGCTCAAAGCGGAGCTGCTTTCGGCTCTCCGCGAGGACTTTGCTGCTACACTTAAAACTGAGTTTCAAGCTATCCTTGGTGAAAGCCTTTCCTTGTCCGAGTTTGAACAAATTTTGGAGTGATTTCTTTTCTGTACTTTCGGGGGGTTTTGGAATTCAGATCCAAAAAGAGCCTCTAATTGCCATTTTTGGAGTTCCAAAGACTCCTCTTAATATAACTCCCCAGCAAAATGAGATCTTGGCCTTTTGCTCCCTTCTTGCTAGACGCTGTATTTTACTTCTTTGGAAATCTCCCACGCCTCCATCTGTATTGCAATGGCTTAATACTGTCTGGACATTCTTGAGGGTGGAGAAGATCTCACTCACAGTGAAAGGTAGTTCTGCCAAATTTATCCACAAGTGGACACCCTTTGTGGAATATCTCAAATCTTTTCCTTAGTACAATGCAATTTACCCACCCTATGACTAGATTGAAAATAATTTGAAATTTACTTTTTTCTTTTTGTTTGTTTTTTGCTTTTTAAGGTAGGCATAGAATTTAAGCACCCCCTCCCCCTTTATTCTTTTATTTTATTTTATTTTTAATGTTGTTTCCTCAATTTTCTGTTCTTCTGTTGGTACGATGTTTTTTGTATTTTAATTTCTCTTTTGTTTAACAAGAAAAAGTTAAAATGATTGGGAAAGAAATGTTTGAGAAAATATGTCATGTACGATGCATTCAATACAATGTATATAAGTTTCTAGAATCTCTTGATAAACAAATAAAAAAAAAAAGAAAAAAAAAGAAATGAGCCCAAGTATGTCAAACTATATGTTATGGCCCATCTAGGCGCGGCCAGACCACAACATAAAGGGTGATCCATCCCCTTCCAACCCCAAGCAGCACGTCACACAATGAATACTTTGTGACAGTGATTTATTTACAATGAGTGAATTTAAACAAAGGAAGGGAGCGAATTATAACTTCGGGGTGAACCCAAGGCCAAAACAACAAACAAAAAGTAGCCTCAGGAATAAATACAACTTACCTAGTCAAAAGAACTAAACCAAACGACAATTACTTTCCTCCCTATCTAACAAAAACAGGAGAAAACTAATCAAACAAAAAGGCGGTCCACCCCTACATTAAACCAACATAGTGAAACACACGGTCTGCCGGTTGGGTTGGGCCGAGGATGAATGACCTGGCAGTCCCTGGCGGTGTCTTCTTATGCGCTGCCTCCCGGTCGTTAGCCAATCGGTACGATCCATCCACCCTGGGTGCACCAATCATGGAGGAGCACCTGCACACTCAAATTTACATGTTAAAATTACGACAACAGTCGTAACAAATCACTCATATTTATAGTCATAGTCACCACCAAATGGCACAATACAAGGTAATAAAAGACAAAATATAAAAATTTCATTAAAAAAGGATAAAAGGAGGAAAACCATGAAGTGAAAATTACAGGTCTGCACTCTCCCAAGGTTGTGTCAAACCTCCCCATTTACCAGTAACAGTATCAAAGAGACAGAGGTCAGGTCCAACATCAGCAGACAGAGCATTCTCCTGCATCACATCCAGTGACATTCATCAGAATCTAATAAGTGCAGTTTCAGAAGGGTGAACTCTACAAAAGCCAGATTGAAAATGATCCAGAATGCTGTATTCATCTAGAACAGCTATAAGCTGCTTAGCAACAACCTTTTCTAAAATTTTAGCAATGAATGGTGGTTTTGAAATTGGTCTGTAGCTACTAAGAAGAGAAGCCTTGTTTTTTTTAAACATGTTATTATTAAATGTATTATTTACTACCTGCTATGGAACGTTCTCTGAAGATTACCTTGATGTTACACAGGGGTTCCTCACACCTACTGATGATCAGTTAATCAGGTGTATTTGAATACGGTGATAACAGTGCCGGTGCTTAAACGGTGCTCGAACTGGTGCTTAAAGAATGGAAAACACCTAAAATCTCTCATGTTTAGCTGTTTTTTTGTAAAAAGATAACAATTTTAGACTTTTCTGCAGCTATAGGGCATATATGGTTTCACTCTATCAAACAAGAAGACAGCCGCATGTAGCTATGGTGATGTTTGCTAGTTCACCTTACATGCATTAATGTAATAACGTGGTTAGCCTACTCAACGTAAATGACACACGAACAAAATTAAGCTACTCACGCAGAGAAGAACGGCTGCTGCATCATCATCCATCATCATTTCTGCTACACTGGCAGGGCTATGGGCCAGGACTCTCCTCTTCGGGTTTTCGGGGGATGTTGCTAACTTTTACTGTTACTGGACTCGATGAAGGACTTCATCGAGTCCAGTAAAACTCTCTTTTCAGGGGTGTCAAACTTAAATGAGCCCAAAACCACCCAAGAAATGAGGGCAAATAATTTAAAAACAAACAAATAAATTAAACACAACATTAAACCTATATAGGTCCACTAGCACATCTTATACCACTAACTTTTCTTGAAAAATGAAAACAAATAATTATTTATCATTTCTCAATGGGGCAAGTTTCTTAAAGGATTTCTCCCAGGTCCAATGATTTCTAAAACAATGGAAGCGCTCACAGTGCGACTGTTGCCCAAACCAGTTGTAACCGATGGTGATGAAATCTCAGAGTGAAGCTTCCACACAGTTTTCCAGAACTGTTCCCTCCCTGATGAATAACGAACACCTAAATTAACAGGAACATTGTTTTGTGCATAATTACACACTGTCATTCAGTTAAGATAACAAAATGTGTTAAAGTCAGTTTACCCTCAAGAGGCCAACCTTTTAACGAATGACTATAACTAATATAATGTTCATCCTGTGGTGTGCCGATAGTTCCCTGGAGTTGGAGGGAAAAACGATTGTCACCACACTCTTTGTTATTTGTGTTTCTTTGGCACTTTAAGTGGAGAATTGCAACCTCTGGAGTATTTTTTAGCGCCTGTCAACCATTGGCTCTCCTAAGTGGCCTTAATCCTTCATCGGAATACATGTGTCAGTGCTTGTTAAATAAAAAGCGACAAGTATTTTCAGTGTTTGATAAGGTACACAATTTTCACGCTCATACAAACATACAATGCTTTGATAGGACTTTAATTAGCTGCTGATTTGAAAGGAAAATGTGTCATTGCCCACTCATCCGCTTTGGCAACACTGTTGTTTGTGTCACCATGGAGGTCACCACAGCAGCAGCAATGATGGTATAATAAAATCACTTACAATGCAGGTCATAAATCTTAGTTACGATGGTAGCTTGCTGGTGTGCCAATTTTATTTTGGTCTATGTATGGAACTTGTCCTGCACTACAAAGGTCATTTAATTCTTCTCAAGGCTACAGGCCATGAGAATAAAAAACTGTTTTCCTCTCTCATTTAAACAGGGTCCTGCAGGGAGGCCATAATCGCTCCACACAGCAATAAGGCAAACTGCAGTCATAACTGCAAAGTAAAGAAGGCTCAAAGAAGGCTGATCAGTGTAATAATCTTCAGTAAGTGCTGTGTGCTGTGATGAGAAGGTTTTGGTTATTTGGCATGTTGAGTCTTATTATGAAACCGCCCACAACACCACAGCTTTGGAAAATATTCTGCATGGACCTGCATGGATGAAAAAGTGGATCAGCATTGATTCTGTCTGCAGCTATCCATGAACACAAAACCAAGTCAGCAGCCAGTTTTAAAATGTACAACTCAAGCCAGAGGTTAGTAGCATCACACAGTCTTTAATACAAATGGAAGCCTTTGATTTGAATAACTCTTTTCAGCAACCTGTGTTAAATTTATGTTATATACATTTATATATAATCATAAATGGACAAATTAAAAGAATAGAATTCTTCCCAGTTAAAACCTTTGAATAAATATCATGCTTATTTAGTACCTCTAAATGTATGTGACACAAAACCAAAGCCAAGCATCTTTGAAAAATCCATTATTTACTCGATTTGCACAACAGGTGAAAAAAAAAAATAGACCACCAATCCATAGACTGTATATGAATAGAATAGAATAGAATAGAATTCAACTTTATTCAACTTTATTGTCATTGCACATGCACAGGTACAGGGCAACGAAATGCAGTTTGCATCCATCCAGAAGTGCTTTAGTGATATAGATATATTACAATATATATTAGCAATAATATAGATATGTGAGTATATTACATAAATGGGTCTATTATGGTATGTTATAATGTACACGGTATGAAGTATGTTGTGAATATTCTATAACTATAAGTATGTACAGGCTGTAGTGAGTACAAGCTATGTACAGGCTATGAACAGGATATAAATATGAAAAACTATACAGAATATGAAATAAATAACTTTACAGAAATCTGAGATATACAGCTATACAGAAATGGGAACTATGCAAGTTGTAAACAGTTGTAGGGTTAAAAATTATCGAATGTACAGAATGATTATTTACACAGAGCTATACAGTAGTGCAGTTAAGATAAGTGAGATATGACTTCCGGTTGAGCTTTGATGGAGTAGGACGCGAGTCTGGGAGCTCCCGCCGATTTCGATTAAATTGTTATTTATTCGCGCATTTTGGCCATATTTCCAGTCCTGTTTTGGTTTGTGGATTGTCTTGAGAAGTTTTACTCGGGCCGGCGTAAAATGGCAGCAAAAAATGTTAAAACCCGCAGCACTATTCAAACACAACTGAAGCCTAGTTTGCAAACCGCGACCACACCCTCGAGTGAGCCGTCGTCTCCTGCAAAGCCCCCCACATGTCAAGCTAATCCTGATATGGAAGCTCTCAAGGTCGAGTTGCTGGCTTCGCTGAGGAAAGATATCGCCGACATCTTTAAGTACTTAGGGATTAACGTGACTTGCTCTCTAGCTGGCCTTAAATCAGCAAATTTGTCTCCTCTTATATCAAGGATCACATCTGATATTCAAAGATGGGGTAATCTCCCCCTTTCTTTAACCGGTAAGATTAACGTTGTTAAAATGAACATCTTACCAAAATTTTTATTTTTATTTCAGTCAATTCCCTTATTTTTGCCGAAACATTTTTTTGTTTCACTGGACAAGATTATTGGTTCTTTCATTTGGGGAGGGAAGCCACCTAGGGTCTCTAAAACTTTGCTGCAGCGATGCAGATTTAGTGGAGGACTTGCATTACCTAATTTTTTAGCCTACTACTGGGCCGCTCACATCCATAAACTTTGCTACTGGCTAAAATCTTCTGGTTCCTCCTGGTGTAAATTGGAGTTATCATCATGTAAGGGCTCTTCTTTACCGGCTTTGCTCTATTCCTCTTTACCCGTAAGATCCTCTCTGTACACTGATAATCAGGTGGTTCTTAACACACTCAAAATCTGGTTTCAGTTTAGACGTCACTTTAATTTTGTAATGCCGTCTTCCTCGGGTCCTCTAAGCGACAACCATTTGTTTCCCCCTTCACTTTTGGACTCGACATTCTCAGTGTGGTGTGACAAGGGTATAAAACAGTTCAAACATTTATATGTGGATGGTGTTTTCGATAGTTTTCCCAACTTGTCTTCTCGTTATAATCTCCCTATTACCCATTTGTTTCGCTATTTTCAAATTCGAAATTTTGTTGCCAAGTGTTTCCCAAATTTCCCCTCTTTACCTCCAGAACAGCAGTGGGAAACTACGTTATCATTTGTTCCTCATCACAGAGGAACCATTTTGAAACTCTATGATGCTATTCTGTCTTTTAGTAACCACTCTAATGTTAAGCTTAAGTGTACATGGGAAGGAGAACTGGGAATTCGAATACATGAGGAGTCTTGGGAACAGGCTATAGCGAGGGTACGATCTTCCACCTCCTGTGCTCGTCTTGGACTTATTCAATTTAAGGTCATACACAGGGTGCATTTCTCTAAGTCTAGACTTTCTGAATTGTATCCAGAAGTGGAAAATAAATGTGATAAATGCCACGGTTCTCCTTGTCACCTTAGCCACATGTTTTTTCTGTGTCCTGAGCTACAAGGTTTCTGGACAGGGTATTTTGCTATTATGTCAACTGTTCTTGGGGTAACTCTTCATCCTTGTCCTCTGATTGCTGTATTTGGGATTCCTGTTCGCTCACTTACACTTGATTCCACACAAAAGGATATTATAGCCTTCACATCCCTATTAGCGAGACGTCTAATATTGTTGCAATGGAAGTCTGTTAAGTATCGTACTGTTTCCCGGTGGCTTAAAGATGTCATGTTTTTTTTAAAACTTGAAAAAATTAAATATACGTTGAGAGGTTGCACAGCCAAATTTTTTCACAAGTGGCAACCCTTTATCTCTTATTTTGCTAGTCTAGAGGTATTGCCTGTTTAAATCTACTTTTGTTACTGTTATATTCCTCTATGTTTGATGGTTGTGTTGATCTGTGTGGGACTGGGGGGGGGGCGTTGTGTTTTTTTTTTCATATATATATATATATTTAAATATATATATATATATATATATATATATATATATATATATATATATATATATATGTTCGTTTACTTAGGAAAATGAAGAAAGGTTGATTGTATTTCGGTAACTGCAAGTACTGTTGTTTTCTTTTTTCAATAAAAATATTTTCAAAAAAAAAAAAAAAGATAAGTGAGATATAATTCCTACAGAGGCTATATAAAGTGCTAGTGGTTGTGAGTGGTGGTTCAGTCCATGTTATGTTACCCCCATATGAAAGATGGGGGTAGCAACCATAATGTCAGCTTTTGTCCACATTCTGAAAGTTTAATGTTTTGGCCACTGGCAGAGGGTGGAGAGATGTTCAGCATGTTTCACTTCATACCTTAGTTACAAGGAGTGGTTCACTCTAAAAACTAAAACTGACATTTACTTAAAATTTTCGAGGCAACACTTTTACACTTAAAAATATTGAGTAGATTTGAAACCAGTCAAATCAAACGAGCGAGTAGCCGGACAGCCGTCGCGGCCCTGACCCTGGTGTTCCCAGCCCGTGCTTATCTTGTGTATTTGTGAGAGTGTGAAATTGTGAAAGCTGCTCCTAGTGAATTAGCTGCGCGCTTAGGCACTCTTGGGTTGAAGCGGAAGGGGTGAGCTGCCTTTTCTTTTGGAATCGTTTTCTCCTGTTTTCCGGGTAGGGAGCGAGGGATAGCTCTGTCATTTGTTTGTTCTGTTTTTCTTTCCTAGGGTTTAGTTAGTTTTCTCTGGTGGGACTTAGTTGGTTTTGTTTATTATTTTGGCCTGGGCTCACCCTGGAGCTATGCTTCTTTTCCTTAAATAAAAACACCTTTTTACTCACAACTGGTTTGGATGTTTGGCTTGGGAACCAGGGCGGGGATTTGTCTCTCTCTCCTCCAACCTTATGTGCGTCCCTACCCGCCTAGACTGGGGGCGTAACATAAATGGGGGCTCGTCCCTTTTCGTTCGTGTGATTGGTTCGTTTCCTTTTTGAGTTTGCGGTGGGGGGGAAACATCGTGGTGGGTGTCGGACGGCGGAGAGTTTCGTTTGTCTGTGCGTTAGGCGTGAGTTTTGTGGCTCTGTTGCGCGGATGTGGTTGATTGTCTGCAGAGTTGTGTTTTCCTTTTTTGCTTTGCTCGTGATGTCGTTTGACATGGATGATTTTGCGCAACATCCCTCCATTGAAAAGTTGGAGCGGTGCACCAAAGCAGATTTGTTGGTAGTGGCTAACTTATTCAGGGTGGATGTTCCGTTGCATGCTAAGAAGGCGGAAATTAAACAATGTTTGGTGGAGAGACTGGTGGACAGGGGAGTGTTTGGGGGGTAGAAAACCTCGCCGAGTGGGTCTGGGAGTTTGGAGACGGCAGTGGGGGCGGAGGCTGCTGGGGCCGTCCTGAAACCTTCCACGGGGCGGATGACGTCGGGGGCGGAAGCTCCTGTCGCCGTTCAATCTCCTGTATTTGACCCGAGTGGCCAGGTTGGGGCGGGTTTGGTGACGGAGGATCTCAGGCTTGCCCTTCGCTTGAAGGAGGTGGAGCTGGCGACCAAGGCTAAGGAAGTCGAGCTCATGCATCTCCGCATTCGAGCTATGGAGCTTGATCGTTCTCAAGCGAGTGACGCTGCTCCCATTCCTGTAAGTACACTCTCCGACACTCCCACCATAGACCAGTTTAACGCTAGCAAACAGATTGTTTTGGTACCTCCTTTTAGGGAGGGAGAGGTTCACTCATATTTCACTGCTTTTGAGCGCATCGCAACCACTTTAAAATGGCCAAAGGACGTCTGGAGTCTGTTGCTGCAATGCAAATTAATAGGAAGAGCGCAGGAGGTCTGTGCGAGTCTTTCTATTGCTGACAGCTTGGATTATGAGGTTGTCAAATCCACTATTTTGCGGGCTTATGAACTAGTCCCGGAGGCGTATCGACAGAAGTTCCGTGCCTGTCGCAAGTTTGACAGTCAAACGTTTGTGGAATTTGCACGTGAGAAAACTGTCTTATTTGACAAGTGGTTGGCTGCCAGTCACGCGGAGGACTTTACTCAGCTAAAGGAGTTGATCCTGCTGGAAGAGTTCAAGACATGTCTCCCTGAAAACATTGTGGTGTACCTGAATGAGCAGAAGGTGGGGTTACTGTCTAAAGCCGCGGTCCTTGCCGACGAGTTTGTGTTAACTCATCGTGCTGCGCTTTCGACAGAGCGCCGTGAGTACACTTCCTCAACTCGTCCTGTCAGAAGTTATAGGCTTTCCCCTAAACGCCAGATACGTTCTGCTGCTATTCCTGTGTCAGATCGCAAATGTTTTTATTGTCATGAGATTGGGCACCTCGTTGCTGCTTGTCCATCACTACAGCGCAGGGAGCAGGCCAACACGGTGAGGAAGCCGAAAAGTGTGGGTTTCGTTCGTTCTATGTCAGCTTCCACTTCACCTAGCAATGAAGTGGGAAGTGAAGGCTTTGATGAGAGCTACCGTCCTTTTGTGTCGGAGGGGTTTGTTTCGTTGAATGAAAAAGAGGAGGATCGGGTGCCGATCATGATTCTGCGTGACACTGGGGCCGCGCAGACTCTTATCTTGAAGGGTATTCTACCTTTTCTGATGACTCTTTTTGTGGTTCGGATGCTCTTGTCTGGGGTGTAAAAATGGATGTACTGCGTGTGCCACTGCACAATGTGTTTCTTCAATCGCCGCTCGTTTCGGGTTCGGTACCGGTTGGCGTGCGCGACCAGTTGCCAGTGCCCGGAGTTGCGATGATTCTGGGGAATGATTTGGCTAACGGGAAAGTGTTTTCTATCCCGAGAGTGGTTGAGATACCGGTGCCTGATACTTTGTTATCTAACCCTGTCGCTGAGGAGCGTTCCTCCTCTGTTTTTCCTGCTTGCGCGGTAACTCGTGCGCATAGGCGCAAGTACGGTGACGTGGATTTATCTGATTCTTTTCTCTGTGCTGGTGGTGGGCCGAAGTCTGAATCTGAAACCCGTGTTCCACTGACGGGCGACTCTGAGGCGATGCTGTCTGTTAGCCCATCAGTGACACCTCAACTGTCTTTGGAAATCAACAAAAAGGAATTGGTTTTGGCACAGCAGAGTGACCCGACTCTTGTGAGTTGTTTTTCCGCTGCCAACTCTAGCGACCAGTACCCTCGTGTTTATAGTGTCGAGGATGATGTGTTGATGCGTACTTGGTCTCCGCCTACAGCTGGTGATTTGGGTTGGAATGTGTTTAAACAGGTTCTGGTGCCTCAACAGTACCGACCCAAAGTTCTTAGTCTTGCCCATGACAGTTTTTCTGGACATTTAGGTATTAGGAAAACCTATCACCGCATTCTGCGTCATTTCTTTTGGCCAGGATTGAAGAATGACGTTGCCAAGTATTGTCGTTCTTGTCACACCTGTCAGATTAGTGGTAAGCCTAACCAAGTCATTCCACCCGCTCCTTTACACCCTATTCCAGTTTTAGGGGAACCTTTTGAACACATCCTCATCGACTGCGTTGGTCCACTCCCTAAAACAAAATCGGGTCACCAGTACCTCTTGACTCTGATGTGCGTTGCTACCCGTTTTCCCGAGGCAATTCCATTGCGCACCCTTAAGGTGAAACCAGTTGTTAAGGCATTGGTGAACTTCTTCTCTATTTTTGGGTTACCAAAAGCTGTTCAAACTGACCAAGGCTCTAATTTCATGTCTAAGATTTTTGCTCAAGTTGTGCAGTCACTTGGCATTAAACATCGGAAATCTAGTGCCTATCATCCGGAGTCGCAAGGTGCACTCGAGCGGTTTCATCAGACATTGAAATCGATGATGCGGAAATTTTGCCTTGAGTCTCAAAAGGAGTGGGATGAGGGGTTGCCGCTGCTTCTTTTAGCAGTGAGAGAAAGTGTGCAGGAGTCGTTAGGATTTAGCCCTGCTGAGCTGGTGTTCAGTCACACAGTGCGTGGCCCGTTGCGATTGCTTAAGGAGAACTTCCTGTCCGACACTGTTGCTCCTAAGGAAAATGTGTTGGACTATGTGAGCTCTTTCAGAGAGCGTTTGCATAAAGCATGCGCAATTGCACGTGATGCTCTCATTGCAACACAAGGTAGGATGAAGAGGAAGTTTGATGTGAAGGCTGTGCAGCGAAAATTTGAGGTTGGTGATAAAGTTTTAACACTTTTACCAGTCCCTGGATCTTCCCTTCAGGCCAAGTTTAGTGGTCCGTATACGGTGCAGGCGAAATTGAGTGACACGGATTATGTCATCGACACCCCAGAACGAAGGAAAAAGTGTCGTGTATGTCATATTAATATGATGAAGCCCTACTTTGCTGGCGGTGTGTCGACAGTTGCGACTGTGGTGCCAGTTTCTGAAACTCGGTATGACCCTGTGGATGACGATTTGGTTTTCGGTGGTGCTGTGGGCTGCGCACGACTTAGGAATTCTGAGATCCTACGTGATTTAAGGTCACATCTAACTGGGGTAGACGATGATGTCCGAAATGACGTGTGTTGGTTGATTGAAAATCATCCTAATCTTTTCTCGGACACTCCATCCTGTACCACCGTGTTGGAGCATGATATCGATGTGGGGGACCATCCTCCAATCAAACAGCATGCCTACCGGGTGAATCCCACTAAGCGTGCCCTTTTCCAGACAGAAGTCTCTTATCTGTTGGAAAATTTTCTTGCTGTCCCTAGATCTAGTGCGTGGAGTTCCCCGTGTCTCCTAGTGCCTAAAGCGGACAAGACCCCACGGTTTTGTACAGATTTTCGGAAGGTGAACAGCGTCACCAAACCTGACTCCTATCCTCTTCCCAGGATGGAGGACTGTGTTGACAGGGTCGGTTCTGCGACGTTTGTTACTAAGCTGGATTTGTTAAAGGGCTACTGGCAGGTTCCCCTAACATCACGTGCGGCCGAAATCTCTGCTTTTGTTACTCCTGACCATTTTCTCCAGTACACTGTCATGCCTTTCGGGTTGCGCATTGCTCCCGCCACTTTCCAACGGCTCATGAATATCGTGCTGGGCGGCGTCTGCAAGTGTGAAGTGTACTTAGACGATATTGTCGTCTATTCAGACACCTGGTCAGAACACATGGAGATACTCGCTGATGTGTTCCATCGCTTGGAAAAGGCATCCCTCACCCTCAACCTTGCCAAGTGTGACTTTGGTAAAGCCATGGTGATGTATTTAGGGAAACAAGTGGGTCAGGGGCAAGTGCGCCCTATCTTGGCCAAAATCCAGGCCATACTGGACTTTCCTGCCCCTCAGACTAGGCGTGAGCTTCGCCGTTTCCTCGGCATGGTGGGCTACTACCGAGGTTTCTGTCAAAACTTCGCGGAAGTGAGTCACGTGATGGAGCGTTTGGGAATGGCCGCGCCATAGAGAGTCTCTGACCCCCGTCGACCCTACATTAGTTTTAAAACAAGGTAAACGCTCCCAAATAATATATTTCCTCACTGCGGTGACTTGCTAGATCAGTGTCCTCGAACTTATTGAGAGACATGGCCACAGGAACTAAGAAGAAGAGCGTGCAAACCCGAATCTCCACGGTGGCAGCGGGGGAAAGTAATGCTAGCAGTGCCAAGGTTAGCCCTGCTAGCCAAGAAGAAGGGCCAAAGATGGATATAAGCGGCCTGTTTGCCGAAATGACTAAGCTTGGAACTATCCTAACTAGTGTTGCGGCTGATGTATCTCACATTAAGTCAGATATGGTGGAACTTAAAAACGCTACAAGTGCAATCCAAATACGGATGATCGAAAGTGGTGGCAGCATAAATGATTATGTGATGAAGATACTCGCGGATGGCCTAGGTCTACGAGGGGAGGAATATGAGCTGGAAAGATGCCACAGAAGTACGAGACCACGCCTGGGACCTGGTCAGCCACCTCGAATCGTGCTGGTGAGATTTCTCCGTTACACTGCACGACAAAAAGTTATCATGACCGCTAAACAGAAGAAAGGAATACTGTGGGAGAACTGTCGTTTGTCATTTTATGAAGATATGACCGCGGAGCGAGCGGCGCAGAGGAAGCTTTTCTCCCCAGTAATGAAGAAGCTATGGCAGCATCAGATAAAGCACACTCTGGCACATCCAGCAAAACTTCGATTAACATGGAAAGGCCAGCAGAAGAGCTTTGACAGCGTTGAGGAGGCAGAGAAATTCGTGCGTGAGAACTTTCAGGAAGTGGTGGAGTAAGGGGTTAATAAGCTAAATTACGTGCATGGGAGCGCATCGTTAATAATTTCATAAGACGGGGGCGGGCTCCCTGGGGTGTCGACGGGACAGAAGGAGGACAGCAGTTCACTGTCCACGGGACCATCACGGACCAGAGACAGTTTTGCCCACGGGGCTTTTGCGCTGTCATGTTCCTTTTTTGGACGGCGCTATTTCTTTTTTTTATGTTCGTTGTTTTTTGTTTTTTATTTTTTTGGTAGAGATTCTATAGGTGAGGTACTGTTCTTGTTTAAACTTATGTTCTGGTTCAAGCAGGGTTATCAGCACAGGTTAAATGGTTATGGGTTGGAAGATATAAGGCTTATAGATACCTTAACATGGCATAGTCATGGGGAATGTGGACGTTAATATTGTGTCATGGAATATAAATGGCTGTGGCACACCAGTCAAAAGGAAAAAAGTGCTTAGCTACCTCAAGTCTCATAATGCTGATATTGCATACATCCAGGAGACGCATTTTGCGAATGAAAATGAAGCATTGAAATTAAAAAGGGATTGGGTTGGGAAAGTATTTCATAACTCAAGATCAAGCAAGAGTCGTGGTGTCATGATACTCATTAATAAAAGACTAAACTTTGTGTTATTGAAGGAAAGCCGGGATGAAGACGGGCGAGTGTTGGCTCTGCAGGCTCTCATTAATGGAGTTCAGGTTGTTCTGTGCAATATTTACGCCCCAAATAGGGATGAACCTAATTTTATGGATGAGGTTAACAAGATGCTAGGGAACATGAAGGGCCAGATCTTGTTAGGTGGAGACTTTAATAATGTGATGGATGAATATATTGATAGAAGTGCCATTAATGCAACTTCAAGTACTAGAACTGGGACAGCGATAGATGCTTTAAAAGAAGATCTCAGTGTGGTAGATATTTGGAGGCTTGTTCACCCTATGGAAAGAGAATACACCTTTTACTCTCATTCGCATAAGACATATTCCCGAATAGATTATTTTTTGATTTCTAAATCATGTGTCAATTTAGTAGTAAACTGTGACATTGGTGTGATTGCTTTAACAGATCACGCACCAGTAGAATTGCACATAAATCTAAATGTCGAAAAGAACAGAACGGGTAGGTGGAGACTAAACTCAAGCATATTGCAGGACGAAAAATTTGTATCAACCCTAAAAGAGGATATAAGATATTTTTTAGAGGTGAATGTTGGATCTACGGACAGGCTGGCTATTGTATGGGATGCTTTGAAGGCATTTATTCGTGGAAAGTGCATAGGCTATAGTTCTAAGAAAAATAGAGAAGATAAGGAAAAGATAAAAACTTTGGAGGAAAATATAAGTAAATTGGAAAAACAATTAGCAGGAAAATTTGATGATAATAAATTTAAAGAGATTTGCCAGCTTAAATATGATCTTCATAAAATTTATAACAAAAAAGCAGAGTATGCCCTCTTTCGTCTTAAAACTAATTTCTATGAGAATGGTGAAAAGACAGGCAGGCTATTAGCCAGACAACTTAAGCAAATGGACAATCAGAATGTTATTACGGCAGTTAAAAAGGATGATAAATTAGTTACATCTTCTTCAGAGATTAACACAATTTTTCAAATATTTTATCAAGATTTATACACGTCCGATAACAAAGTAAGTATGGATCTGCTGAGTACATACTTTGATAAAATGAAAATACCAAAAATCTCACAAGAGGGTAGGGACAAATTGGAAACTCCACTAACTGAGGTAGAAGTAAAAGAAGCTATCTGTGCAATGAAAGCTGGGAAGTCACCAGGAATAGATGGATTCCCAGCAGAATTTTACCATAAATTTATAGATTTGATATGTCCTTTTCTAACTGAAGTATTACATGAAGCCTTTGAATTTGGACGACTCCCTGCAAGTTTTAATCAGGCAGTAATATCACTAATTCCAAAAGGCGACAAGGATTTAACTGATCCAGGTAATTACAGACCAATAAGTTTAATCAATGTGGATTGCAAAATTCTATCCAAAGTTTTAGCAACAAGGTTGGAGGTTGTGATACCACAAATTATTCATCAAGATCAAGTAGGGTTTATCAAGAATAGATCTGCTTCTGATAATATGAGGAGATTACTACACCTGCTGTGGCTGAATAGAAATAACACAAATCCTGTATTGGCTATATCTTTAGATGCACAGAAAGCTTTTGATAGGGTGGAGTGGAACTTTCTGTTCACAGCCCTGGAAAAGTTTGGAATAGGTGACAATTTTTGCAGATGGATTAGAACCATGTATTCTGGTCCAGAAGCAGCTGTATTTACAAATGGGGTACTTTCTCCTTTTTTTAGTATTTCCAGATCAACACGTCAAGGATGCAATTTAAGCCCATTGCTATTTATAATATTTTTAGAGCCATTAGCTATTCAAATCAGAGAAAATGCAGAGATTAAAGGTGTATTTGGGGGAGGCAGAGAACACAAATTATTCCTGTATGCAGATGATGTGCTGATATTAAACCAAGACCCAAATAATTCTATCACAAAACTATTAGAGGTGATTAATACATACTCAATGTTTTCGGGGTACAAAATTAATTGGCATAAATCAGAGGCGATGCCAGTTTCCCAGGCTTGCAGTCATAACTTAATATCGGGCTTTAACTTTAAGTGGGTGGACAAGGGAATGAAATATCTTGGAATTGAATTGGACCCCAATATTGAGGATATTATGGCTAACAGTATGGGAAAATTATTAAACAAGATCAATAAAAACTTGGGTAAATGGAGTAAACTAAATTTGACATTGTGGGGAAAAGTGAACACAGTTAAAATGGTTGTGGCACCGCTCATCAACTATTATACAGGAATGCTACCTATGTGTATCCCGCGACGGATGTTGCAAAGCTACAATAATATGATAAAAGATTTTCTTTGGAAGGGTGGTAAACCCCGTATTAACATAAATCGACTGTCCCAATCTAAGAAAGAAGGGGGACTAGCCCTGCCCAATATAGAGTATTATAGTATCTCTTTTGAAATGGCTAGATTAGGCAAACATTGGGCAGGGAAAAATAATGTAGACTGGATTTTAATAGAACAAGAGCTTGCATCTCCATTCACACCAATTGATATTTTATCACAAAAAGTGAATAATCACCGTAAGACGCAAAACCCTATTTTGAAATTTTCGAAAATGGTATGGTTGGAGGTGCATAAGAAATACAAACTTGTGCCAAATGTACAGAAGTATGCCCCCTTGTGGTATAATCCTAAAATTAAAATTGGTAAGCAGACTGTTTACTGGACACAATGGCTGAGAAGAGGTATCAGAACTGTTAGTGACCTATTTGAAGGGGGTGTTTTCATGTCGTATGAGGATATTAAAAAAAAGTTTTGTTTAGAGGGTAACAGTCATTTCTGGAAGTATTTGCAAATAAGAAACTGTTTAAAAGGAGGAGTTACAATAACATGTGAAAGTAACTCGATAGAGAATTTCATGCTACTACCCCCATTTCTGTGCACAGCTGCGAAATGGTATAATATTTGCCCATGGATTAAAAACAATATAAATAAGAGCCTGAAAAAAGTATGGGAAAGGGATCTAGGGCGTACAATGGATGAAGATACATGGGATTCTATATTGTCGAACAATGGATTATACATTAGGGAAGCCAGGGGAAAATTTATTCAATACAAAATTCTTAACAGATACTATTATACTCCTTCAAGGCTGTATAGAATGGGGATTGGTAGAGATGACTTGTGTTGGAAATGCCAAAAAGCCAAAGGTACTCTGATACATGCCCTCTGGGAATGCCCGCTGGTTTTTCCAGTTTGGAACACTGTACTGAATTATTTGCAGGGGTGGACACTTTGTAACCTACCCAGATCACCTAAATTATGTTTACTAGGAGACAAAGGAGAGGTGCCGCAATTAAGTAAACACCAGTTTAGAGTGTTAAGTACTGCATTGGTAACATGTGCCCGTGTCATTTTGGAACACTGGAAGGACTCTCATATTCCAACGCTTAAAATGTGGAAAGACAGAATGATTGGGAATGTTGCATGCGAAAAGATGCTGGGAAAAATACATCATGTGACAGAAGCTGCGCTGGAACAGTGGGACAATTTTTGCACCTACATGTCTACCTGACTTGGACATTTGAGTTTAATACAACATATGTTAAAACCTCACTTGTTTTGTTTTGTTTCGTTGTGTTTTTTTTTTTTTTTTTTTTAAATTTATTTATTTTGTTTGTTTGTTTTTGTTTGTTTGCTTCTTGCTTTTGGTTGTTGCATCTCTGTATTTGCTGTTATAAAATGCAAAATCTAATAAATACTTGAATTATAAAAAAAAAAAAAACTTCGCGGAAGTGGTCGCACCCCTCACTAGCCTCACTAGTGTGTTGAAATCTTTTGTGTGGACCTCTGCGTGTCAGAGTGCGTTCCTGGCTGTTAAGACTCTCCTGTGCAGTGCGCCAGTGCTGGCCGCCCCTGATTTTGCACGCCCTTTTAAGTTGGAAGTGGACGCCAGTGCAAACGGGGCAGGTGCCGTATTGCTGCAGGAAGACCATCATGGTGTGGATCACCCAATCGGCTATTTCTCAAAGAAGTTCAATGTCCATCAGCGAGGGTACAGCACGACTGAGAAAGAGGCCCTCTCTCTGCTGTTCGCATTGCAGCATTTCGAGGTGTATGTTGGTGGCAGTCCCTCGCCTGTGATTGTTTATACCGACCACAATCCCTTGGTATTCCTCATGCGGATGCAGAACTCGAACCAAAGGCTAATGAGGTGGTCTCTCCTGGTGCAGGACTTCAATTTGGAAATCCGTCATAAAAAGGGCACCGAGAATGTGCTAGCCGACGCCTTATCCCGTGTTTTCCTTTAAAAGTAACTGTTCAAAACATCTAACAAGGAGATGTCTTTGATTTTGGGAAGGGGGGTGTTACGGCTGTGGCCATGTGTGGCCTGTTTTCTGTCTGTGTTTTCTGTACTGTGCTTAAGACTTTTCCAGGTCTCTCCCCTAATGAGGAGTCGTGAGCGACTGATTGGACCATGGAGCGGTTGACTACCTTCAAAAGGCCGCTCTGACAGCTCCGAGAGGGGGAGAGAGAGAGTGGAACGAGCGAGTAGCCGGACAGCCGTCGCGGCCCTGACCCTGGTGTTCCCAGCCCGTGCTTATCTTGTGTATTTGTGAGAGTGTGAAATTGTGAAAGCTGCTCCTAGTGAATTAGCTGCGCGCTTAGGCACTCTTGGGTTGAAGCGGAAGGGGTGAGCTGCCTTTTCTTTTGGAATCGTTTTCTCCTGTTTTCCGGGTAGGGAGCGAGGGATAGCCCTGTCATTTGTTTGTTCTGTTTTTCTTTCCTAGGGTTTAGTTAGTTTTCTCTGGTGGGACTTAGTTGGTTTTGTTTATTATTTTGGCCTGGGCTCACCCTGGAGCTATGCTTCTTTTCCTTAAATAAAAACACCTTTTTACTCACAACTGGTTTGGATGTTTGGCTTGGGAACCAGGGCGGGGATTTGTCTCTCTCTCCTCCAACCTTATGTGCGTCCCTACCCGCCTAGACTGGGGGTGTAACAATATACTTGATCAATTGAATAACTAAAGCTTAAACATATTAATTTGAAATGAATAATTGTAGTCATTACACAAACATGAAAAAATTGAGTAAATAACACTGACATGCTTGGTCAATGTAACTGAAATATAGATGGTCAGTTAATCCAAAATTTTGTCCCATTTACTTAATATTGTAAACTGAACGTAATCAAAATTTTACTTAGTATTAAATATGGTAAATGGCCTGTATTTGTATAGCACTTTACTTAGTACCTAAGGACCTCAAAGTGCTTTACACATCCAGTCATTCACACACTGGTGACGGCAGCTACATTGTAGCCACAGCCACCCTGGGGCGCACTGACAGAGGCAAGGCTACCAGACACTGGCGCCACCGGGCCCTCTGACCACCACCAGTAGGCAACGGGTGAAGTGTCTTGCCCAAGGACACAATGATCAAGGCTGTCAGAGCCGGGGCTTGAACCAGCAACCTTCTGATTACAAAACGAACTGCCAACTCTTGAGCCACGATCGCCCCCTAACATTCAAACATGAATGTTATTGTATTTCACTGGTAGTCTAAGTCTAAAAAAACCAAACAAACTAATATGTAGTTGTGTGTTTCATAATACATGTATGAAAAATGACCACATGTTAACATTTTTCCAAATGAAAAATGTATTTTCATAAACATGACAATAACTCGAAATAAACAGGCACTACAAAGACAAGAGCATTTTCCCTTTTAGCTCAAAGCCTTACATACTTGAAGGATAAATGGCAAACCAGGAGAGCAAACACAAAAACTCGAGTATTTAAAAAACAAAATGAACAATACAATGAAAAAGGCTCATGGTACTCAATTACTCTACGTTATCGTGTTTTACTTACACTTTTCAGTTGTAGTTGCTGACAATAAATAATATTGATTTGGATAATTAATGATTTTAGTACAAGATGCTGATGAGTATAGGTACCTGTTTCTCGAATATTTTGATTCAATTTTAAACAAAAATACCAAGTACATGCAAAGAAGGTATTCTGTGAACCACATACTGAATGTTTTGTCTGAGATAAATGTAAATAAATACCTTAATTTAACACAAACACATAAGTTAACATTTTAGACATTTATTTCATTTATCAAACTCAAATAATTATTAAAAGGATATACATAGACTTTATCAGGTTCATCTAACTTATATTTATAGTGATATTTACTAAGCCTCTGAATTACTTTTTAGAGTGTACATTACTGTTGCTATCCTATCAGCTGGCCATTATCTCCTGACCTCTGGCATCAACAAGGCATTTTTGCCCAGAGAAATGCTACTTACGGGATATTCTCTCCCCTGGGCCATTCTCTGCAAACCCTAGAGATGGCTGTGTGGGAAAATCTCAGTAGATCAGCAGTTTCTGAAACACGAAGACCAGCCCGTCTAGGCTCAACAACCATGTTCAAATCACCTTTCGTCCCCATTATAATGCTCGGTTTGAACTTCAGCAGGTTGTCCTGACCATAGCTACATGACTAAATAAAAAAGCCACATTTACATGCGCTCAGGATGATTCAACTCAACAGGTCCTCACAAGTTCATGTAAACAACCTAACTCAAATAAGACTGGACCGAGGCCAGCACAGGTCACTGTGTGCATGTGAACGCATCCCTTATGGAAATACATTAAAAATAACTTCCAGTAGATAAATTCTAATTATCTTTCATTTTTTCCAGCCGGTACTCTTTTCCCCCAGATCCATTTGTAATGATTAATTGGTTTTTCTAAATACTGAACATTCAGTGCTAGCGTGGCATTAACAACAGCTGTGGCTCTCACATGAGGTCCAGAGATTTAAAAAAAAAGAGAGAGGGAAAAAGCAATTACGCATTATGCTGCAGTAAACACCCTTCTGAAAAATCCAGCCTGTTGTTTCATCTTAATTCTCTCTTAATTCTTTCCAATTATCAGTAGGATATTTTGTTTTCTGTTTCCCTGGGAGACGGCGAACTGCTCAGACTGAGGGAAAGTAAAATTCTTTGTGATTCAACATTACTCAGTTTTAAACCTGTGCACATTGAAAACATATGGGCGGTCTAACATGGGATTGTAGTATTCTAGCCAGTGGAACTAATCAGAGGAGCAGATTTATAACAGCAAAACAGACACAATGCATGTGAAAAAGACCTCATTGACCTGTAATCCGGGATCATGCAACAAGCAAAGGACCATTCAGAGATTGTTTTGTTTGATTTAGAGGCCCCTGCAGCAGGGTGCCTCGTACAACAACATTAGAAGGTTTGGAGGTTTGGAGTCTTCTCTCACCCCCATTCTCTGCGACCTGCTGGAGCGGGGGGGCTAGGAGGAGGAGTTGGCCGTCCGACTGTGGTCTGGAGTGTGGGGCCTCCCTGCTGCTGCGGAGTCGGGGCGGTCTGCCTCCCCCCACTGCAGGGAAAAGGGTAACACCACCTGGGTCTGGGTGCAGTTCCCCCCTCCAGGGGCAAGGGTACCTGGACCCGGTTTGTAGAGTACGCTTGGGGAGTGTGATCGTGTGTACAGCGTCTCTTTATGTCTGTCTCCACGTTGGTTGAGTGTGGAGTAAGTGCATATGAGAGCATGAGGGTGGGAATGGATGTTTGTGTCTGTGTGTGCCTGTATTTCTGTGTCTATATGTCAGGTTGGGTATCAGACGCCACCTCTCTGGGGACATCTCAGGCCCTCCAAGGTTTGGAGGCCTATCTCCCCCTACCACCACTTCCCATGCCAGTGGCGGACTCCCTCAGACATCGGTGCGTTGGTGGTTCTTTGTGTCCGGGGATGGGCGTCCAGGTACATACCGGCTCACTCCTTGGCGGCCGCTTATCGGGGCCTGGAGCCTGGGGCTCGCTCGGGCCACTTCGGAGGTGGGGTGGGGTCACTCAGGCACAGCTGGCTGCCGGCGGAACTCACGGGCGCGTCACTGCAACTCCCCCTGGCTTCTGCTCCGCGGCTGCTGAGTGAGCCCTCATCTGGGACTCTCCTCAGCTCTTTCTGGGACAGTGGCGCGGCTGCCCCTCTGTTGGTCTTCCTTGGTCTCTTGTGTTCTGGGGGCCTCTGGATGTCTGGAGTTTTGATCTCCTCCATACCTGCTTCATGCCCTGGAGGACGGGGCTGTGGCTCCCCCACACCCTCTAGCAGATCATTACATGAAGGAACCTTTAAAAAAAAAAAAACAAGCGCGTCCATGCTCACAGGTGTACACACGGGTGATCACACCCAAAAACTACACCCTTTTTGGCTCCTACCTCAAAGCACACTGTGTTCTGTTGATCTTATGTGCTGCACAATAATGTTTAATATTTAGTATTTACTGTCATATTCCCATATATCATTGTGATGTTGTTTATTCTATTACTCTTGTTCTCTTCTGCTTGTTTTCCTTTTTCTTTCTCAGCAGGTGATCCAGGTGATTGATATATGCATTTTTTTTCCTGCTCATTCTGTTGGTTTTTGTCTTTTGCCCTTCTCCCCCATCCCTCTTCTCAGCTGTTTCTCTTTCCCTCTTTCTTTCTCCCCTTCTTTCCCCCAGTCAAGTCTGTCCCGTATTCAGTAAGTGAAAATAAAATAAACAATAAAAGGTGAATCAAATGGACCATTACGGCAAGGCTGGGATGGTCAATTTGGTAAAGTAAATCCGTTGGGCATCTTTCTTTGCCTTTAGACAACAATTCTGATGGCAAAAGAGCCAAACGGGACAGGCAAAAAAAAAAAAAAAAAAAAAAAAGAAGACTCTGGCTTTGAATATGCTGGATGATTCAGGGCAGGGGGGAGCATTCTTAAGGCCATCCTTAGGGTTCAAAGACAGGGTGATGATGTTTAGCTTTCAAATACCTCCCTTTGTTTAGTTTTCATTGCTGCAAAGACAGATCACACATTTAAGCAGATTCTTAAACTTGTCAGAGGGAGGCTGCTTTTTGTTATTTATTTCAGAATATCTATATCTCAATAAGACTGCTGATAAAGCATAATTACATAAATCACATCCAACCCCGGAGCCAACAATTTTCATTTCTGGCCTGGGGTCACTGCATTCACTGGAGTTATTCATGGGGCGATAATTAATCCCCGACCAAGGCCTGTAATCACACTGAGCATTCCTTCATTTTGGCATGGCCTGCATGACCAGAAATGAGTCTCCAGAGCTCATCCAGCCCACAGAGAGCCATGGTCTAGTTCACAGTTAGTAACCTCCCTATTTTCCCTGAACATCTATCATGAGTGAGGTTGTTTGTTTCAACAGTACAGAGACAGGATCAACATACTGTACGTGGTATACAGCTTCCCTGCTTCCCAGTCAGTGTTTTGGGGTTTCATTTTCATGTTTAAGAAAAAGAGTGGTTTATGTTTTGCACAGACTCAGGTGACAAAAAGAAAAAAAAATGTAAAAGATTTTAGTTTGAATTCAAATGTACTGTACATGAACACCACTTCAAAATGTATCAATTAAGCATGGCCAGTGTTTCAAATAATGAGGGTAACTATCCTATGAACAAAAAGCACTCAGTTTGAACTGAGTATCACACAAAACTGCTGTCCAAGAATGCTGGAAGCATAATGGGTCTCCTGGACGAGAGGACAAAGCAGTTTTCAGAAATATATTTTAAAAATGTGCGTGGCACACAATGTGTGTGGGTGAATTGTGTTGCTTACATTGTTGAGATATACATTGCTGTGCTTGAGAGTCACCAACTATCAGAACCAAATTCCTTGTATGTGTCTGTGTATATACATGGCCAATAAACGCGATTCTGATTCTGATTAGGAACTTTTAGAAGGCCAGTATCCTGAGATCAGCGAGCATGGGATGGAACATAGAGGTGCAAAAGGTCAGAGAGATATGAAGGTGCCAAACCATTTAAAGACTTAGGTGAGCAACAGGACATCAAAATCAGCCTGTCCTGTCAAGGCAACCAGTGAAGACATTTCAGTACTGGGGTAATGTGCTCAAATTTCCCAGTTTTGGTTAGTATGCAAGCAGCTGCATTTTGTACCATCTGTAAATCTCTAAAATTCTTCTTTGGTAACCCAGAAAGAAGAGCATTAAAATTATCAACGTGTGAAGACACAAATGGATGAAAAAGAACCTCTGCAGTCTTTCCATGTTGGTTTCATCTAGCCAAAAATGTTTTGTGGTGTCACTGCAGCCATGTTCTTTCTGAGAAAAAGACACTTTCTCCTCTTGCAGCACTGTTCTGTCTTTCTCTAATGGTACTGTCACGAACTTTAACACATGCTGCGGCCTGTAGAGTCTGAATTTTAGCTGTTTCTTTGCTTGTCTTTTCAGTTTCTCTTATCTTCTCTCATTGCATGGTCTGATCTTAGGGTGAATTTGCTGGAACCACCACTCCACACCTGAATGCTCCATATCCGCAAATGACCAAAATTTCTGCTTTCATAGAGCTGGTCATGCTTGATTATCACTTAATGCATTTGCTTATTGCTACTAACCCTCTTAATTTGTGTGGAAGCAGGAAGCAGGAAATAAGGTTGTGTTGTAGTTTTGTTGAACTTCTACCTCTAGCGTTTAGGGTTACGGATCACGGTAAAGAACATGTTTTCCTGTGAAAAAAGCCACTTAGACACATGGCATGATTTGTCAGCTCGTTGAATGGTGTGCTTGTACAGAGTGACAGTTTAATGATTATCTGGAGAAATTGATGTATCAGATTATGTTCTTGTCTTTCTATAGAAGATAAATTGCAATTAAAATGGGTTTAATTATGTATATGTGCTGACATCATATTTTGGATCTTGAATAACTTTTCTTCCGGGCTAAACCATTGATTTTTGTACATGAACGTGAAGCCATTATTCATTCTATGAAAATGATTTATTGAAGGTAAAGGGAGCAACACTGCACCCTGTTGGATTTTTCTAACCAGCAACATCTTGTCAGTTGTATGGTTTTGTCACCACGTTGGTCTGGATGAAAATGTCTAAATTGATGGATTGCTATGAATGTTTATACAGGAAATCATGGTCCCCTGAGGACTCTTACTCTAGACCACTATGACATATTTGTGGCTTTTAGTGCGATGTCTTGACGACTGTTGCATGGATTACCACAATAAATATTGATTCAGACAAAATGTGTTTTTTCTTTAGTTCTTATTGGATAATGTTAGCATCATGTGTTAGCTGCAAAGCTCTCTAGCATGCTTAGACCATTGTATTTTGGTTTTATAGTCAAATATTCTTCCTCCCTCTCCCTCAGACCACCCAAGTGAAAGCCTTCCGCCAGAAATTCTGTCCATAAAATTTATGAACAGAATCGGTGACAAAGGGCAGCCCTGGCGGAGCCCATCACCCACCAGGAATGAGTCCGACTTATTGCCGGCTATGCGGACCAAGCTCTTGCAACAAACTCCCATGCACCCTCAAGTATCCTTGAGAGGATAAAGAGCTGATCCAGTGTTCCACGACCAGGACGAAAACCGCATTGTTCCTCCTGTATCCAAGCTTCGACTAATGGGCAGACTCTCCTCTCTAGCACCCTGGCATAGACTTTCCCAGGGAGGCTGAGGAGTTTGACTCCCCTGTAGTTTGAACACACCCTCCGGTCCCCTTTCTTAACCTCCTAAGATCCGAACTCTCCCACGGCATGCATTTTTGATTTCTCTTTGATATTTGGGCATATTAGGGCACAATGAATGTAAAAACAAAGAATTACCAGATTTTTTTTTTACCTGATTTTTGTTTCTAAGAAAAATGAGAGCCACATATGAGAATATTAATTTAAAATTTCAGTAGAACAGTAGCAGTATAATGTCCTCGTAAGTGGATCTCAGGCCCTTGTAGAGCAAAATTGAGTATTTTGGTCTAAATAACCCAAAATGTGATGTCCACATATGTGGACGCCAGGTCCTAGGAGGTTAAAGATGGGGACGACCACCCGGTCTGCCAGTCCAGGGTTCTACCCCTGATCTCCACGCAACATTGTAGAGACGTGTCAACCAAGACAGCCCTACAACATCCAGAGCCTTCAGGAACTCGGGGCGGACCTCGTCCAACCCAGGGCTCTGCCACCGAGGAGTTGTTTAACTGCCTCAGTGACCTCGCCCCCAGAGATTGGCGGGTCATCCCCTTCATCCCCAGACTCTGCTTCCACCACGGAAGATTGGGATATTCCGCCAGTGGGATTGAGGAGGTCCTCGAAGTATTCCTTCCACCGCCCGACAGTTTTCTCAGTCGAAGTCAGCAGCACTCCACCCGCACACACACAGTGCAGGTAGAACACTGCTTTTCCCTGCTGAGTCGCCTGACGGTTTGCCAGAATCTCTTCGAGGCAATCCGAAAGTCTTTTTCCATGGCCTCTCCGAACTTCCTTCACACCCGAGTTTTTGCTTCAGCCATGGCCCGTCGGTACCTATCAGCTATCTCCGGTTTGGTCTTATTAAAAAAAACAAAAAAAAAAAACATTTAAGCAATCATAAATCATAAATTGCCAAACTACATGACTAGTACAGCCTAGCCAATTCTGTAAGTGAAACTCAAACAAGTTAAGGCCTCAGTCACACAGGTCTAAGGACTATGCTCAATCTTTATGCCAAGTAGTCAAAAAATATCCTCTTGTGCTTTGGTTTCTAGCAGATTCCCACGGTTGCTCATAGTTTGCATGAAAGTAACCAACTTGTCAGCAAAGACTCTGCACTTTACACCTTCAAAGTAAAAGTTGTTGCCAACAAAATGCCAATAGGATGCAGTGTTTTACTTTGAAGGTGAACTGTTCCCACATAAATGGTTTATAGTTTCACTGCCACCTGTGATGAAAGCAATCCAAAGGAGGTTCTTGGTGCACCAGTGTATACTTCTTTGTGACCAGTTTCACACTAGTGAGTGCCAGCAAACTCCTGCAACCAGTTTCCAGCTGGTTGAAGATTAAACAATTTTGCCTCGTGAAAGCTGTTTGCCAGCTGGTCACCAAGTGATCTCTACGTTTGTGAGTGGAGTTTAAAGTACGAAGCTAAGAGGATTAACTTCTTCAGTCTGCTTTTAATTTCAAATGACTTAATTGTTCCATTGGCCATTTAACTTTTCCAAATAAATCAATAATACTTTTTCCTTAGATAAGATGAAAAATATACCTGCTGATCAAGAAAATAACATAAAAGAATAGGCAAAGCTTTTTTAGAAAAGCAAAATGTGTTTGGCAAAACAGTGCATTTAGATCATAATTCAGACAGGTTTTGGTTTTTTTTAATGAAGAAGACGTTTTGGCAGTTTGCTGGTCTGGAGCATCCAGTTGAGTGTTAACTCAACTCCAAGGAGGGAAAACAACAGCAATGATCTTAGAGAAAACAGTTGCTTCTGGGAAGTGTTATGAGCCAGTCTTCTGTAGAGTGGATGTCTGAGCAAAGTCACCCCTAGCTCAGACTCTGCAGTGCTCAGAGAACTGCAACAGTTAGTGTACAGATAACATACGTACAGCAGACAGTACATTTAGAAAAAGACCAAACAAGTATGGCTGGTTTGTAAGGGTTTACAGGAAGTCTGTTCTCTCTAAAAGAACACAGCAGCATGGCTTAGGTTTGCAAGGTGCACCTAATAAAATATAAGACTTTTAGAACAATGTCCTTTGGAGAAATAAGAGTGAAGAATGTCGTTAGGCCATAAAACAGTGCAGTACATTTGGGAAAAAACAAAAACATACAGCATATCAACAATAAATACCAATTGTCAAGCACAGTGGTGGAGGGGTAAAGCTTGGCACACATGTGGTCATGCACAGGACAATGATCCCAAGAACAGCAGCAAATCTACAGAATGGTATAAAAAGAAAAGACAAAATATGCTATTGTCATGGTCCGGAGTCTGTGGACTCCGTGTTTGTGTTTTAAGTTTATTAATATTCTGTGGTTTTGTTTATTTTGGGTTGTTTGTGATTATTCCCAGTGTTTAATGTTCTTTGTGCTCTCCTGTCCCACGTTTCAGGTCTCTACGTTCTGTCTTCCCAGTCTGTGTTAAGTTTATGTGTCTAGAGTTCAGTCTGTGTGTTTCCTGTTTTACTTTGAAGGTCTATGTCTCTTGTCAGTGTTTCTAGTTTAACTTCCCTTGTCTTGTCCGGCCTAATTACTCCAGCTTTTCTCCTGCTTGTTGCTGGTTTGGCTGTGTTGTCTTCCCACATCTCCCTGCGTCTCTGGTTTCAGGTCTTTTTTTGTTAGTTTTTCCAGTATGGGTTATCTGAGGTTCTGCACACGCCATCTCCACTGCGGTTTGTACCTTCACCGTTTCAATAAAGCTCACTCACTTCACAGCAGTGTCTGCATCTTGGGTCCTTTATTAAATTCACAGCAATACTGACCCAGCCAAGGTCCAGATCGGACCTTAAGAGAGCCGTGCATGAACCAGTGTCCACAAACTTCAATGAAGTGAGACAGTGCTGCAAAGAGGAGTGGGGCAAAATTCCTCAACAACAATGTGAAATAGTCATATAAAAGATGGTTACAAGATTGTAACTTCAGGTTATTGCTGATTTCATTACATTCTACTAAATCAGGGGAAGTTCTCCAGAGGCCTGGTAATGAACTAATCATGTGGTTCAGGTGTGGTGACCCAGAGTGAGATCTAAAACCTGCAGGACACCGGCTCTCGAGGACTAACGTTCCCTACCCCTGTACTAAATAGGGATGGACTTTCTGTGATATACTGTGGATTTTCCACATGCATGGCATGATGCAATATGCCATAAGGTGTTCTTCATAATTCAACTAAAAATGGTAAATGGCCTGTATTTGTATAGTGCTTTACTAGTTCCTAAGGACCCCAAAGCGCTTCACACATCCAGTCATCCACCCATTCACACACTGGTGATGGCAGCTACATTAAAAGTCTGTTTGCTTTTTTATGTCTCACCCACACAGTCTATTGACCAGTCAGTGTCACTTCTGGTAACAAACCAAGATGGCAACACCCATAAACTTAAAGTTGAAGCTTCAAAACAAGACTTCACCAACAAATGATTCATGTCACGGAACCGAGGTCAGTCTGTTTTTCTTCCTCATAGAGAAACATCATAATTAAGACAGATGCTTATTGAATGTCATTCAAGGCAATTTGCTGACTCAACTCGTACCGTTCTTTGCCTTTTCTAGTTAAGTGCATGTGTAGTGATAGTAATAAATGCTAAGAATCGTTGCTCAGTAAATATAAATGTGAGTATAAACATTTTTTCTCTATTTGTTTGACTCTCTAACTAATCTTGGTTGGTATTGAGTACACGAATAATAATGTCAGCCCAAACTACAACAATAAAGCCCAGTGTTATAAGAAGTAGACTTCACAGTTACATGTTAATGGAAGCTGGAAACTATGGTAACTGTGACTAAAAACAAACAGCCCCATTTCCCCCTTGTTTCCATTAATGTTGATCACCGTCACTGAAGTACTCTGAACTTCCATCACTGCTTACAAAGACTTCCCAGTTTCTCCTTCACCCCCATCAATCATACTCTCCGGTGACTTTTCGCACTGGTTTACAGCTTAACATCTATCTCCCTTACAGCTCTCTGTGTAGCACTTATTGCTTCAGCCCATGGAAATCAACAAAAGCTATCTTGACACTGAGCCCATATCCACTTGGTGTGATCCAAAAAGCCCGAAACCAGATGTCGAGCTTCCATTTCATGGCGTCCTTTCTCATGAGCTGTGCCAACAAATACAAATCTTCAAAACCCAAATGTTTAATTTGCTGCTGATGCAACAATTGAGTGATAGCTGCACATTTAAACTCCTTCATTGACACACATTCCGAAGGCTCGATTTGTTTCATGAAAATTCTGAGCGGCTTAGCAGAGTTTGGTTAGAGTCTTACTTAGTTTTGAACAAGCGTGTTTAGCAGGGTGGATCAAGAGCATGCTTTGTGAATAGATGAATAAAACCCACAAGTTTGTTTGTTACACCATGTTGTTCAGTTCTGCTGTCAAGGGAGCAGACAGGAGTCACAGAGAGTCTGTGTGTTTTAATGTAATCTTCCCTCGGACGAGTGAAGCTTCACTTTCTGGCAGTGACTGACGTTTAACTGCACATCTAATCCTGAGAGATGTTAATAGAAGATGAAGAGGTGCAATTTCAATAGCATATTTCAGTGTTTCTACATAAGTGTTTCAAATTGCAGAAAGAGTTCATGGGCCACACTGTCCCATATTTATAAAACATAATGTTTTTATTAGTTTATTTTCCAAAGCCATTCAGATTGCACTGTACAGATTACACAGATTTTTTTTCTCAGTAGCAAGAATTTGGTCATCGTGTCAGTCTTTAATCCTAGAACTTAAAGTTGTTCAGTTAAAAAAAAAAATTCAGATTAGGAGTGGTTACATTATGCGCAATTTGAAGGGAAGATATTTGGCTTTGCCTTTGACTCTTGATCCTTCATGTGCCAGCGCAGCAGTGAGTTTTGCAAAAATATTCTTGGCAACAGATGAATCAATATCACTTCCTATTGCAAAATGGGAAGCGGATTTATCAGTTAACTTAGACCTAAACTTCTGGTCTCAGATTTGCTTAAAAACCTTTCATCTAATTAGAAATCCCAGTCTTCAATTAATTCAATACAAAATATTACATAGAGTGCACTATACAGGTCATCGGATGTTCAAGATGGGCTTTACGTCTACCAACAACTCACACTGCCAAACCAATTCACCGGACAATTATATCCACGCTCTTTGGTTCTGTCCACCAGTTCAGAAGTTTTGGTGCGAGATATGTGAAGACTTATCGAAGTGTCTGAAATGTAACATTCCAACTTCCCCCTTAGTGTGTTTGTTGGGCAGCTTAGATAATGTCACTTCAGAAAAGAATATCGCCCATATGGTCTTCACTGCCCTATGCATAGCCAAGAAAACAGCCCTCATGAACTGGAAAAATAAAAATTATCTTAATTCTAACCAATATAGAAATTATCTATTAGATTACATTAGTCTTGATACAGCCTCTGCCACCACATCAGATCAATTGCTCTGGGCTCCTTTGATCAGCTCCATCACCTAGTGCGGGTGGGGGGTCATAGTTTGGTCCCGCCTTCACTGTTGTGATTGGTGTGGGGGTAGGGACAGGCTTAGGGCGTCGGGGGGTTCCCCGGAGGCATCTTTTGTGTGGGCGGGTGGGTGCATGGGGGCCCAGCCCTGGAGCAGGGTGCCGCCGGTGCATCGAGCCACCTGGGGGGCTCTTCAACTGGTGGGGGAGATTGTCACATCTTGCAGGAGCTTTCCTCTCCTCAGGAGCTCTCTCTGCAGGAGGGGGAGATACAGGAGAGGTGGAGGAAGATCTCAGCCTGGGTGTTTATTGTCTTATGTAGTCTGGAAGATGAGTGGATGGTGGGGTGGGTGCAGTTTTCTCTGTGGTGGGGTTGGGTGGACTGTCCCGGGCTCTGTGGGGCCGGGGGGCGCTGCTGCACTGGGCCCCGGTCTGGATGGGCCTGGGCCCCCTTTCCCTGGCGGGTCGCGGAGTATGGGGGTGCCTACTGGGGTCATCGGGGGAGCTGGCCCCAGGGAGGGGTCACTTGCCCCTCCCTTCCTTCCCTCCCCATCTCCAGCTGCCTCCCTCTTCCCGCTCCACCACAACCACCCACACATGCAGGGCCTTGGAGTAGGGGTATGTCACCAGGGTGCAGAGGAGGCTACCCCCCCCCCCCCCCCTCTGTCCTCTTCTGGCTGCCTCTGCCTCAATTTTATCCCACAACTTAGACATTCACATTACTCACACTCTCATTACACATACATATAGGATCTTGGGGATGGGCACGCTACACGGACTCCAAAAGACCATCAGGGTGTACACCTCACCCCTGGCGTCGTTGCCCACCTCTCAATTTTAAATACACGTAGACATTGAGGGCTAGCAGGAGGGACCATGCGCTTACCTGCTGCTCTCTGGCAGGTAGCTCCATGCCCTCCTGGGTTTTAAATAGAGATGGCACGATACCACTTTTTTATGTCCGATACCGATACCGATATCATAAATTTGGATATCTGCCGATACCGATATGAATCCGATATAGTGTTTTTTAACCAACAAAACTGTTTTTTAAAATATCTTGCTGCATTTTGCAAGTCTGCAAGTTCATACTCAAGTTTAAAACAACAACTACACTAAAGCTATTCTGTTATACCTGTATACAAAAAAAATATTTCATAGTTCAGCAATACTGATCAATCTAATAAACTTAAACCTACACCATCCTCCCTATTCTGGTATTTTAAAGAGTACTTAGTGTAAATATTAAGCAACCTAACTAATAGGGTTCCAACTCCCAGCAACAACAAAAATAAATAAATAAAAAATAGGGAACCACCCCTCACGCTCCACCTCATGATTCTTAATCGACGTAATCAACCTTAATTTGATGCAGTGCGAAAAAAATGCACAGAAATCAATTCTTTTTCAAGAAATATTAAATAGATTCAACATCTTTCTTCAACAAAATTGCAGACTGCACAGATGGTACCTTCCCAAAGTAAAGAGTACTATAGCTTACTAGGGTATATATATTAGACTTAATAGTCACTATATACAGTAATTGACTTCTATTCATTTTACATCAAATTAAAACTTTGGGTGTCAGATAATTATTTATTAAAAGCTCGACATTTCAAATGAGAATAAGAAAGAAAAGTATGTCTTTGTGCCCCCTTTTCCCTGTTAATGCCCTATCGGCCCCCCTGGCTAAACTTTGCTAGATCCGCCCCTGCACAGTTACCAGCGTCAGCTACGTAGAAAAAGATCCTCGAGTAGAAAGTAATATTAAATAAATTCTAACAACAGCTGATCAAGCTTAAACGTTCTGCTGTTGTTCAGCCGCTGGTTTCCTCTTTCTGGTGCAAAGTGGGCCAAAAGCAAACTAGAGACACGGACTCGCGACAGAAAAGCCGATCAGCTGATCGTTAAGCAGTTTCATGATTGAAGTAGCAGCAAGAAGAGGCAGTCGCTTGTTAAGCTTAATGCAGGAATGCTATTCAGAGATGGACTTACACACTTGCTTTACTTCTCTCGGGGATAACTTTGTCGGAGATGAAATGCCGGGTTGCTAGCGAAGCTCCAAATGCTATCCAGACCACCGACAGGTCCCGCATGCCACAGCCGCTCTATCACGTGATGCATACTGCTCCGACGTGCTAACGTTCTGAGGTGAGTTACGGCGTGTTGCAAGTTTTGTGAGCTGCTTTCGTGATATTTAATGGATCGGATTACATTTTTTATTTTTCTCCGATATCCGATCCAGTAATTTAGGTCAGTATCGGACCGATACCGATACGTAATATCGGATCGGTCCATCTCTAGTTTTAAATGCACCTTAGAACACACATGCATCAACACTACAATGAGCGGGTGGAGGGAGGTTTGGAGTCTTCTCTCACCCCCATTCTCTGCGACCTGCTGGAGCGGGGGGGCTAGGAGGAGGAGTTGGCCGTCCGACTGCGGTCTGGAGTGTGGGGCCTCCCTGCTGCTGCGGAGTCGGGGCGGTCTGCCTCCCCCCACCGCAGGGAAAAGGGTAACACCACCTGGGTCTGGGTGCAGTTCCCCCCTCCAGGGGCGGGGGCACCTAGACCCGGTTCGTAGAGTACGCTTGGGGAGTGTGATCGTGTGTACAGCGTCTCTTTATGTCTGTCTCCACGTTGGTTGAGTGTGGAGTAAGTGCATATGAGAGCATGAGGGTGGGAATGGATGTTTGTGTCTGTGTGTGCCTGTATTTCTGTGTCTATATGTCAGGTTGGGTATCAGACGCCACCTCTCTGGGGACATCTCAGGCCCTCCAAGGTTTGGAGGTCTATCTCCCCCCACCACCACTTCCCCTGCCAGTGGCGGACTCCCTCAGACATCGGTGCGTTGGTGGTTCTTTGTGTCTGGGGATGGGCGTCCAGGTACACACCGGCTCACTCCTTGGCGGCCGCTTATCGGGGCCTGGAGCCTGGGGCTCGCTCGGGCCATTTCAGAGGTGGGGTGCCCCCGGCCTCTCGGCCTGGGGCTCGGTCACTCAGGCACAGTTGGCTGCCGGCGGAACTCACGGGCGCGTCACTGCAACTCCCCCTGGCTTCTGCTCCGCGGCTGCTGAGTGAGCCCTCATCTGGGACTCTCCTCAGCTCTTTCTGGGACAGTGGCGCGGCTGCCCCTCTGTTGGTCTTCCTTGGTCTCTTGTGTTCTGGGGGCTTCTGGATGTCTGGAGTTTTGATCTCCTCCATACCTGCTTCATGCCCTGGAGGACGGGGCTGTGGCTCCCCCACACCCTCTAGCAGATCATTACATGAAGGAACCTTTAAAAAAAAACAAACAAGCGCGTCCATGCTCACAGGTGTACACACGGGTGATCACACCCACAAACTACACCCTTTTTGGCTCCTACCTCAAAGCACACTGTGTTCTGTTGATCTTATGTGCTGCACAATAATATTTAATATTTAGTATTTACTGTCATATTCCCATATATCATTGTGATGTTGTTTATTCTATTACTCTTGTTCTCTTCTGCTTGTTTTCTTTTTTCTTTCTCAACAGGTGATCCAGGTGATCGATATATGCATTTTTTTTTCTGCCCGTTCTGTTGGTTTTTGTTTTTTGCCCTTCTCCCCCGTCCCTCTTCTCAGCTGTTTCTCTTTCCCTCTTTCTTTCTCCCCTTCTTTCCTCCTGTCAAGTCTGTCCCGTATTCAACAAGTGAAAATAAAATAAACAATAAAAGGTGAATCAAATGGACCATTACGGCAAGGCTGGGATGGTCAATTTGGTAAAGTAAATCCGTTGGGCATCTTTCTTTGCCTTTAGACAATAATTCTGATGGCAAAAGAACCAAACGGGACAGGCAAAAAAAAAAGAGAAAAAAAAATATATTCTTGGCAGTGTCATGTTTTGGCTGTGTGCAGGCAAGAGAAGGACCCAAACGCAAAACTCACCGAGACAAAAGTGAACTCAAAACACTGCTTTATTGCAGGCTCGGAAAGGAAACAAAGAACAAAACCAAACTGGGGAAAACTACAAAAACCTCATACATGAAAACACATGGCAAACCCCACAGCTATGAGGGAGACTACAACACTGACAAAGAGAAACACAGGGCTTAAATACACAGAGGGATAACGAGGGAATGAGACACAGAAGGAGAGCACAGCTGGGAGTAATCAGGCTGGACGAGACAAGGGAAGCAAAACTAGAATTACTGACATGAGACACGGACCTTCAAAGTAAAACAGGAAACACACTGACTGAACTCTAGACATGCAAACTTAACAGCAACTGAGAAGACAGAACATAGGGACCTGAAACATGGGACAGAAAGGCACAGTAGACACAACGTGGACATAACAACGCCACAAGGAAAGAGTAAAACAAAACACAGAACCTCTTAGAAAATAAAATAGGAAACATAATGAAACGCAGACATAACTACATGAACTTGACAACATAACAGACATGAAACACATGAAGGGCAAGGGAGACTTAACAGGGGTTGGAAGACACAAGGGGAATCTAACAACAAAGAACTAGAAAAACTCATGAGCTTAATCATATAAACATCCAAATAAACTAAACTGAAAACACTGGGTCATAAGACCCAGGATCGTGACAGGCAGTAGTATGCATGCGCCAACCAGCGTGCAGCCTGTTACAGTCGCTCCTGCTTTTCTCTTAGTTTAGCTCTTTTTTCTTACGTATTCTTTTTTTTTTCTGACTTGTATTTTCCTCCGTTTTCTATCTCTTACTCAATCATGTGGATTGAGAGAGTTTTTGTTCTTCTGGTGGCCGTGGAACTGTTACTTTTATCATGGAACGGGACCGCGGCACATCTCCTACACGCACGGACTGTTTACTCCAGAGATCAGCTGATCGCCCTGATGCCGGCCGGCTCACTGGCCAGGCCCGCAGAAGTGCCCGCAGAAGTACCAGCTGAAATTTGGAGGAAAACACATCGGGGATGCAGAGGTCAAGGACAGAAGAGAAGAAAAAAGGTGACGGTGAGACAGCGGAGGCTCGAAGCGAGGAGGAGGTTTAAACCATGTCTGCCGTCTATCGTGATGGGAAATGTGCGATCGTTGGCAAGTAAAATCGACGAGCTCTCAGCACTGGTACGGAGTCAGAGGGAATACCGAGAGTGTAGCCTGATGTGTTTCACCGAATCATGGCTGCACCAGGTCATTCCCGATGAGAATGCTTCCGTGGAAGGCTTCCACACTGTTCGGGCGGACAGGGACAGCATCGCTAGCGGTAAGCGTAAAGGAGGTGGGCTTGCTGTTTTAGTTAACAACCGGTGGTGTAACCCTGCCAACATAACAATCAAAGAAAGGATTTGTTGCCCAGACACTGAACTGTGTGCTGTTGGACTCAGGCCGTATTATTTACCCAGGGAATTCTCTCACGTCATCTTGGTGGCTGTTTATGTTCCCCCCTCTGCTAACCCCACAGCTGCATGTGACACTATCCACTCTGCCATAGCTCGGCTACAGACTCAGCACCCGAGTGCCTTTATTGTGATCTCGGGTGACTTCAACCATGTATCACTGGACAATACACTACCAACATTCAAACAATATGTGGACTGTCCCACCAGGGGAGAGAAAACTTTAGACTTACTGTATGCTAACGTCAAGGATGCATACAGCTCCTCCTCCCTCCCCCCACTTGGTAGGTCAGATCATAACCTGATTCACCTCACCCCCCGCTATGTGCCAATTGTGAGGAGGGAACCTGTGACCACCAGGACTGTTAGGAGGTGGTCAGAGGAGGCAATAGCGGAACTACAGGGCTGTTTCGAGGTGACCGACTGGGAAACACTCTGTGAGCCTCACGCCGAGGACATCAATGGGCTTACTGAGTGTATCACAGACTACATAACTTTCTGCACCGACTCTATTGTTCCAGCTCAGACTGTTCATTGTTACCCAAATAACAAGCCGTGGGTGACTAAGGACATCAAAGCCCTCCTCAACAACAAGAAGAGGGCTTTCAGAGGGGGCAACAAAGAGGAGGTGAGGAAGGTCCAGGTGTTACTAAAGGACAAGATCAGAGAGGCTAAGGACAATTACAGGAGGAAGCTGGAGTGGAAACTCCAGCAGAACAGCATGAGAGAGGTGTGGAGGGGCATGAAGACCATCACTGGATTCAGGCCAACCAACAGCAGGGGAGCTGAGGGAGGTGAGAATAGAGCCGACGAGTTGAATCTGTTTTTCAATAGATTCGACACCACAGTGTCTGCTCCCACCCCCACAACCTCACCTGCAGTCAGCCTGGAATCCAGAGCCACACCACTGTGCCAGCCTCTCTCTTCACATGTTGCCTCCTGTGAGATTCCTGACACCCCTCCCCCACCCATCACCTTCACTCAATACCAGGTTGAGATGCAAATGAGGAGACTTCACTCAGGCAAGTCTGCTGGACCAGACGGAGTGAGTCCCCTTGTCCTCAAGGCCTGTGCCCCCCAGCTGTGTGGAGTCTTTCATAAACTGTTTATGCTGAGTCTGAGTCTGCAGAGGGTCCCGGTGATGTGGAAGACATCATGCCTCGTCCCTGTACCAAAGACGCCTCGTCCCAGTGGCCCCCAGGATTATAGGCCCGTGGCACTGACCTCCCACATCATGAAGACCCTGGAAAGGCTCATCCTGGACCAGCTGCGACCCATAGTAAGACCACATCTGGATCCCCTTCAGTTCGCTTATCAGCCTCGTCTCGGAACAGAGGACGCCATCATCTACCTGCTCAATCGTGTCTACACCCATCTGGACCAGCCGGCGAGCACTGTGAGGGTCATGTTTTTTGACTTTTCCAGTGCTTTCAACACCATCAGGCCGACCCTCCTGGGTGATAAGTTAGCAGCGATGCAGGTGGATGCTTCTCTGGTGTCCTGGATTGTTGATTACCTGACAGGAAGACCACAATATGTACGTCTCCCACAGTGTGTGTCTGACAAGGTGATTAGCAACACAGGGGCACCACAGGGGACTGTCCTCTCCCCCTTCCTCTTCACCCTCTACACCACAGACTTCAGCCACTGCACAGAGACCTGCCATCTTCAGAAGTTTTCTGATGACTCTGCGGTGGTTGGATGCATCAGCAGGGATGATGAGACAGAGTACCGGGCTGTGGTCGACTCCTTTGTCACGTGGTGTGAGCAGAATCATCTGCAGCTCAACGTGGCAAAGACCAAGGAACTGATCGTGGACTTCAGGAAGACCAGGAAACACTTGACCCCTGTTTCAATCCAGGGGGTCAGTGTTGACATTGTGGAGGACTATAAATACCTTGGAGTACACATTGACAATAAACTGGACTGGGCTAAAAACACCACAGCACTTTACAGGAAGGGCCAGAGTCGTCTCTATTTTTTGAGGCGACTGAGGTCCTTCAACATCTGTCAGAAAATGCTGAGGATTTTCTATGAGTCTGTTGTGGCCAGTGCGATCCTCTATGCTGTTGCATGCTGGGGGAGCAGGCTGAGGGTCGCAGATGCCAACAGACTTAATAAACTAATCCGTAAGGCCAGCAATGTTGTGGGGATGGAGCTGGACTCCCTCAAGGTGGTGTCGGAGAGGCGGATGCTGTCCAAGATAAAGACAATGTTGGATAACACCTCCCACCCACTCCATGACATGTTGGTCAGGCACAGGAGCTCGTTCAGTGAGAGACTGAGATTACCGAAAAGCACCACTGAACGACACAGGACATCATTCCTGCCTGTGGCCATCTCCCTGTACAACGCATCCACTTAACACACTGTTTGCTGCTACAACTACACATGTTTCTTTTCCAAATATTTATTTATAAGTGACTTATGTATGTATGTATGTATATATATGTATATATTGTACTATTCTTAGTTAGCGTATTGTCTGTCTTGTCTTAATGTTGGTTTAAAATGGAGCACTGTAACAAAAAATAATTTCCCCCAGGGATCAATAAAGTATTCTGATTCTGATTCTGATTCTGATTCTGATTCTGATTCTGATTAGGAATCTGCAGGTTCAATAAAATTTGTGTTTTTTCTGACTTGGACTGGTTTGGAAATAACCCCCAAATACACTCAGTTAAACTGTTGGAGGAAGGTATGCAGTTACTTGTAATGCGTTACTGTAATCCGATTACTTTTTTCAAGTAACGAGTAAAGTAAGGGATTACTATTGCAAAAATGGTAATTAGATCACCGTTGCTTTCCCGTAAGCACGCTGCGTTACTGCGTTACTCAAACCATGATTTTTTTTTGCGAGAGTGTCTCATGACAGTGACGTCTGTGAGTGCGGCGTTTGTGACAACAGCTGTGTGCAGATCAACAATGGATAATATATCGAGTGCGGGAGAGTATGAGCGTGCAGCGTTTAAAGCGTGGAAGTACTGACCTTACTTTGAGTTTGATTCCATAAAAAGTGACAAAAACATTAGTGTCCATTGTAAATCATGTTTTTAAAAAGTTTTTAAAAGTAACTAAGTAATTAATTACTTTTGAAAATAAGTAATCAGTAAAGTAATGGGATTACTTTTTTGGGGAAGTAATCAGTAATTAGTTACTAATTACTTTTTTCAAGTAACTTGACCAACACTGAAGATATGTGAGGATGTTTTCAAAGCAGAAAATGACTGCGCTACAGAGGAATAAATATCAGTGCTGAAAGACTTAACTGGAAACATCTTACCTACAACACATAATACTATTTTTGCTAAAATATGAGATCAATTCTAAGCATGTAAGCCTACACACAAACACAAATATGAACACACATTTTCTCATTTCCTGGCATGAGAGATATGCTGGGGTGTCAGGCGAACTCATGTTTGCATGAGTAGCACACCCTCATCTGCTTTCACTTATTCTCATCAGCTGCATGTCTTGACCCTGGCACCCAACACAGCTTGCAACATGGCTAGAGGAGATATCCACACTTAGATCCAAATCTTTGCAGAATGAGTAGAACTGGATTGTGTTTAATCATCTCTTTCTTAGTCATTTTGTGCCACATTCATCCTTTGACCTGTGTCGTTTCACAGCCTTTATTTAGCTTTCAGTTTACACTAGCAATCCATGAAACATCCAATAGTGTATATCTTACGCTTCATATCATTAACAGCACAATAATTGTTTCATTCAGACTGAAAATACATATAATTGTCAGAGTTCTGGCAAGGACCTTGTTAGGGTGTTTAGTCTTACTGCTGCAGTTGCTGTGTTTGAATGGGAAGTGTTAATGTATCATATCATATCGTCTTGATGCATTCTCAATCATCCAGGTAAGTAAATCTCCAAAGGTTGATTGTCCTTTGGAGAGTTACCTTTGAATCAACCTTTGGAGATTAACGTATCATCGTTTTTCTTCCTTTGAGATGTGATGTAAATATTTGTTGCTTGAAACGGATGGAAAATTGTCAGGCCTGCTCTGCAGCTCTAGTTTTGGCTCGGCGGCAGAAGCGTGACTTATGAATGTGACAACAACAGTTGCTTTAAAGTGCTTTATATTGTAAGGTAAAGACTCTACAACCAGTGTTCCCTCTAATTTTTCATGTGTCTGAGTGAACACACAAACTCCCTGAGCGGTCCCTTGGACCACTGTGAGCAACATCAGACGTGTGCACTGTGGTCACGCCAGTATCGAATCCATCCAAGTTACATGTTTATTAAAAGAATTAAATTACAGCATTTACATTTATGTTAGACTACTTTAAATTAACTGCTTTAGCCCACTTACAATGAAATTTAAAAAAAAAATCTTGTTCATGACCTGTGTAGCATATTAACACTATTGGAAGGAAAAATAACTTGAACTCCAATTTTGAAAACACAAATTTTTTATTTTTTTTTAAATAAAGCTCTGACTTGTATTATGAGTCTATGGTCTGGGAGAGAGTCTGTAACTCTGTCTGCAAAATACAGTAAATAATGACCAATGCTGGGCAATTAATTATATAGTTACTTCTTCAAAAAAGTAACTGTAACAAGTAACAAACAACAAAGTTTTTTGCAGCTGTTTACCTAAAATGCTGCCAAGTCATTTTTTAAAACAAACATTACAAAATATTTACAGAACAATCAGCTGTTCTGCATCAAATCTGATGCCACACAAATTTTTTGTGCCACTACAAAAAATAATTTCTGTCCACTATGAGATAAATGCAAGGCTCGTGATGACGCAGCATACGTGCCCTTACAATGAAACAGTGCCTCCTTGTGGTGACAACTTAAATACTCTCTCTCTCTGTTAAACCATAATACTGTTAAACACACTGTACAACATGAGTACACACAATGAATATCTTAACACCCCCTCTTGTACTCAGGTTGCTGGAATCGAAAGAAAAGTTGTACAATAAACAGTTGTACAATCTCTACCACACTTCCTTTTTTCTTTTTCTCTCTTTTTTCCTTTTAAGCACCAAACATAACGTTTGCAAACTTTGCTTAGAAACAGGTTTGGTCATGACATCTGCAACCATTGCTTCAGTAGTGCACTATAACAGACACATTTTCCCTTCATTTACAATGGACCTTGCAAAATGATATTTAATGTCCACATGTTTGCACCTCTGTCGGCTCACAGGGTTTTTAGCCAGGGCAATTGTTCCCTGGTTGTCCTCGTACACTATTGTTTGAGTGTATTTGTAGTCATCTATACCTTTCAAAAGCTGTTCTAAATATATACACTCTCGCATTGTGGAAGCCAGAGCCATATACTCTGCTTCACAGGTAGAGAGCGCCACAGTGGGCTGTTTCTTGGTCTTCCATGAAACTAAAGAACTGTTGTTACATAGATGTACACAGTAACCACTAGTGCTGCGTCTGTCGGCGGTGTCACCTGCCCAGTCAGCATCACTGTAGACTACTACTACTAGACCCAAATTTTTATCTGTGTTTCTCCTGAAACACAACTTCTTATCTTTGGACCCTTTGAGATATCTCAACGCATGTTTCACAGTTCCCCACTGTTCTTCTGTAGGCTCTTCCAGACTACATAAGACAATAAACACCCAGGCTGAGATCTTCCTCCACCTCTCCTGTATCTCCCCCTCCTGCAGAGAGAGCTCCTGAGGAGAGGAAAGCTCCTGCAAGATGTGACAATCTCCCCCACCAGTTGAAGAGCCCCCCAGGTGGCTCGATGCACCGGCGGCACCCTGCTCCAGGGCTGGGCCCCCATGCACCCACCCGCCCACAACCCTGGCAACACACCAACCAGGACCCAAGGCCCCTAGGTCCGGTCAGGGTCCCAGCCCAGAGACGGAGCGCCCCCAGAACCTCACGCCCATTCCGGACCCACCCAGGGGCAGCCAGGCTACCAGGTCAGTAACCCACGTCCGTCAGCACAGACCCTCCCCTAGCCCCGCTGCACGCAGCCGCGAGGAAACAGTCACCTGAGAGCCAACAGAGCCCCTAACCGGACATGACCGCTACCCCGGGTTGAGCCCCCTAAGGAAGATGCCTCCGGGGAACCCCCCGACGCCCTAAGCCTGTCCCTACCCCCACACCAATCACAACAGTGAAGGCGGGACCAAACTATGACCCCCCACCCGCACTAGGTGATGGAGCTGATCAAAGGAGCCCAGAGCAATTGATCTGATGTGGTGGCAGAGGCTGTATCAAGACTACTGTAATCTAATAGATAATTTCTATATTGGTTAGAATTAAGATAATTTTTATTTTTCCAGTTCATGAGGACTGTTTTCTTGGCTATGCATAGGGCAGTGAAGACCATATGGGCGATATTCTTTTCTGAAGTGACATTATCTAAGCTGCCCAACAAACACACTAAGGGGGAAGTTGGAATGTTACATTTCAGACACTTCGATAAGTCTTCACATATCTCGTGCCAAAACTTCTGCACTGGTGGACAGAACCAAAGAGCGTGGATGTAATTGTCCGGTGAATTGGTTTGGCAGTGTGAGCAGTTGTTGGTAGACGTAAAGCCCATCTTGAACATCCGATGACCTGTATAGTGCACTCTATGTAATATTTTGTATTGAATTAATTGAAGACTGGGATTTCTAATTAGATGAAAGGTTTTTAAGCAAATCTGAGACCAGAAGTTTAGGTCTAAGTTAACTGATAAATCCGCTTCCCATTTTGCAATAGGAAGTGATATTGATTCATCTGTTTTAGAAAGCATTCTGTACATTTTGGATAGTAATTTGGGGGTTTTAAGAGTAAGAAATTGAACCACACTTGGTGGTGTTTGTAGTTCAACTTGACCCGGTTTAAATTTCTTTTTTACTATGGATTTAATTTGTTGATATTCTAAAAATCTTTTCTTGTTGATCCCATATTGTGCAACTAGTCTGTCAAATGGAATAAATTCTGTTCCCTCTAATATATGTTCTAAGTATTTAATTCCTTTACAACTCCATTCTGGGAAATTAATCATATTATTGTTTTGTAATATGTCAGGGTTATTCCAGATAGGTGTACGTTTGCATGGGATTAATGAAGACGCCGTCAATTTTAGAAACTCCCACCATGCTATCAGAGAAGAGCTGATGTTGATGCTTTTAAAGCATTCATGTCGTTGGATGTTTGAGCTGATAAATGGTAGGTCTGAGATCTCTAGACTATTGCAAAGTGCTTGTTCTACATCTAGCCAAGGTTCATCTAAGAGGGTATGTTTTAGCCATCCTGAGATAAACTGAAGCCTGTTGGCTAAGAAGTAGTGCTGAAAGTTAGGCAGTTCTAGTCCTCCTTTATCCTTGGTCTTTTGTAGTGTTTTTAAGCTTATACGTGGGTTTACAGTTCTATGTTTCTTGTGACATTGTTACACATCCATCAGACTGAGTGAAATCAATACCCAGAAAATGCTTAAGTCTGCCCAAGTCTTTCATCTTAAATTTGACTGAAAGCATTTCTTTCACATCCTTCATTACCTTTTCATTGCCAGCAGCAATTATCAGGTCGTCCACCCAGATGATCATAATCACCATGCCATGTTTAGTCTCTTTGGTATAAACACAGTGGTCTGCTGGGTTTTGCCTGAAACTGTTCGCTGTTAGGTATTCATGCAAGATCCTATTCCAGTTGCGACCAGATTGTTTTAACCCATACAAGGATTTTTGTAATCTACAGACCTTCTCCCTCTTCATAACCTTCTGGCTGATCAATGTAGATTTCATAATCAATGGGACCGTGTAAATACGCTGTCTTCACATCCATTTGATGGAGTAACAGGTTCTCCTGCGCTACTTTCTGTAACAAAACTCGTATGCTGGTTAAGTTGGCTGTTGGTGAGAATGTCTCTCCATAATCTATCCCCAACTGTTGGCTGTAACCCTTGGCTACGAACCTTGCCTTGTACAGGGAGTGCAGAATTATTAGGCAAGTTGTATTTTTGAGGAATAATTTTATTATTGAACAACAACCATGTTCTCAATGAACCCAAAAAACTCATTAATATCAAAGCTGAATGTTTTTGGAAGTAGTTTTTAGTTTGTTTTTAGTTTTAGCTATTTTAGGGGGATATCTGTGTGTGCAGGTGACTATTACTGTGCATAATTATTAGGCAACTTAACAAAAAACAAATATATACCCATTTCAATTATTTATTTTTACCAGTGAAACCAATATAACATCTCCACATTCACAAATATACATTTCTGACATTCAAAAACAAAACAGCGACCAATATAGCCACCTTTCTTTGCAAGGACACTCAAAAGCCTGCCATCCATGGATTCTGTCAGTGTTTTGATCTGTTCACCATCAACATTGCGTGCAGCAGCAACCACAGCCTCCCAGACACTGTTCAGAGAGGTGTACTGTTTTCCCTCCTTGTAAATCTCACATTTGATGATGGACCACAGGTTCCCAATGGGGTTCAGATCAGGTGAACAAGGTGGCCATGTCATTAGTTTTTCTTCTTTTATACCCTTTCTTGCCAGCCACGCTGTGGAGTACTTGGACGCGTGTGATGGAGCATTGTCCTGCATGAAAATCATGTTTTTCTTGAAGGATGCAGACTTCTTCCTGTACCACTGCTTGAAGAAGGTGTCTTCCAGAAACTGGCAGTAGGACTGGGAGTTGAGCTTGACTCCATCCTCAACCCGAAAAGGCCCCACAAGCTCATCTTTGATGATACCAGCCCAAACCAGTACTCCACCTCCACCTTGCTGGCGTCTGAGTGGGACTGGAGCTCTCTGCCCTTTACCAATCCAGCCACGGGCCCATCCATCTGGCCCATCAAGACTCACTCTCATTTCATCAGTCCATAAAACCTTAGAAAAACCAGTCTTGAGATATTTCTTGGCCCAGTCTTGACGTTTCAGCTTGTGTGTCTTGTTCAGTGGTGGTCGTCTTTCAGCCTTTCTTACCTTGGCCATGTCTCTGAGTATTGCACACCTTGTGCTTTTGGGCACTTCAGTGATGTTGCAGCTCTGAAATATGGCCAAACTGGTGGCAAGTGGCATCTTGGCAGCTGCACGCTTGACTTTTCTCAGTTCATGGGCAGTTATTTTGCGCCTTGGTTTTTCCACACGCTTCTTGCGACCCTGTTGACTATTTTGAATGAAACGCTTGATTGTTCGATGATCACGCTTCAGAAGCTTTGCAATTTTGAGACTGCTGCATCCCTCTGCAAGATATCTCACTATTTTTGACTTTTCTGAGCCTGTCAAGTCCTTCTTTTGACCCATTTTGCCAAAGGAAAGGACGTTGCCTAATAATTATGCACACCTGATATAGGGTGTTGATGTCATTAGACCACACCCCTTCTCATTACAGAGATGCACATCACCTAATATGCTTAATTGGTAGTAGGCTTTCGAGCCTATACAGCTTGGAATAAGACAACATGCATGAAGAGGATGATGTGGACAAAATACTCATTTGCCTAATAATTCTGCACCCCCTGTATTTGTTGTTTCCCCTCAATGTCACTCTTAACGGAATAACCCCCCCCCTCCACTGTTTTCTTTCCCTTTGGCAAAGTGGTTAGGGTGAAAGTGTCATTTTCCCATAACAAGTGAATTTCTTCATCCATGGCTTTGATCCAGTTCTTTGAGTTAGCTGATTCTATGGCTTCCTTAAATGTGTTTGGGACACCACACACTGCTCTGTAGCAGTAGTCTATGGTAGTGTGGATCCCATTGCTGCCACTGTTGGCAGCTACAAAGCCATTTAATTATTGGTTTTCTTCTCTCCCTAATAGGATACCTTTTGTTGACAGATCCATCACTTGCCACACTTGACCCTTTTCGTTCACGCTCATCAGGTATACCACTTTGTGGACTTTTGTCCGTCACAATGGGTTCTGAAACCTCTTCATTGTCTTTGTCACCTTTCTCTGAAGGTCTGTTAGCCATAGCCTGTCTTACTCTGCTACAGTCATCATTTAGTTCTCCCTCATCTGTCTGTGTTTGTCTTTCTACATTTACTTTGCTCACAAACTTAACAAGTCTATGTTTCTGAACTTTCTCAGTTTCAGGGTGGTAAACTAAGTAGGCGGGACTGTTCTTATCATAACCTATAAAGAAACCTTGGTCACATTTTGAATCAAGTTTCCCCTTGTCCTGTTTGTATGCATAGCACACAGACCCAAATTTCTGCATCTTTGACAAGTCTGGCTTTTTACCTGTCAGCATTTGGTAGGGTGTTTTCCCTGTTTGCTTATTAAAGCATCTGTTCCGTGTTACAGCAGCAGTTTGAATGGCATAGTTCCATAGGCATTTCGGTAGCTGATTCTCAATTAGCACGCACTTGCTCATCTCGAAAAGAGTACGCCATCCCCTCTCGGCTGTACCGTTCTGATGGGGTGAGTACGGGGCTGATGTCTCATGCTTAATGCCATTTTTTCTTAACAGGGTTTGGAAATCTCTGCATGTGAACTCTGTGCCATTGTCTGATCTAATGCATTTTACATTGCCATATGGTGCAACATCCGCTAGAAATTTCTCTGTTGCCTGCACTGTATCAATTTTCGTCTTCAGGAAATATACAAACACTGAGTTTGAATAATCATCAGTGAATGACTGTACATATTTGTACCCATCAATAGATTCAGTGGCTATCGGACCCGCTAAATCTGTGTGTACCATTTGTAAAGGAGCCTTTGCTCTTGTATCAGGATCTCTGTTTCGGGTTTGTGCAAACTTTCCCTGGATACACACTTCACATTCCTGGTCAGGTCTATCGCTTCTCCCCTTAATCTGCATACCATTAACCACACCTTGCAATCTTACTACATCTTCATAGTTGCAATGACCTAATATCTCATGCCATGCCTGTATGTTATGACAGGTGTTACACTTATCATTACCCTCAACTTCAGTCTGCAAATAGTACAACTTGCCATACACATGAATGTTAAAGTTGGGGTGGCTGTAGCTCAGGTGGCAGAGCAGGTCATTTACCATTTACCATTTAGTACCGTCTTTGTGGGTCAACATGTCCTGCCCTTGTTTAAAGGTGACTGTTGCTCCTAATGCAGTGGCTGACTTTACGGAGAATATGTTCTGGGGGTATGATGGAATAAACAGCGCATCTTTCAGCGTTGCTTTGCGTCGCTGGCCTGTATTGTTAATCAGGAACACCTCTGCGTCCCCCTCTCTGTTGGGCGATGCCTCTGCCCTGGGTACCGTCTGCCAGTTCCACGCTGTGTGACTCCGGTCTGAACGCGTTGTCGAAGCTTTTGAACTTGGCGATGTTGTTAATGATGTGTGAGGTAGCCCCATTGTCCACCAATAGGCCTTTCTCCTCAATGCTGTATGCTGACTGCTGGACTTTGATGTCTATGCCCTTAATCCTGAAGGCATAATCTGGCGTTTCTGCTTTGGATCCGTTGCCAGTCTCATCTGCGACCTTCCGCGCGCCATCTTGTTTGTCTTTATGTCTACAGGTGGTATCACTGTGTGTGTTGCTTTTGCAATGACGCCACGTCCTCCGTCTACATACTTTTGGCCTTTTAGTCCACACTTGAAACACATAATGTCCACATCGCTCTTGTGTCTGCATTGTGCGCTGGATCTCATGTGCTCACGCCCGGTTCTTCCTCCTGTTTTCATTACGTTGTCACTGCACTCCGAAGCGCTTGACTTCTTCAGTGTCTTCAAAACGCCGTAGCTTTGTTTTGAACTCAGCAAATGTCATATCGTCTTTATCGTGGGTAACGTGTATTGCAAATGGTTTAAATCTTTCAGGTAGTCCTTTTAAAACCATAGCAATCAATAATCTATCACCTAAAGTTTCACCTGCATTGCAGTCCTGTAATGGCGGCCTCTGCTCTGATGACATAGTCTGTGACAGTCTCTTTCCTCTTTTTCTGAGGCGATGTCAGCGTGGTGTACAGGCTTCCCCTTTCCAGCGTAGTAGTCCCTCAATATTTCTAATGCTCTTCTCCCATTATCAGGGGCATCTCTCATAATCAGTGAGAGGCTTTTATCGTCCAAAAATTGGGATTACCTCGGCGTAAGCATCAGCGTTCTTCTTACCGTCTGCCGCTACTTCAGCCTCACTGTTCGGTTCCTTCAGAACAGTGTCTTTTAACCCCAACAAGTGCAAATATCCTAGCATCTTAGTTGGGTGTCCAGGTACACACCGGCTCACTCCTTGGTGGCTGCTTATCGGGGCCTGGAGCCTGGGGCTCGCTCGGGCCACTTCGGGGGTGGGGTGATGAATGATAAGACGATGTCAGAGGAATTGGTGCGCAATTAATCGTCACTCACCAATCAGTGCTTCTGCTCTCTACACACCGTTCGCGCGATCGCAAACTGACAGTGAAAGCAAAAAAACAAGCAGAAATTCAAACGCAATTTTAATATGTCACATATTGTGTCACGGCCAGGCGGATCAGCTGCACGCTGATCAGCCCTCTCTGTTTCTCTTCTCTCTCACCGGGGCGGAACTCACTGTGGGTTCACGCCCTCGGCCCACGCCCTCATGGGCCGAGGGTGTAACCTTGTCTCATTAAGGGGAGCAGCATTTAAGCCAGGAGGTGACTGCTGTTCGTCGCTGGATCGTTGTCTACCACGCGTTAGTGAAGTCAAGCTACAGCAAGTTTAGTTAAGAGTGTTTTCCTCTGTGCGTCGTTCTTAACCCTGTCTCCCTGTCTACAGAGCTTCCTGGATTTTTCCCCGTGTGATTCCCGTGTGGCAGTGTCGGAGTGTGAGCCTGTGATCGTGTGAGTGGATATTCTGAAGAACGCGTGCTTTCCCTTGGACTTCCCTGGAGACCCCTTCTCCCCCCACTCAGCTGTATATAACACCCCCCCCCCCCCCCCCCCCCCCCCCCCCCCGCACATTCTTGTATATACACCTGGTGACTTGTAAATAAACCCTTCTTGTGAGCATCAGAACCGGAGTCCTGCGCTTGAGTCCTCCTCCAAACCGTAACATATTGACAGTGGCTCATCGATGCCAATGGCATAATTACTCAGCTACATTTTCGAAAGAATGCAAAAGCATTGACATATATTTTTCCTTCCTATGATAGCCCGACGGGCAGGGCTGAGATAGATTTTGGTAGCCCGACTGGAAAAATCGCTAGCCCCGGGACGTCGGGCTAGCGATTTTGCGAGCCCTGTAAAGGAGAACATCAAAAGCCTGATACCGGCAGGCCTGACAACAGGCGTTCTCTAGCATATCGAGACTATCTCTCCACACCATAACATATTCCATATGTACGGGGTACGACCCCCCTTGGTTGTGGCACCCGTACATATGGAGAGATAGTCGATAGTCTCTCACTAAGAGAACCAAGGTTACACTGTAACCATACGATGTATCACTCCTGTAACACCTGTAACATTTAGCATTGTTCTGACATACAACAAAATTATTGACTTGACTACTTTAACTCCGAAATGACAACACAGGCACGGCTTCTTCAAGACGGGCGCTTCGCTGCATTTATTGAACGCCGTGAAAACTACAAACATAAAACACAAAGGCTTTAAGCGCTTCAGTCTATCAAAAGTAACACTTGTGCTTTAACAACAAAAATTACCTCGTGGCCGCCTGCCACTTCGGAGGTCTTAGAAGAATAGCTTTACAGTCTTGTGCATTCTAAATTAAAACATAAAATAATTAGAACACCATACATTACAAATTTTCACAATATTACAATACAGTTATGGCAAATGACAAATACCTTGTACCGCTGGTAGACTAACCAGGCCTTTGCAGATAGCTCGCTGAACTCCTTAGCGTGATTATTAAACGTGGGCTCACAGCCTATACTATCACGCCCAAACCTCGCGATAATAGCGGTGTAACAAAACTTGTTCTTTGTGACAAGATAAACACACCCTTACAATATTGACCGCAGAAACGTACAAGCAAGAACATTTTAACTGCTGGAACCATCTATTAAACTTCTTTATACATAAGCCATTTCTGTGACACTTACAACTACACACTAACTACACAAGATTTGCACTAAACGTTGCAAATCTCTCACATCTCAAAACACCGCCGCCACTCCTAAAACTTCCTCTCGTTTCTTAACAACTAAATGCCATGTTTTGATTGGTCGACATGGTACATTTTTCTACCAATGGGAAGGGGTGGGGGGTGTTCAGAGAGTTTAGAGTACCTTTGAGGGTTTTCCTTATAAAACGCAGTTTTTACCATTTCTTCCCGCAGTAAATATGAAGAGCAATAGTATTCAGGAGGAAAACCAAACATTGCATATTTTTTGATCATAACTCAACACAATTTAAAAACTGCTATAAAGTCCACACTTTTTCCATCAATTGTTCCGTCTGTCCTGCTCCAATGGTTGGAGATGTGAGATGTGTACGTTGTCATTAACGTGACTTCACTCCTCATCAGCCATGCCGCTTTGCTAGCTAAAACACCATTGTCGGCACATAAGGACGCTGTCATAGCCTGTCAACGATGTTGATTAGCTGCGTATACACAAATGTGAATCGCATCATTGGCTGGACTATGCGATAAGGTGGCATCGTTCTAATCCCAAATGGGAGCAGCCAGTCACTTACTGACTAACACTGCAAAACAGAATTGTTAAAGTTTTACTTTAATTTCATTTCAGGTTAGATTTTTTGTGTGTGTGCGCAACGCAGATTTTTTCTGCGCCGAGACTGTGCCAACAGTGCACAATTGTGCACGCGCACAGCTTAGAGGGAACATTGCCTACAACAATACAGAGAAAAACCTAGACAATCAGACGGCCCCCTATGAGCAAGCAAACACTTGGTGACAGTGGGAAGGAAAAACTCCCTTTAAACAAGAAGAAACCTCCAGTAGGACCAGGCTCAGGGAGGTGTAGCCATGTGCTGCAACCGGTTGCAGATGAGTAACTTTTTTATGGCCACACCCTTGCATGAAAATGTTGACAACTGTGTAACCACAGACACTTCTGCAGATGTTGTTCCTTGTTTTGGGTGCATTTGAATGAGGTTTTCAGACCTTCAGCAGTGTTGTTTCACCTTGTTTTTACCACTGAACAAGAGGCACCAGATGAACTTCACTTGTATCCAGTGATCAGGAAAAACTTTACACAAAAACAACTGTGAAAATATCTCCAAATGTTTGGCTTTGTGTTGTGTTATGTCCTTAAATTATTCAAGCAAAGATGTTTTGAGAAAAACTGTTTTTCCATATTCACTCAGTGTACTGACATTACAGAAGCATTACTGTCTAAAGGAATGCCCCAGCATGGCTCCTAAGTATAAACATGTTATTTTGTTGTGGTAGAGCAGGTCATTGGTAATGTCTTTGTCAGTAAAAAGGCTGTAAAACTCACAATGATTCAGACCTCTAGCTAGGAATAATTTAAGGCAGCCGCTTTTATGATGTGATCCACACTGAAAACTAACAATGCAGTGCTTCCTGGTTCGAAACACAGTATCTCTTTTATTTTCAGTTTTTGTAAAGTCATCAAATGGCACCTTTTTTGGTTTGTTTAACATCTACACTGCGACCACAAGCCCACAAAGACACTTATTTAACTTTGTACTGAGCAGTAATACAGGATCCTTGTAAGTTTGGAAATTCATGCATGCACATATTTTCTGTGTGTTAGGAATTAGTTCATGGTTTCTCTCCGACCTAAACCAGTTGCCTTTAAGCCCAGCAGGAATGAGAGGCACTGTTGTGGTTTTGAGCACAATGAGGTCATTTATTTTATCATCAAGCCTTCGTGCAAAGAATGTTTTCATGATTGTAACAATGGGAGATTTCAATCAATGAGAATCTGAAAACATGTTACAGCCGTTTTTTATTCCCCTGGTTGTTATGTCAACTCCCAGTGTATCTGCAGAACTGTCTTCAGTCTCTACTTTTATGCAGTTTCTACGGTAACAAAATCCTCTTAAACACCAAAACCAGGTGTTTATAATTAAGTCAACCACAAAAACTTGGAAAAATGTGGAAGTGACTCATCATAAAATCCATTTTAACTTAAAAAAAAAAAAAGCCAAAAATGTGATTAAGTAATTGAACTATTAAGAGTAAACCATAAACTAAGGTTTGGAAGTATTTAGTAGCAGATTTGAAGATCACAAAATGGTTTAAACCAGGGGTGCCCAATCCCAGTCCTCGAGAGCTACCGTCCTGCAGCTTTTAGATGCATCCTTGTTCCCACACACCCGAATCAAATGAATGGCTTGTTATCAGGCCTTTGCCAAACATGATGGCATGCTGAAGAGGTAATCAAACCATTTGATTCAGCTGTGTTGGAGTAGGGATGCATCTAAAAGCTGCAGGATAGTAGCTCTCGAGGACTGGGATTGGGCAGCCCTGGTTTAAACCATTAGTTTTATCAGTGGCCTGGGGTGATTTACAAAAAGTCTAACAGAGCTGCTAAAACTGTTAAGCTGACAGATCAGCAGTTTTATACCAGGCTGTCCTTATAGCAGTGTGACAAAAAGTCACCAGAAATTAATTTTCTGTGCAATTTTTTCGTGTGGATGGGCACAATGATCAACAATAAAGACAAATCAAGAATCTTGAACAAAGTTTTAAAAGAAGTGGCAAAACTGATCCATCCATCCATCCATCCATCCATCCATCCACCTTCTTCCACTTATCCAGGGCCAGGCCACCTCCACCAGTTTGTCCAGGGGAGCACCAAGGCGTTCCCAGGCCAGCTGAGTGATATAATCTATCCAGCGGGCCTCCTCCCAGTGGGACATGCCCAGAACACTTCACCAGGAGGCGCCCAGGAGGCATCCTTTCAGATACCTGAACCACCTCAACTGGCTCCTTTCAATGTGGAGGAGCAGCAGCTCTACTCTGAGCCCCTACCAGATGCCTGAACTTCTCACCCTATCTCTAAGAGAGAGGTCAGCCACCCTTCAGAGGAAGCCCATTTGGGTTCTTTTTTGACCTCCTGAATGACTTGTTGATGTGTTCTTGGAGTAGTCCAGTCACTCCTGGGAAGGGTCTCCACTCTTCCAATTATTCTCCATTCTTGGATAATGGCTCTCACTATGGTTCTCTGGTGTTCCAAAGTCTTAGAAATGGCTTTGTAACACTATCCAGACTGCTAGATGTCCATGACTTAGTTTCATCTGTTCCATCATCTGATCCTGAGTTTCCTCAGATCATGGCTTTATGTGTTGCTTTTAAGTTCTTTCACTTTGACAGATTCTGTTTAAGTGATTTCTTGACTCAACAGTTCTGCCAGTATTTATGTTGTGTGGCTGGTGAATTTCAATTTTACTTATTTAGCATTAAATCACAACAACATTTGCATCAACACACTTTACATTGTAAGGTAAAGCCTGTACAATAATACAAAGAAAACACAGAAACCCCTATCAATCATATGACCACCTTTGACCAAGAGCTTTGGTGACAGTAGGAAGAAAAAACCTTTTTAACAGGAAGAAACCTCTGACAGAACCAGGCTCAGGGAGGGGCATCCATCCCCTGTGACTGGTTGGGGTGAGGAGAGAAATTGTACTTAGGTTTCCATGTAGATTTGGACAGCCCCCCCCCCCCCCCCCCCCCCCCCCCCCACTTAATAAATGATCTCATCATTTAGAAACTCCATTCTGTATTTACTTTATGTATGTTTTTGTAAACGTAATTGTTTTTTGGTCTGAAAATATGCAAACAAAACCTAAGAAATCAGGAAGGGGACAAAGAGTTGTCTCTACTTTCTCAGACATCTGAGGTCTTTTAACATCTGTTGGACAATGCTTAAGATTTTTTATGTGTCTGTTGCGGCCAGTTCCATCCTCTATGCTGTTGCATACTGCAGCAGGAGGTTGAGGGTTACAGATGCCAACACACTCAAGAAACTGAAATTGAAACAAGGCCAGTAATGTTGTGCAGATGGAGCTGTAATCTCTTAAGTTGGTGTCGGAAAGGTGGATGTTGTCCAAGATGAGGACAATACTGGACAACACTTCCCACCCACTTATGATGTGCTGGCTAGTCACATGGACACGTTCAGTGAGAGACTGAGTCTGAATGCACCACTGAATGACACCGGATAGGATGCCATTCAGCGGTGATATCAATTGGGTATCTCTACTTTGTCTTACGTTTACATTTTATCCCAACAATCCACATGTTCTACTCCTTACATTCTCAAAACAGGCTTGCTATTTTAGGTTTAATGCAACTGACGGAAATTAATATTTCACGTCGAGTGTAGCTAGTGATCATAAAGGGAGTAACGTGTCATAGCAGGTGGTTTCAAATGCAACATTTCAGCTCAGCAAACTTTTTGGTGTGCAGGTTGCCACACTGTGTTTCTGCTAGCTACAGGTAAAGAAGCTACATGTAACTCATTACAGAGTAATGAGCAGTCAGAATTAGATCGCAGTGAGAGGCGAAAACCTCCATTTTTGGTGTTACAAAACGTCGTGTAAATCAAAAAGTAGTAGTAGTAGTGGGTGGAATAGAAGCATAATTTTTGTACTGGGTGAATCAGCAGACTTTGGTGAACTTTCAAGGCGATATTCAGGGCTCTCTGAAACTCCATATGACAGAGATATGACAAGAGAAGAAACGGCTTCATTTTCAGAGTTCAAAACTGAGAGAAGGACAGATTTCCACCCCTCAAACAAATGTAATCTATGAGTCAACGGTATGATAATTGTAAAAACTGCTTCCACCATGAGTGTCAGCAGTGTCTGAAGATGAATTGGCACAAGCCTCGTGCGTCTTCATTGAATAGTTTAGGTCAGGGGTCTGCAACCTTTAACAGTGAAAGAGCCATTTGGACCCGGTTTCCACGCAAAAGAAAACACTGGGAGCCACAAATAATTTTTGACATCTAAAATGAAGATAACACTGCATATATTGTTTTTTACCTTTATGCTTTGTGTTAACAACTAAGGTGTGTTGCTTATGTAATCCTTTAAGTGCTACAGAGAAAATTACATTCTATTTATGCAATTAACACATTTTGAACTCTTAAAGAAATATAACCAAAGGAAAGACACCCAGCTGAACTAAAATTATCCATGTAGCAAACAAAAACTGTTGTGAGCCGCCACCCTTATATCGCCTGTGGGCTTTTGGAGCCTTGACCTGACTTTAAAATAATTGGGAAAAAAGCACAATGCTGCTAAAAAAAAAAGAAAAATAGATATTTGCAAATTCTGCCTAAATATGTATTTTACCTGGTTAATGTGTGTGGCGGGGCATGGTCTGCAGCGCCACTGCAGGGGAGGCGACGCACCTGAGCAGCACCCGCAATCACGCCTCGCCGCCTTAACGTCTGTGCTCTCTATGCTGTTATGTTGGTGTGTGTCGGGCTGTGAGCTGAAAAGCTACAGCCGACTGTATGCGTACAGCAACCGTGTGTGAAAAGTGGTCAATAAAGAGATGCTGAAAAGTTCGTTCATGGAAACATAGTCGGGTCTGCCGTGATATGTTTACAATAAGACTTATGATCCCGAACCTCTGTGCACAGCGTCTGCAAATCGGGGCTGTACGAAGTGACTTTCATCTTTACGCAGGACTGTAAGCTGTCATCTGTGAGGCGTGAGCGGTGTTTGTTTTTAACATAGTTCACGGTGGAGAATAGCTGCTGACATAATGTGGATCCAAAGATCCATAATTGGCCTACCTGGGGTTGAAAGTCTTGATAAATGCACGGCGTTTCAGCGGGTATACCGGCTTCCGCGAATGTGACGCTTATTTTGAGCGATGAAAAAAATAATAGAATATAATTCTATTTTTATATTTCAATATCACAATAATCCAATTTAGAACTACAAGTTTAAAAAAAAACCCTAACATAAATAAAATACACTTCAGCTAAATACTTCTAATTTATTTTCCCAAACCACGCGGAGCCGCACTATAACGACTAAAGAGCCGCATGCGGCTCCGGAGCAGCAGGTTGCCGACCCCTGGTTTAGATGATATGACGATTTGAAAATGCCTCTCATTAGAGAATTCCAGCGGTGATTTTGAACAAACTCCCCATTGAGTTTCTATGGAGAGTTTTCAGACTTCGTGTTGCTCTGAAGCGATTTGATAAAAATCTGTAACTCCCACAACAATGATAGTGACATTGTCTGAAAGCCAGCAAAAATACCTACATTTTGATGTATAATTTGTGGAGGTTGAGTGAAAATTGAGCGAGTAGCAAGAAGTTGTTCAGACATGAGGAGGAAGTTCAGAAACGTCCAGTGGCCACTGTTAGCCAGCTGCATAGCAACCATAACAACACATGTATTTTCTGAAAAAAATCACAATGATGCAACTGAAGACTGAAAGTGGCATTAAATTAAAACGGTAACAGATATGAAAAAACTGAATGATACATGAATAGCCAAATAATTTGAGAACATTTTAAAGTTTGAATGGAGTTTCTACGTGAAAGTATGAGGATGTAGTTAAGTTTCAAAAACAAGCAAGTTTTAACAGAACTGTGGAAATTTCCCATTCATTTCAATGGGACAAAAAAAGGAAAAAAGCTTAATATTTTAATGGTAATGGTAATGGTAATGGCGGATATGTAAAGCTAGCTCATATACACGTAATATAATGTTTGTTTGCTTCACAATGAACGAAATACAGTCCAGTGGTTATTGGATTCCCAAGCTAAGTCAAACAGTATCAGACTACATCCGTCATTGTGTGTGACATGTCGGAGACTAAGGAGAGCAGTGGAAGGACAAAAAGTGAAAGATCTCCCCACAGAAAGAGTCGAACACTCTCCGCCTTTCACATACTGTGGTATGGATGTTTTCGGCCCGTTCCTAACCAAACACGCAAGAAAAGAAAAGTCACGCAGGTGGAGTATGGGAACGACAAATTCGGACTGTGAGAAACGTCCTCAACGCCACACTTGCTCTCGCAAAGAGACGACTCACCGATTCATCGCTCAGAACCTTTCTCTATGAAGCAGCTGCAATAGTCAAATCAAATCAAATCACTTTTTATTGTCACATCACATGTGCAGGCACACTGGCACAGCACATGCGAGTGAAATTCTTGTGTGCGAGCCCCACAAGCAACAGAGATGTGCAAACACAACAACACAAACGAGCAAAATACAAGAATGGCCAACCTGAAACTAATAAATATATGTACAATATATAATAGTGTATGCATTTCTGGATGTGTATACTAAATATTTTCCTACGTGTGTGTGTGTGTGTGTGTGTGTGTGTGTGTGTGTGTATACACATTTTTACAAATTAAATAGTAAAAAAATAAAATAAAATAATAATAATAATAATAATAATAATAAAATATACAGAGTTGAATATGTGCAAAACAAGTGGCATTTATATACAGTGTGGAGTGCATAATGTTGAAGTTCCAGTAGTGAAGCTGAGGTGTCTATGAAGTGTTCAGCAGTCTGATGGCCTGATGGAAAAAGCTGTCTCTCAGTCTGCTGGTACGGGACCGGATGCTGCAGAACCTCCTTCCTGATGGAAGCAGTCTGAACAGTTTATGGCTGGGGTGACTGGAGTCCTTGATGATCCTCCCCGCTTTCCTCAGGCACCGCTTCCTGTAGATGTCTTGGAGGGAGGGAAGCTCACCTCCAATTATCCGTTCAGAGCACCGCACTACTCGCTGGAGAGCTTTGCAGTTGTAGGCGGTGCTGTTGCCATACCAGGTGGTGATGCATCCAGTGAGGATGCTCTCAATGGCACAGTGATAGAAGGTCCTGAGGATGCGGGGGCTCATGCCGAATCTTTTCAGTCTCCTGAGAAAGAAGAGGCGCTGCTGGGCCTTCTTCACTGTTTTGTTTGTGTGTACTGACCACGTAAGATCCTCAGCCAGGTGTACGCCAAGGAACCGGAAGCTGCTCACTCTCTCCACAGCAGCGCCGTTGATGGTGATGGGGGTGTGTACTTCTCTGCACCTCCGGAAGTCCACTATCAACTCCTTTGTCTTTGCGACGTTGAGGGTGAGATGGTTGTCTTGACACCAGTGGGTCAGGGCGCTGACCTCCTCCCTGTAAGCCGTCTCATCACCGTTGGTGATAAGACCCACCACTGTAGTGTCGTCCGCAAACTTCACAATGATGTTGGAGCTGTTAGTGGCTGTGCAGTCGTAGGTGTAGAGTGAGTACAGGAGAGGGCTCAGTACACACCCCTGTGGAGCACCAGTGTTCAGTGTGATGGGGGATGAGGTGATGCTGCCCAGTCTGACCACCTGGCGTCTGTCAGACAGGAAGCTAAGGATCCAGCTGCAGAGGGAGCTGCTCAGTCCTAGATCCTGCAGTTTCCTGTCCAGCTTCGAGGGAACGATGGTATTGAATGCTGAGCTGTAATCTACAAACAGCATCCTCACATACGTGTCTCTCTTCTCCAGGTGTGACAGGGCAGTGTGTAGTGTCAGGGCTATGGCATCATCAGTGGACCTGTTGTGGCGGTATGCAAACTGTAGAGGGTCCAGTGAGTCGGGTAGTGCAGAGCAGATGAAGTCCCTGACCAGCTTCTCGAAGCATTTGCTTACGATGGGGGTCAGGGCTACAGGTCGCCAGTCGTTCAATGAGGAGATGGTGGAGGATTTGGGTACAGGGACGATGGTGGCCATTTTGAAGCAGGCTGGGACTACAGACAGAGAGAGGGAAAGGTTGAAGATGTGCGTGAACACTCCAGCCAGCTGAGCCGCGCATGACCTGAGGACGCGGCCGGGAATCCCGTCCGGACCAGTAGCTTTGCGTGCGTTCACCTTCCTGAAGCACTTCCGCACATCCTCCTCAGACACAGTGTGCGCACTGACGTCATCCGCGGTGCGCACACTGTCCGGTCTCATGGTGTTCGCTGTGTCGAATCTAGCGTAGAATACGTTTAGATCCTCACACAGAGAGGCCGTGGTCTGCGGTGTGCTGGTTTTCCCTCTAAAGTCTGCGATCGTTTTTAGTCCCTGCCACATACTCCGAGGGTTGTCAAACTGTTGTTCCACCCTGTCCCTGTACTCACGTTTGGCTGCTTTGATCATCTTCCGGAGTTGGTAATGTGCGTGTTTGTAGTCCGAAGTGTTCGCGGAGGCAAAGGCGGTGTTCCGTGCCGCCAGTGCCGCTCGAACATCTCCGTTAATCCAGGGTTTTTGATTTGGGAAGGATTTGACTGTTCTGGATGGGACGACATCTTCCACGCATTTCCTGATAAATCCACAGACTGAGTCTGTGTATTCATCAATGTCTCTGGCGGCCACGTGAAACATTTCCCAGTCCGCGTGATCAAAACAGTCCCGCAGCGCAGACTCCGATTGGTCCGTCCAACAGTGCACCGCCCTCCGGGTTGGAGCTTCCTGTTTCAGCTTCTGCCTGTAGGCGGGCAGGAGCAGGATGGAGCAGTGATCTGATTGGCCGAATGGGGCGCGGGGGAGGGCTTTGTACGCATCCCGGAAAGAGGTGTAACAGTGGTCGAGTTGCCGGTTTCCACGTGTGTTGAAAAGGATGTGTTGATGGAGTTTTGGTGAGACTTTCTTCAGGTTTCCCTTATTAAAGTCTCCGGCTGTGATAAACGCTGCCTCTGGGTGTGCGGTTTCCTCGCTGCTGATCGCGCTGTACAGTTCCCTGAGTGCACGGTCAGTGTCGGCTTGTGGGGGAATGTAAACAGCCGTAATAATCACTGCTGTAAATTCCCTCGGTAGCCAGAATGGCCGGCACTTAATCATCAGGTACTCCAGGTCCGGTGAGCAGAAGGATTTGACCGGGTGCACGTTCGCATAATCACACCAGCTGTTGTTGATCATGAAACACACACCACCGCCTCTGCTTTTCCCAGTAAGATCCTGTGACCTGTCCGCGCGGTGCACAGAGAACCCCGGCAGTTGTATTGCGGAGTCCGGTACTTTGTCCGATAGCCAGGTTTCTGTGAGGCAGATCACGCAGCAGTCCCGCATCTCTCGCTGGAATGAGATCCGTGCCCGAAGCTCGCACAGCTTGTTCTCCAGAGACTGCATATTAGCCAGTAATAAACTGGGTAACGGTGGTCTGTAAGTGCGCCGTCTCAGTCGAACCAGAAAGCCAGATCTTCTCCCTCTGCGTCGGCGTTTGCGGCCTCCAGGGCCAGAGAACAAAGGCGTCTCAGGTGAGATGAATGGGGGGTCTGCAAACGGAGCGTCCGTGTTGCAAAACTTGAACTCCGGAAAGTTATAAGAAAGACCGTCTTTTATGTCCAGTAAGGTTTGTCGGTCGTACACAAGGAGACAAGTGCTGCTCGTGAAAAAATAAAGGAAAAGTAAAATTAAACACAGAAGAAAGCCGTTGCTTGGGGGAGCTCGCGACGAGGCTGCCATACTCGGCGCCATCTTGATATAGAGTAAACAGCCGCCCGTTGACGACAGGCAATCTCAATGATCCTAACAGTTTGAAACCAATAACTCCAAATCATCTCCTAACTATAAAAACCACAACAGCTTTGCCTCCTCCAGGACAGTTTGTTAAAGAGGATCTGTATGCTCGGAAGCAATGGCGTCAGGTAGAATAGAATAGAATAGAATTCAACTTTATTGTCATTGCACATGCACAGGTACAGGGCAACGAAATGCAGTTTGCATCCATCCAGAAGTGCTTTAGTGATATAGATATATTACAATATATATTAGCAATAATATAGATATGTGAGTATATTACAGAAATGGGTCTATTATGGTATGTTATAATGTACACGGTATGAAGTATGTTGTGAATATTCTATAACTATAAGTATGTACAGGCTGTAGTGAGTACAAGCTATGTACAGGATATGAACAGGATATAAATATGAAAAACTATACAGAATATGAAATAAATAACTTTACAGAATCTGGGATATACAGCTATACAGAAATGGGAACTATGCAAGTTGTAAACAGTTGTAGGATTAAAGATTATCGAATGTACAGAATGATTATTTACACAGAGCTATACAGTAGTGCAGTTAAGATAAGTGAGGGTGTAGATAGTTTCTACAGAGGCTATATAAAGTGCTAGTGGTTGTGAGTGGTGGTTCAGTCCATGTTATTATTGTGTTTGAGGGTACAGTTGTCCATTGTGGGTGTGTGTATGTTCAGTCCATGAGTTTAACGTGGGTCAGATGTCAGGAGGCAGAGTTCAGGAGTCTGACAGCTGTGGGGAAGAAGCTGTTCTGGTACCTGGTGGTCTTAGTCCGGAGGCTCCTGTGGCGCCTCCCAGAGGGCAGGAGGGTGAAGAGTCCATGTGATGGGTGACTGGGGTCTTTGATGATTTTCCCAGCCCTTTTCAGACACCGCTTCCTGTAGATGTCTTTTATGGCAGGAAGTGGTGCTCCGGCGATGCGCTGGGCAGTTTTCACGACCCTCTGCAACGCCTTCCGGTCCAAGGCAGAGCAGTTCCCGTACCAGACTGTTATACAGTTGGTCAGGATGCTCTCGATGGTGCAGCGATAGAAGTTCACCAGGATGTCTGAGGACAGGTGGTTCTTCCTCACAGTCCTCAAGAAGAAGAGACGCTGGTGAGCCTTCTTGACCAGCTTGGAGCAGTTGGTCGTCCAGGTGAGATCCTCGGAGATGTGGACTCCCAGGAACTTGAAGCTGCTCACACGCTCCACAGCCGTCCCCTTAATGTGGATGGGTGGATGTGGGTCAGCATTCCTCCTGTAGTCCACGATGAGCTCCTTGGTCTTCTCGGTGTTAAACAGCAGGTTGTTTCTGTCGCACCACTCAGCCAGACGATCCACCTCCTCCCTGTAGGCGGCCTCATCGTTGTCACTGATGAGGCCAATCACCGTGGTGTCATCTGCAAACTTAATGATGGTGTTGGAACCATCAGCAGGTCTGCAGTCGTGGGTGAAGAGGGAGTAGAGGAAAGGGCTCATCACACAGCCTTGTGGTACACCGGTGTTCATTGTGATGGTAGATGAGCAGCGGTTATCCAGCCGGACATGTTGGGGGCGGTTGGTCAGGAAGTCCAGTAACCATTTGCAGATGAGGGAACTGATACCCAGGTCTGTCAGTTTCCTGATGAGTTGTGAGGGGTGGATTGTATTGAATGCTGAACTGAAGTCTATAAACAGCATTCTGGCGTAGGTGTTGTTGTTGTCCAGGTGTGAGAGGACAGAGTGCATTGCGATGGAGACTGCATCCTCTGTGCTCCTGTTCCGGCGGTATGCGAATTGGTGGGGGTCCAGGGTGGGGGGGAGACAGGATTTGAAGTGTGCTAGGACCAGTCGCTCTAAGCACTTAGTGATGATGGGGGTGAGTGCTACTGGGCGGTAATCATTGAGGCAAGATGGGTTGGAGTTTTTGGGTATCGGGACGATGGAGGTGGATTTGAAGCAGGCCGGTACCACAGCGTGGGCCAAGGACAGATTGAATATGTCTGTGAGCACTCCAGGTACAATACCTAACAGAGCAATTTTGGAGCAGATGGAAGAGAGAATATCTTCACAACATCAGGGTTCGGCAGAGATGGCATGCTGCTAAAATGAATATGTAAGTAGGTGACATAGTGATGGACAAGGAAGAAATACTGCCACGATCCCAATGGAGACTTGGTAGAGTTGTGGACACCATAATAGATAAAGACGGACTTGTGAGAAAGGTCAAAGTAACCTTTGCAGACAGAAACCTTAGTAAAAAGGGTGAACGTTTGCATAAGATGTCTACAGTGGAACGCCCAGTTCATAAGTTGGTTCTACTGTTAGAAAGTTGTGAAAAGCAAGATGCACTAAGAAGTTAAAATGCAATGAAAATTAGTTGTTGCATATACAAAGGTATTATCATTGTTAAATTACCTGTTTAGAAATTATTTGTGTTTTATATTGTTTGTAACAGCAAATAATTTGGTGGAAGTGTAACGGCGGATATGTAAAGCTAGCTCATATTAGATTAGATTAGATTAGATTAGATAGAACTTTATTAATCCCTCGGGTGGGTTCCTCTGGGAAATTCGATTTCCAAAAAGCACAGCACCGACAGAAGTTTCAGAGTTACAGAATATTATATATATATATATATATATATATATATATATATATATATATATATATACATACACACACACACACACACACACACACACACACACACACATATATAAATACAGAGACAATATAAATAAAATATACGAAGGGGATAAATAGAATAAATAGGAATAAAAAATAAAAATACAAGTGAATGAATTGCACATTTCGAGTATTGAGGTCTATTGCACGGTTGACTATTTACAAAAGTATTGCACAAAAGGTATTGCACAGTGAGGTGAAGAGGCACTACAGCTTAGTTGTTCCCCCCTCCTTTGTCATATACACGTAATATAATGTTTGTGCTTTTATTTTGGTAACTTCCTGTGCGACTGGAAGTGAATGGTGTAACAGTAAACAACTTGATGTACAAAAAAGACGGAAGAAAACGGAAAACTAATGCTAACGGAGAAAAGGGAGAGAAGAATATGGTTAAATTGTACAAAAACGAATGGTTCTAGCTACAGTCGACAGGGAAACAAGGTTTGTAATGTATATGATTTAATTTGAGCAATCTGAAATGCATAATATGTATTATATAGTTTAATAGAAAACGGTTAGACCACTGTAATGAGCGGTTAAGATGGTGTTACATAAATAACATGGTAATTGTTTTATTTGTTTGTCTAGCTCTTACGTTGGTTCGTTGTCTGATACACGGCAAGGAATAATAAAGGTCATTCAACAGCCATCAGTTCTGGCCTTCTCAGTTCGACTGGATGCTACAGTAATAGTAATAAATACCAAAAGTTCTAGCTGTAAAGAGCAGAAATAGCAGAATACTGTAAAATTTGAATGGTGAAAATAGCACAAAAAGTGGGGAAATAGTTAAAGGCCAAAAAACGTACGGAAGCAACTAGAACTAGAAAAATTTGCATTTCCTGCGAAAATGCTGTGTGGATACTGTAAAGCTGAAGCTGTCCGCTAAAAACTGCTGAAAATAGCTGAAGAAGCTAAAGTCAGTATCTGAAAAGTTGTTGAAATTGCAATATCTTCGCAGACGAATAACAACGTAGCAAAAAATATAATAACTTTGCAGAAATGGAGTTACTTAGAAGAAACATAATAAGTTTGCAAAACTACTATATTAAAGGAGAATATAGGAGAAACAATCTGCTGAAAACAGCTGAAGAAGTTAAACTGTGCTGAAAGGATGTGAAGAAACTGAAAATTCTGCTGAAAAAAGGTGAAGCAGTAGAAATTTTTGCTGAAAAGAGGTGAAAAGCCAAAAATTCTGCTGGAACGGGATGAAGAAGCTGAAATTTGTACTGAACAGAGGTGAAAAAGTTGAACTGTCTGCTGAAAAGAAAAGAAAAAGCTGAAAATTCTACTGAAAACAGGCCAAGAAGCTGAAAATCCTACTGAAAAGAGGTGAAGAAGCAGATCTTTAAACTGAAAAGGTGTAAAGAAGCAGAATGTTGGGCTGAAAAGAGGTAATGAAGCTGGAATTTTTTTGCTGAAAAGGGGGTGAAAAAACTGAAAATTCTGCAGAAAAGGGTTGAAGAAGCTGAAATTTGTGTTAAAAACAGTTTAAAAAGTTTAAATGTTATCTGAGACAAATGTTGCCATAAGTCAGATTCGAACCCGGGCCTCCCACTCTGAGAACGGCTGCTCATCCTACTGAGCTAAAACACAGCTCACCCCGGCAAGCAAAATCAGTGACCACACTGATAATGTGGTCCGTTCATTTCAATTGCACCAAAAAATTGCATACAAAATGTAATATCTCAAAAAGTATAGAAGTTTTGAGCACAAAAAGTCATAGCAGGAAAGAGCAGAAATAGCAGAATATTGTAAAATTTGAACAGTGAAAATAGCACAAAAACTGAGGAAGTAGTTAAGCGTAAAAAAAAAAAACGTACAGAAGCAACTAGAATATAGTGGAATAAAGAATCCGTTCATTAAGTGATGACGTGATGAATCCTACTTCCGGGACTAAAGTAGTCTGAGTTTAATATGGCTTTCGTGTTGTTAACATGTTTAATGTTTTGTATTTTCTTCTATTTAATCTCAAAAAGCTCCTAAAACAGTCAGTGATCACTGTTGACCTCCCTCGGCTTTTATTACCGCTAATCATTTCTTTAAGCTCAGTTTTTAAAATAATGGATTGCATAAAACCTTAGGATGTAAATACAGCCCAGCCCACACAGCAGTATATGAATGACTAACCTCGTATTGTGGATGGATTATCTCAGTTGTTCTCCTGGCTGAAGTTTGACAGCATCCTGCCATGCGATTACATTTGTTCCTGACCACCGAGAACACTCACATTAACTTTTATCGAGTGGAAAAAAAAGTTAGCTTGTTTATATTATGCTAACATAGCTGTGTCGCTAGCGGTCACGTAGCACATCATTATATACCAGCTAGCCAAACTTCAGTAACCCTACAAACGTCACTGCTGTTTAGTCTTCTGTCTTCATTTATGCTGGAAGTGATAACAGAGGTGTACATTTTAATTTGTTTCCAAAACCCCGCAGTCAGGACATGCTATATTGTATTTAGATAGAAGCTAGCGAGCTAACTTCCTGTTAACTTCTAATTCCGTTAAATGTCATAAATTCCGTTTTCATGGATGCCTGGATGTTAAACTCAATTGTTACACCTGGTAGAGCAGAACGCTGATCATTTTATTAAAGATGAAAGACTTTAGACAGTTTTTCAACTCTCAGTAATGCCATAGTGATCGTTTGATATATGGACCTGCAGCGGAGTTTAGGCCCAGACACGGCTAGTGACGTCAGACTTAACGACCGGATAAAGAGAAACAGGAACTCAATAGTTTGAATGCCTGTGAGACATTCACACAACTAAACTGGGAAAGACTAACCTAAGCTCACGGGGAACACAGCCATGAGAGACAATGCAACACTGAAACAGAGAAACACAGGGCTTAAATACACTGGGGAATAACGAGGGGAATGAGACACAGGAGGAGGGCACAGCTGGGAGAAATCAGACATGATGAGACCAAAGGAAGCAAAACTCAATACATTCACCTAGGACACAGACCTTCAAAATAAAACAGGAAACTCACACATGCAAAGATACAGACCAAGAAACATGGACTTTACACAGAGGGAACACACAGGCAGAGAAGACTAAGCACAGAATAGAAGGGGCACAGAGAAACATGAGAGGCAAGGGATCAATACCTAGGAACCATAGAATAAATTACAAATGAACTTGACATAATACAAAAATCAAAAACTGAAAACGCTGTGTCAGGAGATCCAGGACCCTGACAGAAAGGTAAATGGCCTGCATTTGTATAGCACTTTTCTAGTCCCTAAGGACCCCAAAGCGCTTCACACTACATTCAGTCATTCACCCATTCACACACACACATTCACACACTGGCAATGGGAAGCTACATTGTAGCCACAGCTGGCCTGGGGCGCACTGACAGAGGCAAGGCTGCCAGACACTGGCACCACCGGGCCCTCTGACCACCACCAGTAGGCAAACAGGGGGTTAGTATCTTGCCCAAGGATATTTGGCATGCAGCCAGGAGGCAGCCTGGGATCGAACCACTGACCGAGTGGCTGACCTGCTCTGCCACCTGAGCCACAGCCACCCAAGCAAAGGATCCAAAGTTTTGCATGGTGATGTATGATGTCATCCTCACTCACAGGGAATGAGAGGCGAGAGGAATCTGTGTACGTACTGTGTATATGGAGACACTTGAACACTACGCTTGAAAAAAGTTCTTGGCTGCATAAATAAAAAATGACTGCCTCAGGGCTGAAGGCTTTGGTCACATTTTTACATTTTGCTTTGCATTGCCTCTGGTGTTGTGTAAGACACTGAACATTTTCTGTTATTTCTACTGGCAAGACTGAAGAACACACAGTGTGCTGGCTTGTTGTTCCATTCAAATGGAAAACTCAGAAAATAGCTGCACATGTGTCTGCTGCTGGAGCAGCACTAATCAGTGGCAAATGATGGATGATGAGACTCACAACAGCTCGGATGAGTTTGGCATAATGTTTTGTTTGTGCAAAGGCTGCGTATAGGAACACGAAGTTCACTTTAAAAAACACTCTTCATTGGAAAATTTACCAGTGTGGAAACTTTTGTGACATGAGTAACCTAAAAGTTAATAAAGACAATGGTGATTGCATTGTGTGAACTTGTAGATATGATGAAAACAGCATTACGCCTTGGCTCAAAGTTGTTTGTACTATAAAATTATTACTAATTATTATTAATTTGACTTACAGGTGTTTGTTTATCCAGACAGATACAGACAGTAATGAACCAGCAGCTGCAGAAAACACATGTTAAAAACACCGTTATAATTTGGCACTGGTGTGGAATAGTTTGGTTAGGTTTAGGCACAAGCAAGGACTTGATACGGTTAATGAAGTGTTTATGGTTTGGATTAAAAGAAGTAGTACATATTAACCCTCCAGGACTTCTGTTTTCATGGTTAAAAAAAACAAAAAACAGTGAAGGCTCAGGAATGTTATGGTTACATGGATTTCCCATGTTGACGTGGAGTAATGTGGTGACGCTTTTGTTCACTGTGACCTGGCCTACAGACTTTGGGGAAACATAAATACATCATCTTATGTTCTCCTTTGCTCCTGTCATAATTAATAAGGCCACAAGACGGTGTTATTGCTAACATGTAAATATACAGGCACTGTACTATGTTGCAACCACATACTCTATATAAAAGATGGACTGGGTCACTATTGTGAAACCCATTCTACAACCTTCTATAATAATGGATATTGGAAATCACCATAAAGCTGGGGTTTATACTACAATTCACCCTGTACAGTTATGAACCAGGGAATTATCTATAGGGATACAGTTAATATGTAGTTATTTATTGAATTGGGCTGTAAATTTAAGAATTAAAACGTGCTGAAGCTTGTAGGCGATCGTGGCTCAAGAGTTGGGGGTTCGCCTTGTAACCGGTTCGAGCCCCGGCTTGGACAGTCTCGGTCCTTGTGTCCTTGGACAAGACACTTCACCCGTTGCCTACTGGTGGTGGTCAGAGGGCCCGGTGGCGCCACTGTCCGGCAGCCTCGCCTCTGTCAGTGCGCCCCAGAGTAGCTGTGGCTACAATGTAGCTTGCCATCACCAGTGTGTGAATGTGTGTGGGAGTGGGTGGATGACTGGTTGTGTAAAGCGCTTTGGGGTCCTTAGAAGCGCTATACAAATACAGGCCATTTACCATGAAGCTGGCTTAATTTTGTAGCAGTAGATGATGACATCTGGTCAATGATATAAAATTAAACTTTTTTCCTGTCGGGGCTGTTATAATCCCACATATCTCTGATAAGATCTGTATTTGTGACTTCAAACACAGGCTGTATATAAAAAATGGATGAACCTTCTTGTTCTAAAAGTTGAAGGAAGTGTGAAAGACTTAAATCTGCATTCTTTCTAATGGCCAGCAGGGGGGGACTCCTCTCCTGGCAAACAGACATTTGGCCGAAGAAACAACTACTAGAAACTTCTTGCTTAGTGCTTCAGTAGACTCTTTCCTGATGAATTTACTGTCTCATTCACTGATGTAGATTACTGGTGAATAAAACGTGATGTTTAGATTTGAAATTGTGATCAAAATAGAGAACAAAGACAATTATGGGTTTCTGATTATGTGACAACTCACCAGCCTATGAGCTACCTGTGTGCCTGAGTTTTTCCAGCAGAAAATGCCCAGCATAAGACTTCAGAATGGAATGGGGCTTTGGAGCGTGATGTCACGGGGATGGGCATGGAAAGGATTTTGGCCTGATGCGCCATTTTCTGGGGCCAAACAAAGCGCAAGCGAAAAAGAAGCGAAAGCACACACGACAGCCATGGTTCGTACTTGCTGTGTGGTCGGCTGTAATGTTTGATCGCATGACTGGCAAAAGAATAAGCTTGAGAATGGTTTGTCTTTTTATTCTTTCCCAACCTGGAAGCAACATGAGGGAGCTCATATAGCGGACCTTACCAAACGAAGGCGTCTAGCCTGGATAGCAGCCGTGAGACGAGCTGATATGCAGTTCTCTTCCATCTCCAGATACAGTGGGGCAAAAAAGTATTTAGTCAGCCACCGATTGTGCAAGTTCCCCCACTTAAAATGATGACAGAGGTCAGTAATTTGCACCAGAGGTACACTTCAACTGTGAGAGACAGAATGTGAAAAAAAAATCCATGAATCCACATGGTAGGATTTGTAAAGAATTTATTTGTAAATCAGGGTGGAAAATAAGTATTTGGTCAATAACAAAAATACAACTCAATACTTTGTAACATAACCTTTGTTGGCAATAACAGAGGTCAAACGTTTACTATAGGTCTTTACCAGGTTTGCACACACAGTAGCTGGTATTTTGGCCCATTCCTCCATGCAGGTCTTCTCGAGAGCAGTGATGTTTTGGGGCTGTCGCCGAGCAACACGGACTTTCAACTCCCGCCACAGATTTTCTATGGGGTTGAGGTCTGGAGACTGGCTAGGCCACTCCAGGACTTTCAAATGCTTCTTACGGGGCCACTCCTTTGTTGCCCGGGCGGTGTGTTTTGGATCATTGTCATGTTGGAAGACCCAGCCTCATTTCATCTTCAAAGTTCTCACTGATGGAAGGAGGTTTTGGCTCAAAATCTCACGATACATGGCCCCATTCATTCTGTCCTTAACACGGATCAGTCGTCCTGTCCCCTTGGCAGAAAAACAGCCCCATAGCATGATGTTTCCACCCCCATGCTTCACAGTAGGTATGGTGTTCTTGGGATGCAACTCAGTATTCTTCTTCCTCCAAACACGACGAGTTGAGTTTATACCAAAAAGTTCTACTTTGGTTTCATCTGACCACATGACATTCTCCCAATCCTCTGCTGTATCATCCATGTGCTCTCTGGCAAACTTCAGACGGGCCTGGACATGCACTGGCTTCAGCAGCGGAACACGTCTGGCACTGCGGGATTTGATTCCCTGCCGTTGTAGTGTGCTACTGATGGTGACCTTTGTTACTTTGGTCCCAGCTCTCTGCAGGTCATTCACCAGGTCCCCCCGTGTGGTTCTGGGATCTTTGCTCACCGTTCTCATGATCATTTTGACCCCACGGGATGAGATCTTGCGTGGAGCCCCAGATCGAGGGAGATTATCAGTGGTCTTGTATGTCTTCCATTTTCTGATGATTGCTCCCACAGTTGATTTTTTCACACCAAGCTGCTTGCCTATTGTAGATTCACTCTTCCCAGTCTGGTGCAGGTCTACAATACTTTTCCTGGTGTCCTTCGAAAGCTCTTTGGTCTTGGCCATGGCGGAGTTTGGAGTCTGACTGTTTGAGGCTGTGGACAGGTGTCTTTTATACAGATGATGAGTTCAAACAGGTGCCATTCATACAGGTAACGAGTGGGGGACAGAAAAGCTTCTTACAGGAGACGTTACAGGTCTGTGAGAGCCAGAGATTTTCCTTGTTTGAGGTGACCAAATACTTATTTTCCACCCTAATTTACGAATAAATTCTTTACAAATCCTACCATGTGAATTCATGGATTTTTTTTTCACATTCTGTCTCTCACAGTTGAAGTGTACCTCTGGTGCAAATTACTGACCTCTGTCATCATTTTAAGTGGGGGAACTTGCACAATCGGTGGCTGACTAAATACTTTTTTGCCCCACTGTATCTGTTGGTGTGCTCCAGACATTTTCATTCCGGTAAGTTCTATATATGTTCATATCACTCTTTATAGCTTAATAATATTATTGTTTGTGGTCTCGGAGGTTATAGAAATTGCGAACAAACATCGACTGGAGACATACATGCTATGTAACGATTCGCTAATTCTTTCGCACAACTGTAGGGAAGCCTGCCTATGAAATGTATGTAATATCTTGCTCGATTACCAGTGAGGTAGTTTGCATCAATTTTACAATTATGGACACATAATATGACAACGAGATTTTAGCAGTTCATTGATAAATGTATAACATTAATTGTTGTGGGGGGTGTAATTACGAAACTGGTTCGCAGTGTAAACGCTTACTCCACAAACAAGATACGTAAAGATATCGGGGTAAGACAATGGCGTCAAGTCATCGGGGTCTTTACTCCACTGCCGTATTTCATATGGGTCCACATTTGCGATGCACTCTATTTTTTTGCAAGTACCACCACTTCGCCTCTGGATGCAATCGGTCTGTATACCGTCCATTTTCTTTTGACCTCCTTTTAAGCATGTTTCTTGTAGTCGTCGTTCCAACACAGTGTTTGTTTTGATTCGTGGCCCTGGAAGATGGCGCCGCGCTCCCACAATAGATTGCGGCGTGACGTCAACTCCAAAGCCCTATTTCACTAATCAACAACTGACATGATGGCTGTGTTCATCCTTTATTTACAGTCTTTGCTTTCAACACAACCTGCTAACGTTATAAGAATATCTTCATCACTAATGATCATTGTTAGCAGACACAGGATTCTCTTGGGTATTTATGAAGCTTGGCCTTGCTCCATGCTTGCTCAAATCTTTTGCACCATTTTCATGCCAGACGACTGGGAGGAGACTAGCAATGCTTCTTCTGCACCAGAAGGAAGCACACTGTCACAATCTGGCGAGGGCAGACTGTATGAATTGACGAGAAGGACCCAAAACACAGACTCCAAGGAACAGGGAACAAAACTTGAATGTTAATAAAAAGTGAGCCGTTTAATGAGGCTGGTAAAAAAAAAAAAAAAGGTACAACAAAGGGCAAGGCAAACTGAAGTAAAACTAACATTAACCTAAACTGAAAGAACTAACCAAACAACAGGAAAAACTTGGACATGAACTCTAGAAACATGGCATGGAAAACATGACGTGAACAACAGACAACCTGACAAAGAATGACCAGAAACACACAGACTAAATACACACAAGGGTGATTAGGGGAAGTGGAAACACATGGGGAAACAGCTGACACTAGTCTGACATAATGAGACAAAGGAAGCAAAGCTGACTACACTGACATAGGACACAGACCTTCAAAATAAAACAGGAACATGAGATGCAGACAAGACAATATAAACCTGACAACATAAGACAGGATGAAACAAAAAGGGTGAGGGAAACTTAAATACGGGGGAAGAAAACACAAGGAGTCTAATGACCAAATGAACTTCGCTAATCTAATGAACTTAAACATAAACAACATCCAAATAAACTAAAACTTAAAACACTGGGGCAACAGACCCAGGAAACTGACACACACGCATTAGGAGAATTGAATACCATCTTGAGAGTGTCTGATTAGCAACAGCTCCATTTTTCAGCATGATATTGATCCAACACTGCAGAGCACTATCAGTTACAGATTGGCCTCCCCAGAATCTGGACCTCAACATTATTGAAGCAATGTGGGATCATCATCATCATCTTAACACAGAATAGAATATCAAATGATTTGAATAAAGAATAACTGTTACCTCAGTGCAATAGATGGTGCTTAGTGCAACCATGAATCCACACATCAACTTTTTGTAAACACATGTTCCTTTATGGCATAAATAAATATATAGGCACATATGCAGTTTTTCTTACCCTCTGATCTAAATGTGAGAAAGCCTCTCTTAACACATGTCCATAAAACAGTCTCAGTTTGTGGGAGAAAATAATAATAACAATTAATAATGAATGTTTGTTTTGGTTTTTTTAAAGAACCAACAACCCAGAGTTCACCCATGTCTAAACCCAAATGCTCTCTACATCACAAACTACATACAAACTAATGTCAGGGGACTGTGCTGCTAGGAATAAATTCACCACAGTGCAAAGATGATAATGAGATAAACACATAAATTCAATTTATAAGAAAGGAACTTAATATTTGGAGTTCACATTGAATCTCTCTGTCTCCCCGGTGGGTGTTTCCCTTAAACAGCAAGTCTAAGTGGGACAAAACCTTTAGTCTCTGACGTAAGTGCAGAGGAACGGAGCTGATGCCATCTATTGATTAGTTCCACATTCCTGTTATTTGGAGGCTCAGGACACAGTGTACTTCTCAAAGAAGTAAATGTTGAGGATGAATCTTCTATATGTTCCTCATCTGTGCACATGTGCAATGCCTGTTGTGGGTGGGGGGTGAAAATAGAGTGGTTCTTACAGCTCACAAAAGTGAAATCTGTTCAGGGACTGCTTTATGAGAGTTTGATCCAAAGATCGACTGGAAAAAGCTGCAGTGTGGATACTTATTAGAAGCACATGTCCTGTTTAAAAGTCAGTACATTGCCTGCTACAACTCAAAGTTTTACTTGGTATTTCCTTAGTAATCTCAGATACCCTGACTCAGGGTCCCTGAGACCTCAGTTGTTTCAGAATTACAACAATGCAGAACTGGTATGTTGGGTGTACAGCTAAGCTTCAACACATTTCACATTTTTTTTCTTTACCTGTGATCAAAGTTGGGGAGAAAAGCTCATAGTGCTATGTTGCTCACTGGCACCATCCAGTGGCTACAATTAAAAAAATGGCACAGGTCATGTGAGTCATACGTTTCTGGGTGACTGACTCACGCTTGGATTACGAGTTCATGGCATTCATCTGGCTGGGCTTTCTATAGTTTCCCTTTGTTAGATCATTAAGAGCATGAATTTCTTATAAATGGCTGTGACGTCTGCTTTGTGGATGAACTGGTAGAAAACATCTTGTTTTAAACCTCCCGACTGGAGGCTGGCCACACATGACGCAAATGATCACTTACCTGCAGCTGATCAAGCCTCATCGGGGAGCTCTTTAACAGTGTGGCTGAGCGCTCCTCGGGGTGTTTAGGATTTCCAAATCTTCTGTGAAGAAGGGGAAGAAGCGTGGGGCTTTTTCCTGGCTGAGGTTCAGATAACTGTTGATGCTACACAAGGGGCTTCAAGGCATGAGAACCCCTGGCTGCACTGGGACGGGACTCACTGAAGTCTGGGAAATAAACATCCAGAAACAACACATCCACACCCTGACTTAAATTTACATTCCTTATAGTAATATGGTTATTTCCTGCGTTTGGTCAAATAAAATACAGGTGTCATGTATTTTTACTCTTCCATTTTCCACACCTGGGAAGTAATATATCAAGCCTTGAGGAGCCTTAAAGTTGCTTCTCTCAACAGAGCCACACAGTGGCCAAACCCTTACACTGTTACAATACAACTATGCCAATACTTTCAAATATTATGTTATAATAATCATTTACAAACTTCTATACTGTTCAAACAATAATATGAAATGGGGTTTTTTTTATTTTATGGACAGTGATGTTTGTGGATTATTTTCTGTTTCTTTTATCATTATTATATTTCTTTATAATATTCATTTTTGTTCTCTATCTTGTATTTGCTTTGATTTTTTTCTGTGCTAATTTCTTTTCTTTTCTTTCTTTCTTTCTTTTTTTTCTTTTCTTTTTTTTTAAACAAACAAACAACAAAAAAACACAAAACTATGTTTATTGTAAATAATGCCTGAAGGACTGTGTGTTCCAGAAGTGGAGCAGACGGTCTGTTCCACTTCTGGTGGCATCTGAAACTAAATCACTAAAGAAAATAGAATAGTTATTACATGGAAACAGAATTGATTCCTATTAAAATACAGCAGACATTGGTGTATACGAACTGTTTTAATATTAAAATAGTAAAAACAACAACTCTACTTAGATTAGTAAGTCTACAGATCAGAAATAAGGCTTTTCAGTTTAATGCACTGCCAGACTATAATGTATTAAACTGCGACCCCTAATGGCCTGAAAATGTAACGACCTCTCTGCGCGTTGTCCTGTTCTGCCGTAAAAATGACCACATTCTGACTCCTTCACTGGCTTTCAGTTAGCAAAAACGAAAAACACACGAAGTCTTAAAAACGGAAGGCTATGTTTTTGTCGTGTTTCTGAAAGCATCAGTGCTAACAGTTAAATAAAGTGAACTGTGATGAAAGTACACATCCACTATAATCACACTGGAAAAACACCTGTCAGACTGCTTTAAATCAGGCTGTACTATAGTTTATTAGAAATAAAGTTTTTAGTTAAAAACAGGCTTTATCATGCGCGTGTCTGCTGGTAAACCACAGCACAGTTTCAATTGACTAAAGCCTCTGACAGGCGTTCCTCAACATTTGCAATTCAAATAAAGCTTTTGTCAAGATATGCTTCTGCTGTATTGGGCAGCTAAACGTAGTCATCTTTAGATATGTTTTTTTGACAGTCTGGCATAAACTATCAGTCCTAAAAAAAGACAACCTCCTGATTACAGACTGATAACTGTCACTCAACAGATACTAGAGATGCTCGCTGAAATGGATTTCAAGTTAAGTGATTTCCATGAAAATGATCTCAGTGGAGCACACTGGCCTGCTCATTTGTATGATGTGGAGAAAGTGGCACTGCCTACAGAAGATCTTCCTTTGAGAATAGTGGGCTTTAAAGACAAAATGTTCATTCTACTAAAAACAAAAAGAAAGGAAAAGGAAACAGTAGATGCAAATGTGTGTCACACGTTTCCTATTAGCAACCTGTGCCACTGACAGTAAACAAGTATGCTGCATTTCCATGATGGTGATATGTGTTTTGCATTTGCACATTTAACTATCTCTATTGTGTTTAACTCTCTCTATTCTTTTCTTTTGTAAAGTCATGTAATCTCAGTAGCACCTTGAGAAACAAAGGAAACATCCAAAATCAAGGAATAAAACAATGCTGACCTCTCTCATCATTTGACCACAAACCATGAAACTGAAAATCTGGTATTTGTGTTTATTCTACTTATTTATTTATATTATATAGCAGAGATAATACAAAACACACATATACTGTACCAGACATAGCTAAAAGGTCATTTCAAACCGTCGCTCCTGGATGGAAAGAATTTATTGTTAATACTAAGCCATAACACCTTTAGTTCCATCTCCTTTTGTTAGGTTTCTTCCTATCAGGAGGATCAAGCTTTCCAGCCTTAGAGTTTCAGGAGTTACACCTCATGCTTTTGTTATGTGTTGAACCAGTCAGACCTGAACAGATCGGGGGGGGGGGGGTCCATTGTGTTTCCTTTCATGAACGATGTAGAACTAGCCCAAAGTCAGTAAGGCCACAGAAACATTTACGTGTAGAAGGAGGCATGAACAGTGACTGGGTCACAACAGTATGGAACAGTATAACTATACAACATTTACAGCATTCATTTTTTCCCTGGTGTTTTTTTTCCGCAATCCCTATCTGCAAAGAAAATCAGAATTGCATGTGCTGGTGTGACATGACATCGTTGATTGGGGCAAGAATCCAGCAGGGTGTAAAGCATAGGTTGAGGAAACTGAAATAACCTAAAACAATTTTTTTTATTGTAAGGTCAATAGATTAAGAGTATACCAGATAGGCAGTTGACTGAAACACAAATATAATTCACTACTGCAACACAACCGGTATAAAGTGTTGTAATGTGGTCCTCGATTTGTTACCAGGCTGTTTTTAGTTTGTTACATTTATCAATGGAAACAATGCTAACCAGCTTAGCTGATAACAAAAAAAGCTATAAATAATGCAAAAAAGAAACAGTTTGTATATTATATACAGAACTGATCACCTTTATGTTTTCAGACTTACAGTCAGCCAAAAAATAAATAATAACAAATATTTGTGACCGAGATCAATCTAATCTCAACTTTCTTTCGTTAGTATTGACCAGTGACCCACATGTTTGGTGTTTCTACAGGTCAGACTGCAGAACTTCCCAGGTGGTTGTAGCTAATATGGTAAACATGGAGGGTTGTGACATGCCGAAGGTAACACACTTAACAAATACTCCTACTTTGAAATCCCAGGCCTCGCCCAGGGAGGGTGTGCCATCACAGTTCCCAGCTACTTCCACTGGGAGATGATGTGACAGCAACAAAAGGCAGCTTTATAGCGTGGGTGGATTCTTAAAGGTTCAGTTTAGAATGGGACATTTCAAATGATGTACAGTCCTTATTCTAGCTTACATCACAGATTAATAGGGTGCTCTCCAAACCACCCAAAATAACTTCCCTCATCACCTGAATGTAACCAGAGTGCCATGCCTCCTTTAGCATCCCTAACCTTGATTCCACCCCAAATAGATTTGTTTTTTCAATTTAGGGGCAGAACGCTTACTCGAATGAGAAGTAAAAAGGGAGAAAAAAGGAGAGCAAAAAACAAACAGTCCCAGTCACTCTTATTTCACTCAATGGCTTTAGTACCTACATACAACAGTCTAATTTCATACACCACGTAATAAGCAAATATCTAATTCCAAAGTCTTTGCAGTGAAAGCAGTACCCTTCTATAAAACATTCGCTATCATTTACCAATCAAATGGGCTCTGATCTACATTTCCTTCTCATGTTACGGAGCTATACGCAGGATCATGATTCGCTGAGCAGGACGTCGCGCTCTCCCCCAGTTGGTTGGATTGTACACGTCAGCAGTCAACAAGTTGAACCCAACATGTATCACAGTCCTATCATCCTCTTCCTGGTAGTATCGTGTTGACACAGTACAACTACTTCGGGTAAGTAAAACAAGCTAACAACGGACAGTTAACTTCCCTTTTTCTTAACCGCTAAATGTACACGTAAGTTTTATGAAGTTGGTCAAACCGCTTGCTTCTACTTTTCCACACACAGGTGTTAAAAACAAGCGGCAGGAGCGACTGTGTAACAAATGACACGGCTCTCCTCTGGAAAGCCCTCGACATCTTTTTTAGAGCAACCGTCAGGAAGCGTTTGACACACGGTTCAAGAACTGTCACGCGACAATGGAGCGTTCATGAGGAGGAGCGCGAGGACGCAATGTTGCAGGGAAGTTTGTGGCGAAGAGGCGCGCGACAAGGTGAATGAACGCCACTGCTATTTAACTCCGGAGTGTGTTTTTACTTAAAGAAAATGAGGTTTCGGCTGCTCAAGAGGAATCTGCTCGCGCTTCTCGGCATTTCATTCGTAGTTGTTACTCTTTTGTTTTCAACACGCGTGTTATTAGTTTCTGATGACACAAGCGGACCCGGTAACACCGTAAAAAAGAACCCGGGCGTGAGCTCTAGTGACCCGGTAAAGTTGAACTTCAGGTCGCTGTCAGAGCTAACTCAGTCCGTTTACAGTGCCAACTTAAAGCAGTCTGTTTACAATGCAGACAGATTTCCAGGGGACCCTCGGCTGGTGCTGGTTGTGCAAGTCCACAACAGACCAGAATACCTCAGCCTGCTTATCAAATCTTTGGCCAAAGCTGCTGAGGTCCACAGCTTCCTCCTCATCTTTAGCCATGACTATTTTTCAGAGGAAATCAACACAATTGTTCAAGGGATAACTTTCTGCAAGGTACTGCAGATTTATTTCCCCTTCAGCACTCAGCTGTATCCCAGAGAGTTTCCTGGGCAGGATCCACGAGACTGCCCCCGAGACATATCCAAGGACAGGGCTCTGGAAACAGAATGCCTCAATGCAGAACACCCCGACTCCTACGGTCATTACAGAGAAGCCTTCATCACTCAAACCAAACACCACTGGTGGTGGAAGCTGCACTTCGTGTGGGAGCGAGTGCAGGCGATGCAGGGCTACAGTGGCTATGCAGTATTTCTAGAGGAAGACAACTACATCTTACCAGACTTTTTCCATTTTTATAAATCAATGATCGAGTTCAGAAAAAACAACTGCCCAGACTGTGACTTGCTGGCTTTGGGTAACCATAATGGCCTGGATGGTTTCACCGCACTATCCAACAAGGTGTTGACCACAGGCTGGATGTCCACCAAACACAACATAGGCATGGCCATCTCCAGGGAGGTGTACTACAAGCTGATGGGGTGCAACAATGAATTCTGCACGTACGACGACTACAACTGGGACTGGACTTTGCAGCACATCTCTGGAACCTGCATATCGAAGCCCCTCAAAGTGGCGGCAGCACTGGGCTCCAGGGTTCTTCACACAGGAGACTGTGGACTTCACCAGAAGGAGAACTGCAGACCAGAGTGGGCCGCGCAGAAGGTTGACGAAGGACTTCAGAAAGCTAAGGCCGGCCTCTTTCCTCCATCACTTGTCCTCGATGGTGCAGAACCGGTGGCGCACAAAGCGCACATGAAGAACGGAGGATGGGGAGACATTCGCGATCACATCCTATGTAATAACTACGCCAAACGACTCTGAACTGCGACTTTTTAACATTCTACAGGTGTGCCATCTGAAAAAGACTTTTTCAGGCTTTTTAGGGGCTGCATTGGGTTGTCTTCGCTTTCAGTGTTTTGTTTTTGTTTGTTTTCTTTTTAAATGATCACCCCCCAAAATTGGACCAAATCACATCTAAACATACTGCATTGTTCAGCACAGTAAAGACAATATTTTTTTTCTTAAATTACCAAAGATGTATGGGTGCCAACACCTTTTGTTGAAATTTGTTCTGTATGCTGCCTGCAAGCTCAGTTCAACTGAATGTCAGCAGCTCTCTGGGTTTCCTACAAGCCACAAAATTAGACTATATATATATTGCACTTTGTTGTAAACTGAGAGTAAACCATATCCAGAGTGTGCACATACGCACTGTCATTTCTGAATTTATTTGCGAATTCTGTAACTTGGAGCACTGCACTCATTTATTTACATTTACATTTCAGTTTGTTGCAACATGATTTTTACACTGTTATTATCAAACGTTTGAAATTAAATGTTTTTACTCATGTGCGTCTTTGGTACGTTTTAAAGTAAAGACGCGTATAATTCAGACTTACAGCTTTAATCAAAGTGTGAAAGACAGTACATGAGGAACGTTGCAGCATCATCTTACAGCAGATGTTTGTAAGCTAGCTGTTGGAATGAATGACTTTGTAAATGGAATTTTCTTTGTAACATTCAGTGTCTGTCTGATATAAATGGGGATCTCTCTTTTGGGGTGAAAATGACAATTTAATCAGTTTCCAACTCCCTGACTTATTGATTCCCAGTTGTAAAAGCAGGAGGTGGCTTATTCTCTTTCTGATATGCAAAAGTGAACTATTTGGAAGCAGGATCAGGGTCTTGTAATGCTGTATTTCTACATTAGCACCTTTTTATTGTTGACAAAATGGAATAAATGATAATGTAATTATCTGTTATGGTTCTATAGAAAAAATCTTTTTCAAGTGCAAATGTTGGGTGAATAAAACTAGGTGTAATGATACATTTAGTGCCTTTAAGCTGACCTAATATGCCTTTTCTGCCTGGCCTTCTTTTAGAATAGATTTTAAAGCTGTATTGTTAACATTGTTTTTGACCAGAAATTCCAGTAATGCAGAATAACATTTGTTTTGATAGTTTATGGTCTTTGTCCATTCGATATTTAGGGAAAGTGAAATGTGAATGTTGCTTTTTACCAAAATGTTCAGTCTGTAGTTTGTAAAGAATATTTTTACACTGGCATTGTGTATACTATAGGTGTAATACCTGGTGTGATCTGGTTTTGGTGCACCTCTGTGTGCTCTCTAACAACTGAAATGAATGTGATAATGAAATGATTCCTACAGTACACACAAGTACTTTATACACAACACTTTATCTGGTGTATGTGTGTGTACCTGTTGTTTTGCTGATTCCTGACTTGCTGAGAATGAGACAAACTATTTTTTTTGTCATTGTTTTTATTATGTTGATATTAATGATCTAGCTCATTGCTCACTTTTGAAGGATGATGGGAAAATAAAATAAATGTTATCCCTTGTGACACTTTTCTTTTACACTTCTAAACATACTGCCATTAATGTATTCACTAAATAATGCTTCAGTTACAACCAGTTATTGTAATTGGTTCTTCCGGGAAACATTCCTAAGAATTTAGCGCTACATAGAAGTATGTCCTACTGGTCAGTGGGCATTTATACATATTGAATGTGTTTTTGTACTGGTCATCAAATAAAAATGGCAGCGTTTCAGACAATCAAAGATCAGTGTGTATGCCATGGGTGTCTGTTTTTGTTTGTTTGTTTTTTTAAAGGTTATTCTTGGGAAAGTGATGCTTTGCATATACTGGAAAGGTATTTCCAGGAAATTGTTGGAATATAATGTAACACCTTGAAACCATTAACAAGGCACCTCGGCAGATGAAATAACCCCAGGTGGAAGGTCACATCTTAAAAAGAAGCTTATTGTTGCATCTTTATAGCCTTTGTAGTGTCATGCTAAAAAGTGATTTTGGGGATTTGCCAAACAACGGATTGCTGTTATTTAAACTATTGTAATTCACAGATTCCTCTATAATTTGCATTATATACATCGTTTTGAGCCAGAAAGTATATTCTTGTCACAAGGTTATTTGTGGCTAGTCTGCTATTGCCAAATAACTTCATTTTGGCAATAAATTAAAAGCGGCATTGATATAAAATAGATTTTTCAAGAGAGATCTGGTCAAAAGGACATCAGAAATTCGACAAATATAACAGATATGTTAAGTGGCCAAAAAAAGACTTGATTAATTACGGTGTACAGCACAGGGGTCCAAACTGCAGAGTCATTCGGATACTTGCAAAGCAGGTTTTCTTAGTTTTAAATATAACCCACTTGTAAATCCAGGTGCCTGCAGCTTATTTACCAGCATTACACATTAAATCCGCACAGAAACATCGGCAGTCACTATTTTGGCTTATGATGGCTTTTTTGGGACGACACCGGCCACTCGGAACCCTCGACAAAACAGAAGCTCGTTGTCTGGGATGCATGTCAGGTGACTGAATCGGGCTTTGTCATTGGCTATTTACTATGCCGTATTTATTTCCGGAAGTAAGTTTTGTAGTCTGAGAGACTTTCCAATAAGGCTATTAAACGTCAGCTCTATAACAAGCTCCGACAGGTAACGGAACAGTTTCTATTGTATTTGAATATGTTCAGTTCACTTGTCTGTTTAGAAGGCAGCCGTAATGTCTTTTTAACGAATCCCGTACGTTTGGAACTGTACATAGTGTTAGCCGTTAGCGGCTGTTGTTAGAAGCTTACGTAATGCACTTTAGTCAAGAACAGACAAGAAAAATACTAAACGAAACGGTGTACACGGCATCTTAAAGTAATGTTAACGATTTATTGGTTTCTCACAGTAAGTTTGGTTAGTACTTAAAAGCGCTTTTTTTGGAGTGCTGACACAGATACTTGTAGCCACCGTGATGGTGAAATAACGCTAGCCAACGTCACAGATTTGTTAGCTAGCGCTGCTTGATATTTAAACAACTAAGGTTGTCATCCACGTAACTTGTGGCATTTTAGCGTGTCAGTCATCTAAATCGCCTTTATCTCAATTGTTAACTGTTTGTCACACTGTTCCTCTGTCTTGTAGGTGTGTATTCATTCACAGGATGGCACACTGGTTTCACAGAAACCCACTGAAGGCGACAGCTCCTGTGTCCTTTAACTTCTATGGGGTGGCAGGGAGCCCAGCAGCCAATAAGATATGCAAGTATGTCTTATCTCCACCTGATACACCGTGAGCAGGGATATCACAATGGACTGTGTTCGTCACCATGACCACAGTTGGTTAATAAACTGCTATGTATAGTTTCTTACCCTCTATCAATCCGGTTGTTCAGTCTGACGTCACTAGCCGTGTCTGGACCTAAAGTCCGCTGCAGGTCCATATATCAAACGATCACTATGGCATTACTGAGAGTTGAAAAACTGTCTTAAGTCTTTCATCTTTAATAAAATGATCAGCGTTCTGCTCTACCAGGTGTAACAATTGAGTTTAACATCCAGGCATCCATGAAAACGGAATTTATGACATTTAACGGAGTTAGAAGTTAGCAGGGAGTTAGCTCGCTAGCTTCTATCTAAATACAATATAGCTTGTCCTGACTGCGGGGTTTTGGAAACAAATTAAAACGTACAGCTCTGTTATCACTTCCAGCATAAATGAAGACAGAAAACTAAATAGCAGTGACGTTTGTAGGGTTACTGAAGTTTGGCTAGCTGGTATATAATGATGTGCTACGTGACCGCTAGCGACACAGCTATGTTAGCATAATATAAACAAGCTAACTTTTTTTCCACTCGATAAAAGTTAACGTGAGTGTTCTTGGTGGTCAGGAACAAATGTAATCGCATGGCAGGATGCTGTAAAAGGACCAAACTTCAGCCAGGAGAACAACTGAGATAATCCATCCACAATACGAGGTTAGTCATTCATATACTGCAGCATGGGCTGGGCTGTAGTTACATCCTAAGGTTTTAAAAACTGAGCTTAAATAAATGATTAGTGGTAATAAAAGCCGAGGGAGGTCAACAGGGATCACTGACTGTTTTAGGAGCTTTTTGAGATTAAATAGAAGAAAATACAAAACATTAAACATGTTAACAACACACAAGCCATATTAAACTCAGACTACTTTAGGCCCGGAAGTAGGATTCGTCGCGTCATCACTGAACAATCGGATAGCATTTGACCATTACTATGCTACTGGTACCATTATTTGATCACCTAATCTCAGTCGCCTCACTGCTAAACAACAATGGCAATGATTTGTTCAAATGTCAATCAATTTTCCTGTAGACTCCTGGTGGAGCATAGGGCCGTTTCTGTAGCATGATTGTTTTATTTATTTTTTTAGAGGGTGGGGTTGCTAGCCCATGCTCAACCCTCCTCCTTTCTCATCCTGGACTTGGGACCAGGCAATGGTGGAGTTTTGTTCAAATTTAGTCTCACTGAATATGGCTGTCCACAAAGCAACAGTACTATTTGTGATATGTTCAGTGACCTGAGGACAACCAGAGCGAGGCTGCTGGAGATGTTCACTGATATCACCTGCAATCCTGAGATCATGAAGAATGCCACAGATGCATACTTCTCCCTTCTTCAAGGTTTGTTCACCAGCATTTCAGGGTATCTTTTTATCTTTTTCCAAGATAACTTTAGATACAGATAGGATATCAAAGTTATGGCCTAGGGGCCACAGCTCTGGCTATAAACAAATTTTAATTTGGTCTCCATAACAGTTTAGGTTCTCTATACATTCTTGCCTGCTTAGCTTCATCTGTAGTCTGTACAGAAATGCATACCCAGATCGCACCTGCAACTTTTTGGTGTAGACAGCAAAGTCGATAAAGGAAGACAGATTCAAGAGAGAAATAACTCCTTCCTTCCCATCTTAATGTTTGCCATGAAACAGTCTTGATTTTCAAAGACTTCAAAAACAACATTGTATTTGCATCTAACTGAGTGTGGCCCTTTGAAACTGGTGTCATCTCTGAATTTGGACATCCCTGTTTGTCAGTAGTGAGGACAAACTGAGACAGAACTCACTTTTTATATCCAGAGAAGATGGCTAATGTAAGGAGCTTGAACAGAAGGCGACTGGACTTCTATAAGATTTTTCAAGATATTCTTACCTCTCATTCAAGAGGCTTCTTCAGCTCCCTGATATTTAAAACCTAGTGGGGGATTTTCCTTTGGAGAGTCATTGACGCACTGTTAATATCGTGTGTTGTCATCATGAGCCAAGGTGTGAAAAAAGGTGTGCATCATTACCAGCAGAGGTTTCAGGTGAAACCATTGCCTCACCATGTGACTTATTGGGATGTAGGGGGGGGGGCTCGGAAGGGATCTGAAAACTACATTCTAGGTGGCTGACAGTTGGTGTCATAAGCCTCCTGTTCTGGACGTAGATGACCTCCTTTCACTCCTCTTTCAAATAATCTGTCTTCTCTGTCCAAAATGTGAACGCTGGCATCCTCAAAAGAGTGACTGCTATCCTTTAGGAGCAGATGTACAGCTGAGTCTTGTCCTGTTGAAGCGACTCTTCTGTGTTTATGGAGTGGCTCTTTGGTTTCTACCAACTGAGGAATGAATAGGAGAATGCACAAAATGTATAAATACTGTTGTATGTTGATGGACTAGTGTGGCCATAACAACAGGTTTTCAGCATTTTACTCCCTGTAAAAACGACACTGATCTTCCACAAACGTGCAGAACCCTATTGATAAAATTTGGGTCTGACCGCGTAGTGGTTAACATCCTGTATTAATCTACTAATCCTATATCTGCTTAATGTTTCACATGATCTAATACTAACATAAAAATGTAAGACTGGGTTTCCACCGCATCAATACTACAATGCAGTGTTTAAAATACATTAAAGTCTGAGAACCACTATGTTTAAAACTATACCAACATTACAGTGACTTTAATAGAATATCATATTTTTTATATTTGTATTTTATGTTGTTCTGTTACGTTACTGTAATGTTTTAGAAAAGTCTCCGTGTGTGGTTATTTTGACACCATAGCACAAACCTGTCACGCTGTCACCAACTGGTAATGTAGCAAATGTAACAAGTGCAACATGGAGATGATGGACCAGATTTATGAACTGCATCAGCGTAAACTGGTGTTAATAAAAAAAAATTTAAAAAAAGGACCCAGTGACAAGATTGTGTGTAAGACTTGGGAATTTATGCAATCGAGGCTGCTGCTTCAGTCGCAACTGTGTATTTCTAAGAGTTCCCTTCTCATCATCACTTGCATATACACAGATCCTGCTCTTGTCTAGTAATTGCCTGTATTTAACCTCCTAAGATCCAAACTCTTTCATGGCATGCATTTTTAATTTCTCTTTGACATTTAAGCTGATTGGGACCTGATGAATGTAAAAACAAAGAATTACCTGATTTTTATTATTATTATTATTTTTTTAACCTGATTTTTGTTTCTGAGAAAAATGAGATCGACATATGAGGACATTGGTTTTGAATTTCGATAGAACAGTGGCAGTATAACGTCCTCGTAAGTGGATATCAGACCCTTGTAGAGCAAAATTTGGTATTTTAGTCAACCCAAAATGTGCTGTCCACATGTGGACGTCAGGTCCTAGGAGGTTAAATAATGTAATAAATAAATTGTAAATGAGAATGTTTTGTTTTATATTACCCAGTTCAATGGTTGTGAATTGTGTCTCACTTATTTTGCTCTGCATCTAACCAGCAGTCTCTTTGCCCGTCTTTAAAAAATCTTTATGATGCATTAGGCTTTATCATGCCCTTGGATGGAACTACACAGGAGAACAAGATGAGGTTCATCCAGAACTTTAAGTGGACCGATACCTTACAAGGAAACACGCCAAGGTAAGGACACAGAGGGAGTACTTCTAGTCTAAGAGTAAGTGGAAGAAATCTCGTTCATGTTTAATGATACAGTGATGAATTATCTAAGAGCTAGCAGCTTTAAACATTTTTTTAAACATATGGGGCGATCGTGGCTCAAGAGTTGGGAGTTTGCCTTGTAATCGGAAGGTTGCCAGTTCGAGCCCCGGCTTGGACAGTCTCGGTCGTCGTGTCCTTGGGCAAGACACTTCACCCGTTGCCTACTGGTGGTGGTCAGAGGGCCCGGTGGCGCCACTGTCCGGCAGCCTCGCCTCTGTCAGTGCGCCCCAGGGTGGCTGTGGCTACAATGTAGCTTGCCATCACCAGTGTGTGAATGTGTGTGTGAATGGGTGGATGACTGGATATGTAAAGCGCTTTGGAGTCCTTGGGGACTAGTAAAGCGCTATATAAATACAGGCCATTTACCATAAATGAAACATTACAGAAAGACTTCTGATATGAAGACCTCTGGGCAGAGCTGATGACTTCTTAAATTGGGAAAAATACATTATAATACCCAATTGAGTTATTTTCAGTATTTGTTGTCATGAGTGGAAGAATTTATTTATTTATTTATTGATTAGCATTCAAATATCTCAATGAATACAGAATAAAGATCTGCAAGAAAGCACGAGACAAGGCTAATCAAAAGGTACTGGCTGAAGCACATGCTTATTATGCCAACCCTTTTAACAAAAGATCATTTAGCATGCAGCTCATGTACATGGGGCTCAAAGCAAAAGAGTAAAACAAAACAAAAAAACCCTTCCTCCTTAGCTAAGTAAATACAAATAAATTAAATTTCATAACAATAATCAAACTGAATGAACTGAATGTACCCATCTAATCTAGGCGGTGTCTTGCTGAGTCTAATCCTGTGTTATGGTCTGTCCAGCAACATAAAATATTATCTCAAATGACCACGTAAAGGTTGCTTGCATAGAAAAGTGGATTAGCAGCTCGCTGGCTTTTTTTTTTTTTTTTTTTTTTTTTTTCTTCTCTCTTAACTCACCGTCTCTCCCTACTCTCCTTCCAGTGCCCAGCAGGATGCAGTCTTTGAACTGATCTCCATGGCCTTTAATGTTGCCATCTGGTACACAAAGTTTGCCTCAAGAATGGCAGGAAAGGAAAAGTAAGAGCCTTTTTGGCTTCTTCTGTGAAACTATTCTGCATAAATGCATTTTACAAATTACTTTAGTTTCATACTTTAATACCTCATCAAAAACAAAGGACGCCGTGACTAATGTGAATATGCACAGAATATCATGACTTTTGAACATAAAGTATTACAAAAACAATGTTAGATTTTTAAGGTGCAATATCTGACACTATTTAATTGGTCCATCTATACATGCATACATTCTCTATCACAGGTCTAACACATAGAGAATCACCACTTAACCTAATGCCACTAGTTTCATTGAAAGGTTTTAATTGGTTTAAATGACCTTGAAATCATTGCTATTATTTGTTGTTGTTACTTTATTTCTGCTCATGTTTACCTGTTACACAGTGTATCAGAGACAGAAGCGAAAGACGTTCACCGAAGCTTAAAGGTTGCTGCTGGAATCTTCAAAAATCTTAAGGTGAGGGAGATGTCAATTCTTTCCTCAGTGGAAACTGGAAAGGTTTTATTATACAAACTGACGCTTAGGACAAAAAGTGGATGCCGATCAGTGCAGTTCCCCTGCAGAAAACATTAATGACACACTTTACCTCCTTTTATTACAGATGAAATAATTTAGACAGTTTTTAACTCTCATTGATGCCGCAGTGTTCGTTTGACTTTGGGACCTGAAACGGACGGAGTTTAGGACCCGGATTACTCCCCGAGGCTCCTGACTACCGTAGCCGTATTGCTCTGACAATCCATCTGGCGGTGTGGCTTCGTAGCTTACCAAAGTCATACTAAAACATTTTTGACAGATTTTTGAGCGCCGTGCACCACATAAAATCGGTTTGAGGTCATTAAGCACAACCAGAATTCATACATAAGGCGCATTGTCGATTTTTGAGGAAATTAAAGGATTTACCCGCGCCTTATAGTGCGGAAAATACGGTACTACAGTTTTTCTTTCTTTTTTTTCTTCTTCTTATTTTTAGCTACAAGCAAATAGATTGAGGGATTTAAGACATATAAGCTATAGGATTTATTTATTTATTTATTTATTTATTTATTCTGATATCTTCTTTACAGGATGTCCACATCCCTCGCCTCATCACTCCAGCTGAAAAGGGCAGAGACCTGGAGCCCCGAGTCATTGATGCATACATCATCCAGTGTCAGGCAGAAGCACAGGAAGGTAACGACAGTGATCACTGTGCAGTGATCGTGCAGATCGCTGATGATATTGTTCCTCTCATCTCTGATGTTTAAGATGGTCATTAAAATCTGTTATATTATAAAATATATGTTATATATTATAAAAATAAAAAGGCTTACTCTGCAAATAATCTGACAGTTAATGGCCTGAGTCAGAATCCATGTTACACTGATAATCATTAATCATCAATCATCACTGACACAGTGTGCCAACGTTTGGTTCTTTCCTCTCGTTTGTTTTTACAGTGACCATTGCCAGAGCAATTGAACTGAAACACAATGCGACAATCATCGCAGCTTTGGCATTTGAGACTGCAAACTTCTATCAAAAAGCTGGTCTGTACTTTTGACAGAAGTAAAATAAAGCTTTTTATCAACCTTATTGGTATGGCACCTTTAGAAACAGTTTATTAAGTATTTTGACAGACAGGGAGAAGCAGGATCGACGATTTAAACAGAGCACCAGTCTTTACATTTAGGTGGGAAACATTAAAAAGAAAAGAAAAACAACTATGAATAAAATTAGACAAGGTGTAATGCCAGCATGTAAAAGCAAGTCGGACTTGCTTTTACATGCTGGCAACGAATGAAACCAACAGGAAGCTGAGCTGCTGCTTTCTGAACCGGCTGGAAATGAGAAAGTGACTTTTTGTTTGAGCCATAGAGGAGCAAGATGTAGCAGTCGAGGCTTGAGAAAATAAATGAAATGTAGTGGTTTTATTTTCAAGATGGTTGAAAGAAGCAAGACTGGACATCTTGTCGGAGGGTCTTCGCTTTATAAATACAGCACCTTGAGGCAACTGTTTTGGTGATTTGGGACTATGTAAATAAAATTGAATTGAATGAAATGAACTGTTCAAAGCTAAGAGCTGAAACTCAGGAGAACTCTCAGTCAGCATTTCTGACTTTGAGGTATCAAGTTATAATGTATGCCTTCCAACAAATGAAGTCACTGAGGCAACTGTGCTTTCTGGATGACCAGGCACAATGGGAAGCTTTCTGGTTTGTTGACCAAGAGCCTAGAAAATAAAATGATGGTTACTGAAAAGATATGAAGGTCAGTTTTCTGTCTCTGCAGACCACACACTGAACACCTTGGAGCCAGAGTGCAGCAGCAAGTGGAGGAAGTATCTCCAACTGAAGCAGCTCTTCTACATGGCTTATGTAAGCTAAAGTTTGCAGCACAGCTATAGGTTAATAAAACAACTATTCTGTTTACAGAATTCAAACAAACAAAGTGTTAAGATTGTTGTCATTGAGTTTGTGTTTGCAGGCGTACTGCTATCATGGACAGACACTGCTAGCAAGTGACAAATGTGGAGAAGCTATCAGATCTCTCCAGGAAGCAGAGAAATGTATGTATGCATGTTGTAATGTGTAAAGCAATTACAGAGACGTAAACAAGCACGTCGAGAGTGCAAACTTTCACCCAGGCAGCTCACTCTCTGTGCAGTATTTACTTTAAAGGGAATACTATTGTATTTAATATATACGAGCAACGTCATACTAAGAATCCCCATATATCATTCCCTACGTGCCTTAAACCTGTTAAAACAGTCTTAAATAGCTCTGTATGTTTCTATGTTGAAAATACACAAATCACAGTTTATAAGGTATAAGACTTTTGCACTAATAAATCATTGATTTGACCTTGAAGACTGTAAGGCAAGCTTGAATGAATTGCTAACCAACTCTGCACTCCTAAGTTTGATTAGAATTCAGACAAAACAACACACACGCACACAAACACATTCCCTCCTCTGCAGAGGTAAATGTGACTTTGCTCATTACAGCACAAGTCTTATGTTAGGCTGTGGTCTGATAAATTTGTAAAGCTCCTATTTCTTCCGTCTTTGCTTCTAAAAGAACCGTCCGTCGTTTAGTGTTGTGTGCGTTTTAAAACCTTTTTTTTTTTGCGTTGTTATTCTTTTGTAAATTTAGTAATTTTGTAATTACTAAATTTTGTAATAAAGTACTTCATTAATTGTGTTAATCAGAAAACGGAAGTCCATGCCTTACAGAAGACTGTTACTTCTGTTCTTTGCAGACTGCAGTGCTTACTCAGTGTTACCTGCTCACTTGGCTTCAGTCATGTAGGTCAGCGGTCCCCAACCCCCGGGCCTCGGACCGGTACCGGTCCGTGAGCCGTTTGGTACCGGGCCGCGAGAGTTGAGGCTCAGGTCTGAAATGTATGTTTTTCAGGGGTTTTATCGGTTTTCAGCGTTATTTTGTCATCGTTTTTATCGTTAACTCGGTTTTCCTGGGTCTTTTCACGTGTGTTATGAATAAATCTTCTTTTTTTCGGTACCGGTACTAGTTTTATTTTGTTGTATTTATCCGCGACACCTTAAAGGCCGGTCCGTGAAAATATTGTCGGGCATAAACCGGTCCGTGGTGCACAAACGGTTGGGGACCGCTGATGTAGGTTACCAAACAGGAGCTTCCTGTGTGATTGCTGCAGCAGATCTTAGAGTTGTGTTTGAATTGTTTCCCCTTCTTTGTTCCCTGGATATATTTTGTGTTAACACAACAACATCTGCGTGTAGGTTACTCCCGCGCTGAGTCACTATGTAAAGAGTACCGTCAGACCAAAGGCCCGGGTACAACGGCCAAACCATCGGAGCAGCTGTTCTTCCTCAAGCTGGGTGGCCTCATTAAAATGACGCTGGAGAAGTGCCAGAGAGAAAATGGCTTCATGTGAGTCAGCCAGACCCCAAACAAACACACACACACACACACACACACACACACACACACACACACACACACACACACACACACAGAGTTGTGGCTCAGATTCTACACTTTCCCCGTCACACATGTGACGAGATGATGCAATGTTTACGTCGTGGTTCCCGTGGCGCTCAGGAGTCAAACTCTGAGGACATGTTTTCAATCATTAACAACACATTTTCCACTCACACAAAGGCACATTTGTGTGTCGTCAGATTAAACAGTCAGCTGGCTGCCCTGAGCTTCACCTGCACAAACGCTCAGCTTTGGGTTTATGTTCCTGTGAATTTGCATGTGTTCATCATAGAGATAGCTCTGTTGGGCGTCATTGTCAAAATATTATTTTCTCTCATTTTTTTTCACCTGAAACTAACGCGTGACCTCACTATAGTGCCCAGCTGTCGCCTGAAAAGTTAAATATATTTGCATGTTGGAGGTGAGCGGAGTATTGTTCATTTTTCCACAGCACTGGCCCTGCCTGCTGTATCGCCACAAAACCCGCCTGCTTCTAACTGCAAATGAATCGAATAAACCAAAGAGCATTTTTACACTACAAGCTACATTTGTCCCATTCACACACATTCATGCTTTTACTCTTATCACATAGAAACACCTCAACATGAGGATTAATGTAGGGTCTTTTACAGTTTAAAGCGTTGGTGTGATTTCGAGCTATGTAAATAAAACTGGACAGCCCACTCTACCTCCTAGTTTATAGCCATCCTTATGTAAACAGTTGTTGATGCCTGTTCCTGTTTGTACAGTAGCATCTAATTTCAGTATAGCACACATTTCATTGGTCAGCAGTTTGGTGATTGTTGTTTTCTTCTTCTACTTTGCGCTTTAATGCCAGTCACTCTGTAGATGCATAAATGCCACCTGCTGGTGGCTAGAGGTACCTTTCCTGTGTCAGGCACAGGTAAAAGCAGGGAAAACATTGAATTTAAGACAAGAGATACTAGAACCAAGTCTATGTGTAAATTACTATGACCCTTAGTCAAAGGAGCTTGCAAAGAAAAGCGTCTGGACTTCTTTAAGTTGCTTGAAGACGTTTCACCTCTCATCCGAGAAGCTTCTTCAGTTCTAAGGTCAAATGGTGGAGAGTCCCAGATATAAACCTAGTGGGAGTGACCCCCCACAGAGGGACAAAAGGACCCCCTGATGATCCTCTAATCGCCTGAGCCAAGGTGTGAAACTGGGTGTGGGTCCCAAACAGCCAGAGTTTCGGGTGTGTTCATTGTGAAACCTGGCCCCACCTTATCATGCGAATTCCTGAGGTCAGATGGCCCGGGATGTGAGTGGGCGTTAAGGCGTCTGGGAGGGATCTCAAAACTGGATTATAGATGGCAGAGAGTTGGTGTCGTAAGCCCCGCCTCTGTTCAAAGATGGTCGCTCACAGTGGCTTCTTTCACTCCTCTTGCCATCTATGTTCACAATGAACACACCCGAAACTCTGGCTGTTTGGGACCCACACCCAGTTTCACACCTTGGCTCAGGCGATTAGAGGATCATCAGGGGGTCCTTTTGTCCCTCTGTGGGGGGTCACTCCCACTAGGTTTATATCTGGGACTCTCCACCATTTGACCTTAGAACTGAAGAAGCTTCTCGGATGAGAGGTGAAACGTCTTCAAGCAACTTAAAGAAGTCCAGATGTTTTTCTTTGCAAGCTCCTTTGACTACGATGACCTGGATGACTGAGAACCTTCACAGACTATGACCCTTAACTAACACAGGCTGATAACAGTGTGACAATAACATCTGGCAGTTTTGCAAAAAACTTTTGAGTTGTGAGTTAAGTTGATCACAAACCATTTAAAGACCCAGCTGACAATGATTAAGTGAGAACCACAACAGAGGATTCCCATTTGCACGGTTAAATCTTGTACATATTTAAGTTACCCTTAGAAAGGGTCTTTGTAACAACAGGGAAAGCATTCAAACATGAAAACCTGAAATTCTTCCTTCTACTTGTTTCTTTGGACAGATACTTCCATAAAGTCCCGGCTGAGCCGCCGCAGCTGGACATGAAGGCGAGCTACGGCCTGGCTGAGCCCGTCCCATTTGAGCTGCCACCTCTCAGTGAGCAGTGCACTCCTGAGGTCTACGCCACCTTCGATCTGACAAAGGGAGCCAAAAACGACAAGGTACACACCAAATCAGTTATTTATTCTAGATTATTTCATAACAATGTTATAGTTGTTGGTGGTATTATAAATATTACTTGATGTGCAGGCCAAACCCAAGGAGGAGGAGGTGAAGCCAGTGAAGGAACCTGACTTGAAGCCTCAGAAGGACACAGGCTGCATCCTCTCCTAAACTTTCCATTCAGTACATTTTCAGCCTGTTTCACGACATCCATTTACTTTCCTCACATAACTCCAGAGATGCTTTCTTTTCTTGCAATATTTAGTCCTCATGTTGTACATTCATCCTAGACATGTATATTACATTTAGCAGTTATAACTGTCTAAGTCAGAGCCAGTTATGTGACCAGATACTCAAAATGTCTCACTCTGTGAGAATCACTTTTAATTAGGACATGAAAATAAATAAGCCTTATGGGTCCCATGGTTGTGTCAGTGGTGCCTTCAGCTGCATTGTAAACTGGTCGCACTGATTATAGATAACTCAGATAATGGAAACTGACTTATTAAAGAGGCTTAAAGTGGCCTAAAACATAAAAATGCAGTAGATATTTAAACTTTGATATTGAATAGTTAGCACTACATATAAATGCAATGTAATTAATCCAAAAGAGTAAATGTGGGAAACTGCACTCCGTCACTCTGCCTGTATATCTGGGAATAAGATAATTGAAACTGTAAGTTTTTAAATTGCATTTTACGTGTCCAGAACATCGTCATTTAAATATTTACACTGATCAATAGGAATCCCAATCAATACTGGACAGACAGAAAGGACGGCACATGATTTTGCCGTTGAGTTTGGTTTTCTTTTAGCTGTAGTAGCAGTTTACAATCAATATTTACATCACGACTTATGTATTATAGTTTTTGTACATGACATAGCTGTTTTCTACTTTGACTGTTCATTTAAAGGAACTATATTATTATTATTATTACCTGTGGCTGAATCATTCTTTATCAGGTTGTGAATTTGTGTCTGTTATCCCTTAAAACTAAAATTTTAATTTATTTGTGTTTGTGGTAATTTATCAGACAATCCAAAACACTTCAGAGGGTATAAAGTCCAATCACGTTTTTGCTGGTGTTGGAGTCAATCGTACTGTTTCAGTGTGTGAACTGATGCACGAACAGCTTACTTTCGTTAGATGTTCACATGCTGTTGTCAATAGTTGACAGTGTGCAGAAAGCAGGCCCTATCAGACTCTAACAACTTCAAAATAAAAGGTCTAATAAAAAACAAAAGTTAAGTTACTAATTACTGGAGAAACAAAACTGTAATATTCTCCAACTCATTTAACCTTGGTGTATATTTGCTTCCCTGATCTCACCATTGGACTTTTTATTGAGTTGTGCACCTGTTTTCATCCTTGTGCTTTTCTTTGCTTTGATTAGACTGGATGTCATTACACTTAAAGCAGTGAATTTATCCAGGAGGTGTGGCAGGACTCTGATATGTTCCACATCCTTTTTTAAGACAGCTGTTTGTCATTAGGGTGTGCCACATCACCGGTTTTACATTGTGCACTCTTGCAGCTCTCCCCTCCTCTGATGGTGTCTTTCATGTAAAAGGTATTTCAAATGGTATTAAATATTCCCTTAAAACTCACTTTTTTCTTCTTGGCTTTTTGTAGATGTAAAAACAAGACTGTCACATCATGTCCGCAAGAGGTCAAACTGACACAACTGGTCTAAAGACTATGATAAAAAATTTTTCAACACAGAAATGTTTTGTGAAAGAAGAGTCATTATTTTCATACCCAAATAATTTGGTTACAATGTACAGAACAAGTTGTTTTATCTGCATAGCAAATGGGACAAGAACCATCAGGTACATGCAAAACACAAAGCTTTTCCTCTTAGGTCCATGTGTGTTTGAACAACATACGACTTGTAATTTTATCTCTACAACAAATCTACACACCAATCTGCCAGAGGTTCCTTCCTATTGAAAGGGAGTTTTTCCTTCCCACTGTTGCCAAGTGCTAGCTCATCGGCGTTGTCTGATTGAGGTTTCCTCTCTGTCATTGTAAGGTCCTTACAATACAAAGCTCATTGTAGTGACTATTATTTTGAAGTTTTTTGCCATATAAATAAAACTGAACTGAATGGATTTGAAAAACTGTGGCAGGCAAACTGTGAGAATTTTTCTATTTCTCCTTCCTCACCCTAGCACACGAAATCAACAAAGTAAAAATTTATACTTGGTGGCCGATATAGTCAGATTGATAAACATAAATGGCGAGGCTGGTGTTGCATGCAAGTCTGGCGAGAGCCATTATCTAGGTGGCTGACAGCAAAGACAAGGTTTGTCATCGGCCATGCCTGTGTAGCCAAGAAGACTCGGTTTATAAACGCAACAGCTAAAGCTAAACAGTTAGCATAGCTTACCTGCACAGCATCTGCCTCCAATGTGTAAACCAGACTAAGCTACCTCAGTGGTAAACAGATTGTTACTACAGTTCAGTTCTATTCCCTCAAAGTTGGTAAGTAAAATTTATTTATGTAAGATAGGAACATTATAATATTGTAAAGATAACAAAAGTACAGAATGAAGAAAAAAATCTTAATTACACAAAAGCAACATAATAAACAAAAGATTATCCAAATGACTGGCTGAATAGATGTAAGCTGTCCAGTTTTCAACTGTTTTTTAAAAAAAAGACGCCATAGACCTACGGGTGCGGAGCGAGAGAGAGAAACTGTTTTGGCGCTAAGGTTTGGAAGGCATAATTTTTATAATGTAAGGTAAAGACCCTACAATAATACAAACCTATAATACCCTGTACCATAGGTGTCAAACTCTGGCCCCCGGGCCAAATTTAGCCTGCAGCCTAATTACATTTGGACCGCAAAGCCATACCAAATTACTATTAGAGCTGGCCTGCTGGTATTATACAGTGCATTTCCTGCTAATACTACAAATCCCAGAATACTCTGTTGGTGTTCTGGCGCATCAGTCACGACAGGACCCATTAACACCCTGGTCGTGTCCAAATTCATGGGCTGCATCCTCCTGAGGATGCATTTGTAGGCCGATTACGTCACAGCGACGCGCCGAAGGCTGTCGTAGACTCCTCCGAATGCAGCCGACAAATGTGTCCTCCTTTTCCCCGAATTTGAAGGATGGGTCGGGTGTGTCCTTTCTTTTTTTTTTTTTTTGCCTGTCCCGTTTGGATCTTTAAAAAAGGTGTATGATGAAAGTTTGCGACGTTGTGTGCCCAGAGAAAAAGCAAGCATTTTCAAATGTCAGCCTGAGCAGAAACACAGTAGCTGATCACACACCTGAAGTTGCCACCAATCTATATAACCAGCTGATGGAGAAGGAAAACAATTGTGTTGCATTCTCCATCTCTGTTGATAAGAGCAGTGATGCCTCTGATACTGCCCAGCTTTCAGTCTTCATCCGTGGTGTGGACTCAAATCTCTGTGTTACGGAGGAACTTTTAGGATTAAAATCAATGCATGGCACAACCACAGGGAAGGAAATATTTGATGAGGTTTCCAAATGTCCAACTGACTGCATCATACATCAAGAATCACTTTGTGGCAATGCCTTTATGTGTGAGATCATGAGCGATCTCGAAGCTTCAGGGGCGGGGGCGTATCATCACAGACATGTATGCTGCAGTGAGGGCTTTTAAAACTAAATTGTGCCTGTGGCAGAATCAGATGCTACAAGGAAACCTGGGCCATTTTCCCTGCTGCCAACCAATGAACAGATCTCTACTGCTGTGTTCCCATGTGCACAGTTTGCTGAAAAACTCTGTGTACTCAGTGCTGAGTTTACCCGGTGATTTGCCAACTTTGATGCCCAGAAATGTCGATTTGAACTGCTCAGTAATCCTTTTGCAGTTGACGTTGCAAACGCACCAACAAACCTCCAAATGGAGCTGATTGAACTCCAGTGTAGTGACACGCTGAAGTCAAAGTATGATGCTGTGGGCACTTCACAATTTCCACATTTCATCCCTGACACAATGCCTGGGCTCCGCACCCACGCTGCTCAGATGCTCTCCATGTTCGACAGCACTTACCTATGTGACCAACTATTCTCCTCAATGAAGATGGCCAAAACATCTCACGGGAGACGTCTAACCGATGAACACCTTCACTCAATCCTGAGGATTTCCTCAGCTCAGAGCCTGAGCCTAGACATTGAGGAACTAGCATCCAAGAAGAGATGCCAGGTATCTGGCTTGGACACATCAGATCAGTGTGTAGCAAACTGAGCTATAATTAGCATTTTCTTTGTGCACTTTTTCTTGCTACTCCCAGACATGGGCTTGAATGGTTTCACGTTCAATGATATTTTTATTAGATAAGTGGTTTATTATTGTTATTTTTCTATTTATTATTAGCCTGGGGAAAAGGTTTACTGTTAAAATTTAATTCAGAAGGCTGAAAATACAATTTTTATTTAAGAAATAAATTCCACTGATATGTTATTTAATTGGAATTTCAATTTTGCATGTGTGCAATATTAAGTTATATATACTTTTATATAAGTTATATATCGTTTAAGCAAAGCTTGTCCCATATTCAGTTTTTCAGCAAAACTTGTTTGAGTCTATAAGAAAAGGTTCCTTATTATATATCTGGAGGAAGATTTTTTTCAATAAATATTAATGTTAGCCCACGACTTTGTTCCAGTTTGGAATTTTGGCCCACTGTGTATTTGAGTTTGACACCACTGCCCTATACTCTAATAACCCTACAGTCTGGTGCTACCAGATAATCTGGTATAGAATTTGTGCTCTGTCATTTCTCTGCTGCTTGTCTGAGCTAGTAAGGCTAACCTGGTTATCTAAGAATGGCGTGATTGCCAGTATGTGCAGTCAGACTTTACTGAAAGAAAATCTAACTTTAACAGCAGAGTGGCTTAGCATGGCTAAGCTGTGATATTCAACACGCCACCAAACCTGCCTCCCAAGCCCAGCCCCTTGAATTCAAGAGTGAAACTGATTGTGTTGGAGCGACTTGCCTCTGATAAGGTTTGTGCACTTCTGTATTTGGCGTCTCAGGTTTCAAGTCAGATCCTGTATCCTGTAGTTGTTTTTCTCCACAACGCAGAGTCAGCATGGATGGATGTCTGGGACAGCAGTGACACAGAACAATGACTGGATACTTGTCCTTTGGAGCAATACAGAAACACTAATGTAACCCGAAGAATGAACAACCAGGAAGTAAGTGCCGTGATAATGAAGCAAACATAGCTGTTAGCTTAGTTTGTATTCACAAAATGAACTTTATCCAGTTGTCTGCCATGACTCTGTCGCTCCGGTGCAATTTGTAATAGTATTGTAAATGCAGTGAGTATAACACACAGTACTTAGATGATATGCTGTGAATAAATAAAAGTTTTCTGATGCGTCAGACATCAGCAAACACCACTGAAACAAACTTTGAGGGTCCTGCTTCGGCCAAAGAGAGGAAGGTGATCCACTTCTCCAGCGGTGAAACTCTTGTAGTTGAAGACAGCGAGGAGGAAGAGGTGGAGACGTCAAACAAAACTCCCTTTGAAGAACCTAAACAGAAGGTGGGTATCTGTTTGGGGGGGGAGACTTGTGGTGAATATTTAGCAACAGTCAGTTCATGTGATTGCTTCTGTCTTTTTTCTTCTCAGACTCGGCTATCGTTCAAGAATGTGGCCATTCTAGTTGGGAGGTTTTCACTGCTGGGTATGCCATGTTACATAATCAATACAGAAGCCAAGTGACTGTAGAGAAGGCCCTGACTTTAGCTTTTTGTGCAGGCTTCACTGAGTCTCCACATTTTCTGTTTCCAAATTCAGCCTGTGACTTCCTTGGGGAAAGATTGGCTGGTGCTCTTGGACTCAGTGCAGCCAAATACCAGTACGCGATAGATCGTTATCAACATGATCACAAGGTAATGTGTTCACAAACATTCAAGCAAAAAATAGAACTTACTCTATCGTCTATCTTATAAAAGGAAAATAAGTTCACTGTTTAACCCTCTTCAGACAACAAACAGTCGAGCTTCAGATGACCTCAAGAAGGGACAGGCAGAGACCGTGACACTCTCTCCCAGGTCTGATTGGAGTCATTATGGGGCCACAGGAGATGTAAGCTGTCCTCCCAATCCCCAGGAGAGCTCTGATGAGAAACAAATGGCTGGAAAAGAAGGATGTCACAACAAGGGCTATCAAGCGGACGAGGAGCACTTGAAATGAATCTCAGAGAAGAAAAGCAAAAGAATGTGAAGTCCCCAGGATGGAATGTTACAACAACGTGAAGAATAAAAAGCTAACAAAACAAACTAAAACATTTTCTGTGTCTAACTACCAGTGCAAGCTTTTTTCACCGTTTATTCTTCCCAATCCTGGCAAAACTGAGATTCTTACTTCAGCCCCTTTGCCAACAATATCACTGTCTTATTTCTGACCAAAAATTAAGATGAGATTGAGCTCATCCAGTCTTATTACCTTTACTTAAGAAATAATGCAAAAATCAGACCTTCTTTGATTCCCAGTAAGGTGGAATCTCTAGTAAACACTTTCATTTTCTCCTGTCTTGATTATTGTAACTCTCTACATCTTATTCCTCCTTAATCCATCTTCAGTTGGTCAACAAAGCAACAGCTAGACTGCTATCAAGAACTAGCCTGCATGTGATTTGATTTAATTAAAAAAAATGTTATTAACAGCATATAACTCCAAAAACATTAATAACCTCCGGCCTCTTCAAAAATGTCAACATCCATTGAACTCTACTGTCAAATATCCACCAGTCTTGATCAGTATGGCACTTCTAAATGTTCGCTCTCTGCTGAACAAGTCTTTTATTATTAATGATTTAATTTTAGATAATAAACTTGACTGTTTATTTTTAACTGAAACATGGCTGGGTTCGGATGCACCAGTTGTTCTCACTGAGGCCTCCCCACCAAATTTTAATTTCTCTTTTTCTATTAGAAGTGGTGAGAGAGGTGGTGAGACTGCATCTTTAACCAACAACACAGTCACCACCAAACACATTTTATTTAATCATTTTACCACTTTTGAATTCCATGCTATTGTTTTCAGCAGCCCTCCAGTTTTATCTGTCACAGTTTATAGACCACCTAAAGACAGCGCTGCTTTTATCAAGGAATTCTCAGAATTTTTAACAAACATACATTCAAAATATAACATGATAATTTTAACCGGTGATTTTAACCTGCACATAGATAATCCTTCTGACCCTGCAGCAAAAGAATTCTTAAACATTCTTCACTGTTTGGATTTTACCAGCACGTCACACAGCCAACTCACAACAGAGGACACACTCTGGACCTGGTCATCACCCATGGGCTGTCCACCAGCGTGTCCTCTGTTGTTGACTTGGCTGTCTTTGACCACTACTGTGTGTTTTTTAACATCACCGGTTTTATTCAGCGGGAGACCTCGGTGCGAACTGTGAGGAGGCGCTATCTAACCTCTGAAGTGGCTGCAAATTTTACCAGGGTTTTAGACGAATGCCCCCCTGTGATTTTACCTGCACCCTGTGATTTTATTTTTAATCATTTTAACAGCAAACTGAAGAAAAGCCTTGACTCCGTTGCTCCACTCACCACCAAAAAGTTTAACGTAAAACACGTATCACCCTGGAGAAACGAAGAAGTCAAAAAACTCAAAAGAAATTGCAGGGCAGCAGAAAGGAGATGGAGGAAAAATAAAAATACTATCAACCATCAAATACTTTGCGAGCAACTTAAAGTGTACAATAATACACTAAGGAACTCAAGAAATTCATACTTCGCCAAAATAATCAGTAATAACAAAAATATTCCCAAGGTCCTCTTTTCCACCATAGATCATTTATTTAACCCTGATTTTAACAGCTCCCAAAGAACCCCCACAGACTCGCTCTGTGAGCAGTTTGCAGACCACTTCAGGGGAAAAATCAGCGCCATCAGATCTGATATTTTATCTAATCGCGATATGTTTGTAAACACATCTGATGGCTCGATTGTACCTGAGGAGACACTGGACAGCTTTGTCCTGGTTAATGCTGAGAACCTTCAGAAAGTTTTCTCCACAGTGAGACCCACCACATGTCCTTTAGATCCAATCCCTTCTTCACTTTTTAAAACACTTTATGGATTTTTTGAGGCTGAGCTTTTATACATGATGAATTGCTCTCTTCAGTTGGGTGTCTTCCCTGCTGCCTTTAAAACGGCGGTGGTGAGACCCCTTCTGAAGAAGAGCAATTTGGACTGTAATGATTTTAATAACTACAGACCTGTATCCAACTCACCATTTTTAAGTAAAATCTTAGAAAAACTTGTTTTTACTCAGATTAATGATTTTCTAAATGATAGACAGATCCTGGAGATATTCCAGTCTGGATTTAGGGTGAACCACAGCACAGAGACGGCTCTCCTAAAGGTTTTAAATGATCTTAGATGTAACTGGGACGCCCAAAAGCTCTCAGTCCTGGTGCTGCTGGATCTAAGCGCAGCCTTTGATACAGTAGACCACGCTATTCTTTTAAACAGACTGAAACACATGGTGGGCCTCTCTGGTGCTGTACACAACTGGTTCACTTCCTGTCTCTCAGACAGAACTTTTATGGTGAGTATGGATACATGCTCCTCTAAGATCCATAAAATGACATGTGGTGTGCCTCAAGGGTCGGTTCTAGGCCCTGTACTTTTTAATTTGTATATGCTCCCTCTCGGTGGTGTCATCAGGAGGCATGGAGTGAACTTCCACAGTTACGCTGATGACACTCAGCTGTACATCTCCGTGTCTCCTGATGACACCAGACCAATGGATGCCCTTTTTAACTGTATCTTGGATATAAGATCTTGGATGGCAGAAAACTTTTTACAGCTTAACCAGGACAAAACTGAAGTTTTAATCGTCGGTCCCGAGGCTCAGAGAGAGAAACTCTTGTCTAAATTAGAGGCATTTTCACTATGTCCTTCGCTACAAGTGAAAAACCTGGGTGTTATTTTTGACTCTGAGCTTGGTTTTATCCCACATATTAAACATGTAACCAAAATTGGATTTTATCATCTAAAAAATATAGCCAGAGTCGCCCTATTCTCTCTCGGGCCAACATGGAGATGCTGATGCATGCTTTTATTACCAGTCGCATTGATTACTGCCCTGCTCTCTGGTCTCCCCAAAAAGAATATTTCACCTTTACAACTTTTACAAAACTCGGCAGCTCGTGTGCTGACAAAGACCAGAGGGCGGGCCCACATTACACCGGTTTTAGAATCGCTGCACTGGCTCCCCGTGTGTTTCAGGATCGATTTTAAAGTTCTTTTATTGGTCTTTAAATGTCTTAATGGTCTCGGGCCTTCTTATCTTTCAAATCTGCTTCTACCATATGAACCCTCGTGGACTCTGAGGTCCTCTGGTACTGGCCTTTTGATTGTTCCTAAAGTCAGGACACATACTCACGGAGAGGCAGCTTTTCAGTGGTATGGTCCTCGTCTGTGGAACAGCCTGCCGGAGGAGGCTGGCATATCTCGGAGGGGGCTCTCTGCACCGGGGTTGTGATCGACCATGGCTGCTGTGGCTCTGTGGGTCTTCTCAGGCTGGCTGGGGGGCTTCTTTGCATCCCTCTAGCTGTGTGCCCGGCCTGGAGGCTGCGGTCTGTGACCAACTCCCGGTACAGACGGCTCCGTGTGATAGTGTTCCCTCACCTGGCTCATGTGTGCCCAGCTCAATTTTACTTCTCAAGTGTGTGTGTGTTGCACACTTGGACAAATGACACTTCCAGGCGTGCATGAGTTCAGAATCGTTCTCTTTACTTGCTCATTTGCAACTGCAAATACAAAACACAAGCACTTCAGTTCAGCGTAGCTGCACTCTGCAGGCTATCTGTGCAGTAGAACACACAGGACCCCAAAGCTGCCCGATTCAATGCCTGCGTGAGCGCCATCAATGATGATTCCCACAATCATCATTGATCAGAATATCCTAGCTGGATTGCCAGTTATCACAGTATGTGTCAGAAATAGTAATAAAGAACTGAACGCATAACATAACAATGATAAGAATGCATGAAATTATGGAGAGGGGGGGCAATATCTATTACAATACTTCCATCTTTCCATCTGTGCCCACCCATTACATGAGTCCCACATGTGCGTGTGTGTGTGTGTGTGTGGGGGGGGGGGGGGGATGTGTGTGTATGTATGTGTGTGTATGTATCCATGACCTGTATCCTCAGCCTATCAGGTCAGCTGGTTTTCGGATTTGTTCTTATGGGGTGCTCTCTCTATAGGTTGGCTTTACCTTATCTTTTGCCCCATTATTTGTGGCCCTTTGGATAAAAAAAGACACTAGAAATACGTGGACCTATTTATAAATGCAAACAGAGTCAACCACACACATATTAGAAGAACAAACTGTGAAGCAATTTGTAACTGTTTTTAAAAAGTGCTTAGCAACTAAATAATATTACTGTTTATATAATTGTCAGAATAAAGTGAATTTTAAATTATAAATTATAGATGCTAAAGCATGGTTGAATCCTCATAAACTAAGCGTTGTTGCTTTTTAAACATTATGAAAAGTGATATCAAAATTTAATACGCGCATTAAATATAAGAAGTTTCCGACGAGGATGGGATTCGAACCCACGCGTGCAGAGCACAATGGATTAGCAGTCCATCGCCTTAACCACTCGGCCACCTCGTCTGAATACACAATCGGGACATGCGCATAGTAATATCAATATTCAATGGCTGCCAGTTAAAATACCGACAGTGAGCAAGACTATTTTTCTAAGGTTTCACACCATCGTGTTTTAGCATGTTAGGCTAAATGTGACACTGCCGTTAGCCACCTTGCTGACATTAGCAATATGACAACACAAAAGACAGTGGCTACAACTACCTAAACACGGAAAATGCGTAGTGTGGACACATGTCGGTATCGTCTCCGTCTCCTCGTTGTATTTCAACCAAGTCCAAGACTGTTTTTGGCATCTGAGCGGATTAGGCGAGAATAGCAAAAGCCCACCCTTTAGATAAACCTTGATATATGCCACTTTTTTAAAAGCTGCGTTTAAATCAGTGACGTACCGAGTGTTGATACATGCTGTTGTCTGTGCTGCGTTTGGGGGCGTTTCTGTAATACGACACAAATAACATCGTAAAAGTTGCAGCACTGCTGCTTTTATCTGTCCATCTGTGCAAACGTAGGGAAATGAGGACCATATGATCAATGGAAAATTCTGTGTAACATCGCCAACAGCAAAGATAAGAGCGTGACTGTTTTCAGGGTTGGATTGAACTGTAGGTTTTAACTAGCTCCTTCACCTCTTTGTGTGGATTTAGCGTAAAAAGTGTCCACTCTACCACCGGGGTTACGTATAGCTTTACGTAGCATATGCCGTAGTGTCGAGCGCCGTACTGGTAAAAAGTGGGTATCCGTCCCCATCTAGCGATTAGATTTGGTCATAAAAAATAAACGTCTGACTTTAAATACCCACAGGAAAATATAGACAATCGAGACTTTAACTTAAAACCCACAACTTTATCAAATTGCCTACATGTTTGAAAACACCTGAAGAAAAAAGCATAGGGAGAGTGGGTCTTATGCTTTGAATATATCACATAAAAAAAAAAAAAATCAGCATTTGTGCTCCTGAACGATTGCTGCGCTGAATTCTGGGTTGCCATCAGAGAATCTAATAATACCCAGGAAATAGCCTAAGACAGGAAGTGTGGAGATATTCACGCCACCTCAGGCTGATGCACATGTGAAAACACCCACAAATCAGTAACAATTTGAGTCAAAGTCCCTCAGTTACTGTTTACAGCTGGCATAAAACTACTCCACTTCCAAAGGTCGTATTATATGTAAACCAAAGAAGCAGCATTTACTTGGAGACATGCTGCATCATGATGGAGAGAGTGCTGTTATTGTTGGGATTAGTGGTTCTTCACACTTCATACACTGTAAGTATCCATTCAGCATTTCTAGGGAGACTTAAAAGAAGAGACTGAATGTTTACCCGCACGTCTTGGTGTGTGTGTGTGTTTTGCAGATACCAGTTTCCCCTGAAGTACACGGTATGTGCAAAGATGATACTTGAAAGGCTCTTAATCTTTAGAGAGAGATGATCAGTTTCATGATTGAAGTAGCAATAGAAGAGGGAGGGGAGATAAGAGAAGAGGCAGCTGTAAAGACAGAATAACTCCAGCTTTGTGTCTTTTCCATTCTAGCTAAAGTCCGGGACAAACTGCGTCTCTTCTCAGCTCAATACGAAACGCGTAATATTTTCTCTGAATGGGGGGATGATTCCATTTTTTAAGGAGCTGTTGGCAACTCTACTAACTAACCTTATGAATAAAATAAAGTTCACTATTAGTAACATCATAGCAACAGAACAGCTGTATAGAAACTCGTCATGCTAGCTCACGCAGTATGATGTATTGTAACTGACTGTAAAAAGTCAGCACAACGAAAATAAACTCCACCTAAACGTGGTTTATATCTGACCCAGATAGACTGCAGGTCATAACTTCTTACCTGAAGTTGAATTCACCTGACACTTGGACCGGCGGCCACCTCGGGTCTCTCCTCCTGCCTCACCTTCCCTCATCCACCTGTTGCCTCTGTGGAAGCTCCGCCATAGCCACCACCGTACAACTGTCGGGTTGAATACTGTTGATCTAAAGTGGAATTATCCTGTGGAAACAGCATCTTTCAATTTAAGAGCATTTTGAAATCGTTAAAAGAGTAGGTCGTCTACGGGAAAGCAAAATCAGACTGACTTGAAATTGACATGGTAACATCGTGAGGTTGTATACTGTTGATCTAAAGTGGAATTACCCTGTGGAAACTGAAATCTTCCTTTTTAGAGCATTCTGAAATCACTGAAAGTTAGGTAAGTTATGGGCATTTTCAACAGGCCATTATTTTGGAAGGCAAAATCAGAATGACTTGAAATTGACATAGTACCATGGTGTGGTTGTACACTTTTGATCTAACATGGATTCATCCTGTGGAAAGAGCAATTTTCATTTTTAGAGTGTTCTGAATTCTTTAAAAGAGTAGGTCGTATATCGGCAATTTGAAAAGTCTTTTATTTTGGAAGGCAACATCAGACTGATTTGATATTGATATGGTATCACTGTGTGTCTGTATACTGTTGATCTAAAGTGGAATTATGCTGTGGAAACAGGAATTTGCCATTTTAGAGCATTTTGAAATCACTGAAAGGTAGGTCAATTGTGGACAATTTGAAAAGGCTTTTAGTTTGGAAGGCATAATCAGAATGACTTGATATTGATATGGTATCACTGTGGGTCTGTATACTGTTGATCTAATATGGATTCATCCTGTGGAAATAGCAAAATTCTGTTTAAGAACATTTTGAAATCGTTAAAACAGTAGGTCGTATATGCTCAATTTGAAAGGGCTTTTATTTTGGAAGGCATAATCAGAATGACTTGATATTGATATGGTATCACTGTGGGGCTGTATACTGTTGATCTAAAGTGGAATTACCCTGTGGAAACAGGAATTTTCCTTTTTAGAGCATTTTGAAATCACTGAAAGGTAGGTCAATTATGGACAATTTTAAAAGGCTTTTATTTTTGAGAGAAAAATCAGAATGATTTGATATTGATATGGTATCACTGTGGGTCTGTATACTGTTGATCTAGATGATTAAGTCAAATATTGGCAATTTCAAAGGGCCATTACTATGAAAGGCAAAATCAGACTGACTTGATATTGATATGGTATCACTGTGAAAAAGACTGTGGTTGGAAAGTGTTGATATAAAGTCCAAATGGTATTTGGAAATACGACTTTTGCTTTTAAGAGCATTATTAAGTCATTGAAAGAGTAGTTCAAAAATGAAGATTCACAGGGCTTTTACTTTGAAATCCAAAATAAGATGGCCTTGATAGTGACAGGGCACAATTAGGGTACAAGGCTGTGTCATATAGATCTAACATTAGAGTTTGTAAAAAAAAAGAAGCCTAAATTATATGTTATTATGTTCTTAACATATCTGTTAATTCACTCGAAGTTGACTTTTATTTTGAAATCCGGTTTCCACATCCATTCCCGTAATACTTTGAATACACAGGGAACGTAAAACAAACTGGAGGCTGGCTTGACTGCAAGTCTCGAATTGGAGGCTGGCTTGACACAAGTGTTGTACGGTGGTGGCTATGGCGGAGCTTCCACAGAGGCAACAGGTGGATGAGGGAAGGTGAGGCAGGAGGAGAGACCCGAGGTGGCCGCCGGTCCAAGTGTCAGGTGAATTCAACTTCAGGTAAGAAGTTATGACCTGCAGTCTATCTGGGTCAGATATAAACCAAGTTTAGGTGGAGTTTATTTTCGTTGTGCTGACTTTTTACAGTCAGTTACAATACATCATACTGCGTGAGCTAGCATGACGAGTTTCTATACAGCTGTTCTGTTGCTATGGAAAAACCATGGATGACAGGAGAGGTCTACAGGCTGCTGAAAGCTCGGAATGTTGCCTTCAGAGATGGAGACGAGGCGAGCCTGAGGACAGCTAGGGCCAACCTTTCCCGTGGCATCAGAGAGGCTAAGAGACAGTACTCCAGGAAAATATCTCATCACTTCAAAGACAGCAGAGACTCACAGAGCCTGTGGCGAGGCATTCAGACCATCACAGATTACAAGCCCCCACCACAGACCTGTGATAGCACTATCCCCCTGCTGAACGAGCTGAACACTTTCTTTGCTCGCTTTGAAGTCCAAAACAGCACCACTGCACAGAAGACCCCACCCCCTCCTGGTGACCAGGTGATGACTCTGTCCCCGGACAGCGTGAGGAGATCCCTCAGCAGGATCAATGCACGTAAAGCTCCGGGTCCTGACAACATTCCTGGTCGTGTACTGAGAGACTGTGCAGTGGAACTCACTGATGTCTTCACAGACATCTTCAACATATCACTCATCCAGGCTGTCGTCCCCACATGTTTTAAAGCCACCACAATCATTCTGGTTCCAAAAAAGTCATCTCCCTCCTGCTTTAATGACTACCGTCCTGTTGCACTTACTCCCATCCTGATGAAGTGCTTCGAACGACTAGTCATGCAACACATCAAGACTGTCCTGCCCCCCTCCCTGGATCCCTTCCAGTTTGCGTATCGGCCCAACCGCTCAACCGATGATGCCATCTCCACTGCACTCCACTCGGCACTCACACACCTGGACAAAAATGACTCATATGTTCGAATGCTGTTCATAGATTTCAGTTCAGCATTCAACACCATAATCCCCCAACAGCTCACTCAAAAACTGGTCCAGCTGGGGCTCAACACCTCACTGTGCAACTGGCTGTTGGATTTCCTCACCGGAAGACCTCAAGCAGTACGGGTCGGCAGTAATACATCCAGCACCATCATTTTAAACACGGGGGCCCCGCAGGGATGTGTGCTGAGCCCCCTCCTCTTCACTCTGCTGACCCATGACTGCACTCCATCATACAGCTCCAACCTCTTCATCAAGTTTGCGGACGACACAACGGTGGTGGGTCTCATTAGCAACAGGGATGAGACCGACTACAGAAGTGAGGTGAGACGCCTGGCCACGTGGTGTGCTGACAACAATCTCTCTCTGAATGTGGAGAAGACGAAGGAGATTGTTGTGGACTTCAGGAGAATGCACACCCAACATGCTCCTCTGACCATTGACGGAGCGTCTGTGGAGAGAGTGAGCAGCACCAAGTTCTTGGGTGTGCACATCACAGAGGATCTCTCTTGGACGTACAACACCACAGCACTGGCCAAGAAATCACAGCAGCGTCTCTTCTTTCTCCACAAACTAAGAAGAGCAGGAGCACCAGCCCCCATCATGTACACTTTCTACAGAGGCACCATCGAGAGCATCCTGTCGAGCTGCATCACTGTGTGGTTTGGAACCTGCAATGCGTCCTGTCATAGAACCCTCCAACGCATAGTGAGAGCTGCAGAGAGGATCATTGGTGTCTCTCTCCCCTCCCTCCAGGACATTTACAGCACCCGTCTCACTAAAAAAGCCCTTTGCATAGCGGCTGATCCCACGCACCCAATGCAAAGCTTCTTCAAGCTGCTGCCGTCGGGGAGGAGACTGCGGAGTCTCCGGGCCAGGACCAGCAGACTGAAGGACAGCTTCATCCATCAGGCTGTCAGGAAGCTTAACTCCCTCCCGATTCTGCCCCCTCTCCCCTCTCTCCTCCACGGTCCTACTGAACTCTGTCACACACACACACACACACACACACACACACACACACACACACACACACACACTCTCTAACTCACTCACTGGCCTGCACCAGTTACCAGTCACTTTGTGGAGCATTGGACTGCCACTACCTCATAAGACTTTGTTGTTACACTATCTCTTACCGTACATTACCAAATCTCCATTTGCACTATTTGCCCATTTGCACTACTCTGCCTGGTTTGCACTCAATGTCATTTACTCATTATATTGTATATTGTATAGCTTTCTTGTTATATGTAAAAATTGTATTGTATTTATTTATTTAAATTTTACTTTTTAATTATTTTACTTGCATTTTTAATCACTCTTATATCGTTAGCTTCATAGCATAAGTGCCTAAGTCATTGGACTAAGTCAATGACTTAGGCACTTATGCTATGAAGCTAACGATATTTAAATGTTCATTTGCTATTTTATCTAGGGATTGAGAGTAACGTAGTTTCTATTCTCTGTATGTCCTGTACATGTGGCAGAATTGACAATAAAGCTGACTTTGACTTTGACTTTGATGATGTTACTGATAGTGAACTTTATTTTATTCATAAGGTTAGTTAGTAGAGTTGCCAACAGCTCAAAAAATGGAATCATCCCCCCATTCAGAGAAAATATTACGCGTTTCGTATTGAGCTGAGAAGAGACGCAGTTTGTCCCGGACTTTAGCTAGAATGGAAAAGACACAAAGCTGGAGTTATTCTGTCTTTACAGCTGCCTCTTCTCTTATCTCCCCTCCCTCTTCTATTGCTACTTCAATCATGAAACTGATCAATGATCAGCTGATTGTCTCTCTTGTTTATCGCCCACTTTGCGCCAGAAAGAGGAAACCAGCGGATGTCACGCTAAACAACAGCAGCACTTTTAAGCTTGATCAGCTGTTGTTAGAATTTATTTAATATTAGTTTCTAGTATCAGCTGATGTTTGCTGGAGCCACAGCTGTAAAGCTGCTGGTCATGATGTCGGTTTGGATATGTGGTGAGAGGGAAACATGAAGATGAAACCAGGAGATGTCCTTACTGAATCATCAGAGCTGTGATGGAGAAACAGGTTTACCTTTTAGGTGGCATGAATGAGTTGAAGTTATGAACTGTTTCTGAGAGACAAATAACACCAGGATCCTTTTCTATGTAGCTGACAGCTGGTAACTATGCAGGGGCGGGTCTAGCAAAGTGTTGCCAGGGGGCCAGGTAGGGCATTAACAGGGAGAGGGGGGCACAAAGAAATACTTTTCTTTTTTATTCTCATTTAAAATATTTAGCTTTTATTAAATAATTATCTGAATCTTGCGAACAAAGTTTTTATCTGACGTAAAATGTATAGAAATCATACATATACCAACAAGATTTGTTTTCATTCAAAGTCTTTATGGCTTTAATACCTGGTGGGCCGGTCTGTAGTCAAAATGCCCAATTTTTTGTCCCAGTCCAGCCCTGCAGGTTAATACTGGCAGTGTCACCATGCCAGCTGACTGTATTTCATCATCAGCCAGTGTTGTTCTTTATACATGAACATTACCAAAGTTTACCATAAGGCAGCTTAGAAAGTATTTACTTGCTTTCAGGTTTTATTCAAATGTTAGTCTTTTCATTTGTTTCCCCACTTTTTTCCTGTTTCAAAATCAAACACCAGTTTGTGAGAAGATTATCTTCTTTTTTTTTAACAGGCATTGGTTTTGCATTGGCATTGGCTAATTTGCCAATTGTATGTTAAAAATGTTCGTATTTTAATATTCAAAAATGTTTTTGCCCAAAACATATGCACTACATGTCAGTAAAAATACTATGCAAATATTGATGTCCTTGACTGCTGAATAAACACTGACTGATTGTATCTCTTGTACTTTATCAACGCAGTATCTAAAAACTTTGCACCGTAGTGGTTAAAATCTCATTCTAATAAGAGTTAAAAGCGCATTCGGTTGTTAGGTTTACAGGGTTATTGAATTATGGTTAACGGTTGGTAGAATTGTTTTTAACATTATCTGCCAATTACATCTGCCACCCTTCTCCAAATCTGTGCCGCTACCTGGCCCCCCTAACAAACATTTTCTAGACACGCCACTGGGAGCAGCTTGTGCTCAACCACTGTGTCCATCGTCATTCTCCTCTGCTCGTTCTCATTCTTGTCCAGGTTTGTGCTCTGTAGTTTAGTTGTTTCCAGTCTAGTTTAGTTCGTGCTCCATTTGCTGTTTGTCTATATTTATTTTGTATTTAATAAACCACCCTCACCCCTTTACAAGTGCCTGCTTTTGGATCCTCCTTTATTTCCCACACGGCTCATCGCACTCGCCGTGACATATTTATACATGTCTACACAATAATAGACACCGTGTGCTCTGTGACATTATAGTCTTCTACTTCTGCTTCCACCGGTTTGCATTTTAAACTCCCAACCTTTCAGTTTGTTATGAACGAGTTATATTTCTAACATTTTGTGATATAAAAGTGAACCATGTGGCTTTTTTATTTTCTGTGTGATGGGATGACTTAAGACACGAGTTATTTAAACAATTATAAATGGCAGTGTGATGGCCATGGTACTTTATGTGGGTCAAATATGTTAAGGATAATGTTTATCAATGTAAAATTGCAAAGAACTTGTGGATAGAATATAACATTTTGTAAACAGTTATCTCAGAAGCTGTACTGTCAGATCTATGTATGTAAGGTTAAACTTTCCACAGTACTTCCACTTAAGTGGAACACATAAAGTCACCCTTACCAATAATCCACTGCTCCTTGAAAAAGTAGCACAAACAGACAACTGACTCAGCAATGATAAAGTAGAGCTATCCGAGGCCGATACTCAAGCAGAAGAAAATTAAAAGTTGTTGTTTTTGCGGCTCAAAAAATTAAAGAAAGTATGTTTAATAATTTAACAAGACCCGCACCTTTAACACATGCACATTCAAATTTTGGAACAGGCTCAACATTGCTGTTGTTCAACAGTTTTTATCCGTTCAAAAAAATCATTTTACGGCTTTAATGTTTCCAGCTGATAAGGAGAATGAGTGCATTTCAAATGTGCATCCAAAGGTTTTAAACATCTGTTCTGTCTGTAACGACCTCAGTTTTATCTGAACTTAGAAGCAGAAAATTAAAGCTCATTATGTGTCTAAGATATCCCGGCAGTTTAACCAATAAAAGTGGGTATCATATGCATAGCAGTGAAAATGTATGCTATGCCTTCTAAAGCACATAATGAGCTTTAATAAGGGTAAAATGACTTTTTCGAATGGATAAAAACTATTGAACAACAGCAATGTTGAGCCTGTTCCAAAATTTGAATGTGCATGTGTTAAAGGTGCGGATCTTGTTCAATTATTAAACATTGTAACGTGGGACCCAAGAAACACGAGCCGGAGCGACTTTGACGATAGAAGAACTTTTATTAAACACTGTGGGTTTGTACAGGGACACAGACACTCCCACTCTCTCTCTCTGCTGTCACGTCCGCCCTCCTCCTCCGACTGTCACTGCCAACATATAAAGAGACACAATCACTGTCAGATCCCAGCACACCTGTTCACCCGCCCCTGCGCCGCCCCGGGAGCTCACTGCGTCACCCCTCCTCTGCAGCTGGCCAGAGACCACACCCACGCCACACATCCCCACCGCCCGACTGAGGCCGGGGCTCATCCGGCCGAACCTACTCCCCCCCCCCGCGAGCAGGAGAGGAAATCGGCCACGACCATCTGCGCGCCCGGCCTATGGATCACCTTGAACTTAAAGGGCTGCAGGGCCAGATACCACCGAGTGATCCGGGCGTTGGCATCCTTCATGCGGTGGAGCCACTGCAGCGGGGCGTGGTCTGAGCAGAGGGTGAACGGGCGGCCCAGGAGGTAGTAGCGAAGGGAGTCGACCGCCCACCAGATCGCCAGGCACTCCTCCACGGTGCTATACCGTGACTCGCGGTCCGTGAGCTTCCGGCTGATGTAGACGACCGGCCGGTCAACTCCCCCCACCTGCTGGGACAAAACGGCCCCCAGCCCTCTGCTCGAGGCGTCAGTCTGCAGACAAAAAGGGAGGGAGAAGTTAGGTGTGAACAGCAACGGCTCTCCACAGAGAGCCCGCTTCACCTGCACAAACGCCGCCTGGCACCGCTCCGTCCACTGGACCAGATCTGGGGCACCCTTGTGGGTGAGATCAGTTAGGGGGCTGGTCAAGTCCACGAACCCTGGGACGAACCGCCGGTAATAGCCGGCCAGCCCCAGAAACCGTCTCACCTCTTTTTTCGTCTTGGGACGCGGGCAGGATGCAATCGCTGCCGTCTTATCCACTTGAGGTCGCACCTGCCCGCCCCCCAAGTGGTACCCCAAATACTGTACCTCCCTCCGTCCAACCGCACACTTCTTCGGGTTGGCCATGAGCCTCGCCTGCCTCAGGGACTCCAGCACCTCGGCCACACGCCGCACATGCTCCGCCCATGTGTCACTGATGCAATGATCGGGGACCATTCTTAATTTCGTTGTTCTCATGACAATGACAATAAAGTTTCTGATTCTGATTCTGATTCTGATTCACTGTAAGTGATGACGTCGTCTAGATAGGCGGCAGCATAGGCAGCGTGGGGCCGCAGCACCCGGTCCATGAGGCGCTGAAAAGTGGCAGGGGCCCCGAACAAGCCGAACGGAAGCGTAACGAATTGGTACAACCCATACGGAGTCGAGAAGGCCGTCTTTTCCCGGGACTCTGCAGACAAGGGAATCTGCCAGTAGCCCTTGGTTAAATCCAGTGTCGTGAAAAAGCGAGCGGTGCCCAACCGTTCCAGGAGCTCGTCGACCCGGGGCATGGGATAAGCATCAAAACGTGACACCTCATTCACTCTGCGATAATCGACACAGAACCGTATAGACCCATCCTTCTTCACCACAAGAACGATGGGGCTGAACCAAGCACTGTGTGATTCTTCTATTACTCCCAACCTCAGCATTTCCTTCAATTCCCGGAAAACAACTTGCCTCATATGTTCCGGCAGCCTGTAGGGCCGTGAAAGCACCGTCACGCCAGGCTGCGTCTCAACATGGTGCTCTATGAGAGAAGTACGGCCGGGCAAGGGGGAGAACACGTCAGCAAAGTGCTGTTGCAATGCAGCAACATCCACCCTCTGGGCCTGTGTGAGATGGTCACTACAATGGAGGGAGGCGGGGATGCTAGATTTTCCGTGGAAGGCCCCGCCACCTCCTCCCCCCCAGAGTCAGTGTCGGTCGACCCCGCGTCACCGCTGAGCGCCGCGCAAACGTTACACAAATTCACAGACCGCGATCGCATCCCCGCGTACTGCCCCAGTAAGCTGTGGAACCCCGGCCAATTCGTACCCAAAATAAGGGGATGCGACAGGTGCGGGCTAACCGCTGCCTTCACTCTATGCGTTTTGCCCCTGAATTTCAGCAACAGTGACACTACCGGGTACTTGTGAATATCCCCGTGCACACATTTAACCTCCACCCAGTCAGCCTCCAACAATGCCCCGGGGCGAACCAAACTTTGGTGGACCAGAGTCTGCGTGCAGCCCGTGTCCATCAAAGCATGGCGAATACCCCCTTGACACTTTACCGGTACGTCCCTCCTGGACCGGGGGCGGGCGCTGGAGCGCCGGCAACACGGAACACCTGCCCCACCTCCATGAGCAGACATTCTTGGCGCAGGTGCCCCGGCCGCCCACACTTCCAACAGTCCGGCCCCGGCGTCTGTGCGGCTCCCTGTGGCTCCGGGGCAACCTCGGCGGCCACTGGGGTTCCGGCGGGAAGCAGTGGCCGGAACGGGTTCCTGGGGCTCCACCCCGCTGCCTGCTCCGTTCCTGCAGGGCTGCTGTCCCTCCGCTGTGACGCCGCCGCCGGTGGCCTGGGCGGCGGAACACAGGCGCTCCGCCGCGGCTCCTCACGGCTGGGTGCCGGGTTGGCCACCAGATGGTCCTCCGGCAGCGTCACCGCCGCCGTCAAATCCGCTGGGCGGTGGCAGCGGACCCAACGAGCCGTTGCCACGAACTGCTCGAGGACGACCAGGTTCAGCATCCGGGCCTCCTCAGCCGAGGGGCCCGGTCGCAGCCACCTCGCTGCCGCATCCTCCAGCTGCCGAGCCCATGCAAACGGCCGCTCCCCTCCCGTCATCCTGCTGGCCCGGAATTGACGGCGGTAATCCTCCGGGGAGAGACGATCCAGCACCGCCCGGCACACCCTCAAACACCCCCTGCGAGCTGGGGGGCAGGCCCAGTGCCGCCGTCTGGGCCTCGCCCGACAGAAGCGGCAGCAGCCGGGCGGCCCACTCCTCCTCTGGCCAACGACAGGCCACCGCCGTGGCCTGGAAAGCCTCGATGAAGACCAGCGGGTCCTCCCCATCCCTCATCCGGTGCAACGTCACCGACAGTGGAGGGGCGGGCGCCGGAGCGGCCGCATTCCCCAGCAGCTGCCCCAGAGCCGCGGTCTGCTGCTCCGATTGAAGGCAAAGCAACGCCAACTGTTGGTCCTGCGTGGCCGCCTGACGAGCCGCCATCGCCGCCATGTCCATCAGCATTTGGCCCAAGATCTGCAGCGGTTGGGCGGGCGGTTGGAGGAAGAGCCGGCAGGGGACCGGACATCGCGCCAGGGTTTCGGCACCAGTGTAACGTGGGACCCAAGAAACACGAGCCGGAGCGACTTTGACGATAGCAGAACTTTTATTAAACACTGTGGGTTTGTACAGGGACACAGACACTCCCGCTCTCTCTCTCTGCTGTCACGTCCGCCCTCCTCCTCCGACTGTCACTGCCAACATATAAAGAGACACAATCACTGTCAGATCCCAGCACACCTGTTCACCCGCCCCTGCGCCGCCCCGGGAGCTCACTGCGTCACCCCTCCTCTGCAGCTGGCCAGAGACCACACCCACGCCACAAACATACTTTCTTTAATTTTTCGAGCCGCAAAAACAACAACTTTTAATTTTCTTCTGCTTGAGTATCGGCCTCGGATAGCTCTACTTTATCATTGCTGAGTCAGTTGTCTGTTTGTGCTACTTTTTCAAGGAGCAGTGGATTATTGGTAAGGGTGACTTTATGTGTTCCACTTAAGTGGAAGTACTGTGGAAAGTTTAACCTTACATACATAGATCTGACAGTACAGCTTCTGAGATAACTGTTTACAAAATGTTATATTCTATCCACAAGTTCTTTGCAATTTTACATTGATAAACATTATCCTTAACATATTTGACCCACATAAAGTACCATGGCCATCACACTGCCATTTATAATTGTTTAAATAACTCGTGTCTTAAGTCATCCCATCACACAGAAAATAAAAAAGCCACATGGTTCACTTTTATATCACAAAATGTTAGAAATATAACTCGTTCATAACAAACTGAAAGGTTGGGAGTTTAAAATGCAAACCGGTGGAAGCAGAAGTAGAAGACTATAATGTCACAGAGCACACGGTGTCTATTATTGTGTAGACATGTATAAATATGTCACGGCGAGTGCGATGAGCCGTGTGGGAAATAAAGGAGGATCCAAAAGCAGGCACTTGTAAAGGGGTGAGGGTGGTTTATTAAATACAAAATAAATATAGACAAAACAGCAAATGGAGCACGAACTAAACTAGACTGGAAACAACTAAACTACAGAGCACAAACCTGGACAAGAATGAGAACGAGCAGAGGAGAATGACGATGGACAGCAGGGAGAACACACGGGTGAGACATGGTGGATACACAGACGGACCAGCAACTACAATGACAGAGGATACGACTTAAATACACAGAGAAACACAGGGGAATTACACACAGGTGGTGGACACAGCTGGGAGAAATCAACAAGACGAGACAGAGGTAAAACTGAACACACTCACATGAGACGCAGACCTTCACAATAAAACAGGAACAAGAAACCATCACACTAAGACACAGACTCGACATAGAGAGAATGACACATGGAACTAAACTAAACCTGCAAAAACATGACAACTCAAAATACTGGGTCAAACTGACCCAGAACCGTGACAGTACCCCCCCTTCCAAGGGCTGGCTCCCGACAGCCCAAAACAAAAAAACAGAGCACCAGACCAGGGCAGAGGGGGTCCAGGAAGGAGGGTCCGAAACAAAAAACAAGGAGCACAAGAGTCCAAACACACAAGAAAACAGTCCAAGAACACAGGAAAACAGATCAAAAACAAAACCAAATCAGAGCTCAAGAGTCCGAGAAAAGTTCAGGGGGTCGACCCGGGGGTCGACAACACAAAGACCAAGACAGTTCTGGAGGCCGACCGTGCACACGGCAACGGCGGCGATGGGCAAACAGTTCTGGAGGCCGACCGTGCAGACGGCAACGGCGGCGAAGGGCAAACAGTTCGGGAGGCCGACCACTTGGAAGGCAGTGGCGGCCACTGAGCAGGTCCGGAGGTCGGCCGCGATGCCAGCGGCGGCGACGAACTCTTTCCGGAGGCCGTCCCCGAAGGCCATGATGCTGACTTAGAGGCCCGGAAAACGGACGGGCTCCTCGGGCCCTCCAGCGGAGGAACTAAACTAAACCTGCAAAAACATGACAACTCAAAATACTGGGTCAAACTGACCCAGAACCGTGACAAAATAAGAGCTTAATAAAGATGCTTAATTTCTTAAGAAATAAACAGGTGGAGTGATCTTTATCAAAAGTGGATGTTTCATCTGTGGCTAAACCACTGTACCCAAAAAAACTTTAAAAATCTACTATGTGTGAGGCTGTGTAAGTAAAGCTTACCCTTCACACCCGCGTGTAACAAACCATCTGTTGGGGGTTGTGGATTTGACATCTCAGCATTGTGAAAGTGGGGAAACATGTTTCTGACTGTGCATAAGATTTCTGCTTACAAATGAAATTGAGATGTTTTTTTAAGTATGGCTAATGTACTATTTGACTTCTAAGGCATACACACACACACACACACACACACACACACACACACACACAGAGAGAGAGAGCGAGAGAGAGAGGGGGGAGCAACAACAACAACACAGAGGAGAAGAAGAGGGGTAGTTTTACTATGCATCATAAAAACGCAATCATTCATCTTCCAACTGTATCTTTCTGTTCTGGCTTTAGAATCATTGGTTGTTTACTGTTCTGTACTTTGGGAGTCATACTGTTGTGATACTGGGGAGAAAAGGGTAAGGTTTGATAGACTAAACCCTTACACACAAAACTTGAAAAACCTAAAGCGTGTGTGAGACTGCTAGCTGTGTTGTTCAGCAATATACTCATCTACAAATATGTTACTAAAGAAACTGCAAACTATGAAAGGAATCTGGATTTAAATAGAACATAGTAGTGCTGTAAACACTAGTATTAGGTGTCTATGGAACAAATCTCCTTCAGCGTTCAAAATGACCAAAGTGAGGACTACAGGCGTTTCTCTCAGTTGGTTGTGTTCAGGGAAAAAGCAGCTAAATACACTGAGACTGCTCCACATTTGTTAGTGAGTTAACTCTGGATATTTGTAGGTTTTGTCAAATTTGGAGTGAACAAAAGCAGAAAAACTGTAAAAGATGCAGACAGTGAAAGCCTAGTTTATTTTATGAATACAATGAAACATTTTACAGTCCACAGAGCAAAGTAGCATACACGATAAATAGATACACATAACACAGACTGTGAGAAGTAAAACTCATCGTCTTACCACATGTTATATTCTGTAAACTTAAAATAAACCACTGAAATTAGTGTTTAGTGTTTTAAAGTCATTATTAAAAAACATGAGTCAACATTACTGAAGTGACACTTTAACGATGCTTCATATCACAGTCTTTATGATGATAAAACATGTTCTCTCATAGTAGATGTCTGTGCTGACACTTGTCATGAAAATGTCCTGAGCCAGGGTTCCTCTTGGATTACCATTGATCATTAATAGGACGCACAAAAGATTTGTTGCGTTATCCCCATAAACAACATGCTTTTATAGAAATCATTGTGACACAAATATTTAGATTCTTGTTTCACAATGTGCCTGAACTCAAAATCTTTAGAGTTTCATATTTATAAAGTATCGCAAAGAATACATTTATACCATTGTACACAGCAAATCCAGCATGTCCAAATTAACACTGTCGGATTTGATTTCAACACTATTAAAGTGTCTATATGGGTCCACACCAGAGAGTGTTAATTTAACTCTTTTTGGAGAGTTGGTACGTTAACTCTGATTTAGTGTTAAACACCAAATCTGTCTGGAGTTGATAATTTAACACTTGGTGTTAAGAGTTTATATATTAACTCTCAAAGAGTATTTTAGTTTAACTACGTAAGAGTTATCTTCTAATTCATTCTAAAAAGCGGGAATTTTACTGTTCTGAACTTCTAGAAATTTCTTTTGGAAATAAACATTTACTAAAAGACGTAATGGTTTTTGAAAAACATTTATTCTGAACTGTGCACCACAATTTCAAAACATTTTCTGAAAGATGTAACAGTGTACATGTTCTCACTTTCATTAGAATTTTGTTTATCAAAAGGTCTGACATGGTAAATGCAAATAACAGCATTCTCAACACTTATTTCTTCAATACAATATGCATGTCCTTCATTCATCCCTTTGTGGAACTTCAACGCACTTCTGCTTTCCCCCATATTCCATCTTCACAAGCATATCCTGTGCGGAGATTGAATAAAAATTAGTTGACACTAATTAATGGCACAAATAATCCAGTAAACAATTGCAGCACAGTAAAAAAAAAAAAAAAGGAATCCTCTTTGAGCCATTACTTGTGTAAAGTATTTCCCCAAAAGACAAGGACACAGGCAACAGGTAATACTGAACTAAATGTAAAACCTCAACCTTTTTCATTTTTACCTAAACCGTGTGCACAAAACTCTGGAGGGATCTATGCTAACGTAGAATCGAGTCAGGACGTCAGCTACTGTGGTTTGCTCGTTTTTTTTATGGGCGATCATTTTCAGGCTTCAAGTAGCACCATTATACCAACATTTCACATTCTAGACATTGTTTTAGGTGTATTTGATCAAAAGTTTGACTGAAAATTCACATGCAAGCTTTTTTCAAGGCTGTGGTATTTGCCCGCAAACAATACCTTTCAGCTAGCTAAGACAGAATATTATACTATCAGCAACATGGCTAATGCCTTTCACACAGCTTTGTCTCAACTCCAAAGAGCCACAGAAGTAAAAGCTAATAGAAATAATTGAAACAATCTTTGAAAAAATGACTTACCAAGCATGGCAAACAACTCAAATATGTAGAGCAAAATGTTCTGAAACGGCTTCACTTCAGCTTCGATTGGAGCCGTGCTGGAGGCGGAGTCTGTGAATTTACTCTGTTGGTGTCATAGCCCCTCTAGGAGTTCAGAGTTAAGAGGTCAAGAGGTCGAGCCCCGGCTTGGACAGTCTCGGTCGTTGTGTCCTTGGGCAAGACACTTCACCCGTTGCCTACTGGTGGTGGTCAGAGGGCCCGGTGGCGCCACTGTCCGGCAGCCTCGCCTCTGTCAGTGCACCCCAGGGTGGCTGTGGCTACAATGTAGCTGCCATCACCAGTGTGTGAATGTGTGTGTGGATGACTGGATATGTAAAGCGCTTTGGGGTCCTTAGGGACTAGTAAAGCGCTATATAAATACAGGCCATTTACCATTTACCATTTAATGTTTCCATTGTAACACCTCCAGATTTGACATAGAAACACTCATTTTTAACACTCGATTTTAATTACTATCATTTTACACCTCAGAGTTACATTAAAAGAATGTGACTCTACTTAGAGTAAAATTAACTCTACTTTTGCAAGAAGACTATTAACACCAAAACATTTAACACTTTTGAATTTGCTGTGTATGAGCTACGCTTCTTGTAAAAAAATAAACTGATTGGTAATGCGTCTGAGAAAATGAATGAATATGAATGAATGAATGAATATGAATGAATATTCTTTATTGTCATTGTCACAAGTACAATGAAATTGAAAGATGTCTCCGGTCAGTGCAACATCACGAAAGATAAATACTTAAAAACTATAATAGATAGGATATAAAAGATAGAAAGACATATAATATACAGTATTCTCATACAGTAAATACACCCAAGCAATCCAGGCCTAAGTCCCCATACAGACACTCAACATACGACCTAGTTGATATATCACTCAAACAATCAATCACTCAGAATCAGAATCAGAATCAGAAAGGGTTTTATTGCCAAATGTTGAGCAGGTTTACAACATTAGGAAATTGCTGCGGTGCTTCAGTGCAAACATACTGTCATAAAAATATAAAAATAAGAATAAGAATTAAAAGTGCTAAGTGGATAGATATATACATGATATATACATGAGTGCAGGTGGTGATCAGTGCCAAACATGGAATGATGCAGTGAACACAGCGTAGGGTCATGTGTTAGTGGTGGGAACAGTCATACGGTTATTGTTCATGTGTCCGACAGCAGAGGGGAAGAAACTGTTCTTATGGCGAGAGGTTCTGGTGCGAATGGACCGGAGCCTCCTGCCTGAGGGGAGCAGGTCAAACAGACTGTGTCCAGGGTGAGAAGGGTCAGCTGAGATCCGAGCTGCACGCCCCAGTGTCCTGGGGCGTGCAGCTCAGTCAATTTGTTAGCGCATCCAACAAAACATGTCTGAAAGCATTCCAACATCAAGGGCACAAATGACAACAGGGGCAATGAAAGTCATCTACTTTTAGTAGCATTGAGACATGATATTGCAATTGGGTAGAAACTGTGTTTGAGTCTGTTAGTCCTTGTGTATGTTGTTCTATACCGTTTACCTATACCATTTACACGGGGCGATCGTGGCTCAAGAGTTGGGAGTTCGTCTTGTAATCGGAAGGTTGCCGGTTCGAGCCCTGGCTTGGACAGTCTCGGTCGTTGTGTCCTTGGGCAAGACACTTCACCCGTTGCCTACTGGTGGTGGTCAGAGGGCCCGGTGGCGCCAGTGTCCGGCAGCCTCGCCTCTGTCAGTGCACCCCAGGGTGGCTGTGGCTACAATGTAGCTTGCCATCACCAGTGTGTGAATGGGTGGATGACTGGATATGTAAAGCGCTTTGGGGTCCTTAGGGACTAGTAAGGCGCTATATAAATACAGGCCATTTACCATTTTACCTGAAGGCAGCAGTTCGAACATGGAGTGTCCAGGGTGTGAGGTGTCCTTTATGATGTTATGGGCTCTTTTGAGGCAGCGGGAACTGTGTAGGTCTTTCAGTTTGAGGGGAGGGCAGCCGATTGTCCTTTGGGCAGCGTTGATTACTCCCTGGAGTGCTTTCCTCTGAGCCACTGTGCAGCTAGCGTACCATATGCCTATGCAGTACGTTAGTATGCTTTCGATGGAGGCTCTGCTGTGACCTTCCTTCTGTGAGGGCACACACACACACACACACACACACACAGAGCGAGAGAGAGAGGAGGAGATCATTAATACAAAGGATTGGAGCCGTTTTTGGATTTTCACTTGTTGGCTTTAATATGAACAGTCACATAAAATTCATTCCAATTTTTTGTCACGGTTCTGGGTCAGTTTGACCCAGTATTTTGAGTTATGCTTTTGGTGTGTTTTGCATTTTGGATTCTTTTCTTATTATGATGATAATGATGATTATGACTCTATGTTTCGGTTATTCTTGTTTAGGGATTAGTTCGTAGGTTTTTGTGTTCTCATGTTTATTGCAGGTTTAGTTCAGTGTCTAGTCTATCTCTCTGTGTCGTGTCTGCGTGTTTGTTTAGTGGTGTCTTGTTTCCTGTTTTACTCTGAAGGCTCATGTTCCCATCTTATGTCAGTGTTTCTAGCTTTGTTCCTCCTGTCTTATCAGGTCTTATTCCTCCCAGCTGTGTTCCCCTTCTGTCTCTAATTTCTTGATGACTGCCTCAGTGTATTTAAGCCCAGTGTGTCTTTGTGTCAGTGTCAGATCGTCTGTTATCCTCACCTCGTATTTTCGTAGTTTCCCTTATTGTGACACTGTGTTTCATAGCCTGCTTAGTTACTCTGTGTTTATAGTTTTTTCTATAGTTCCTTCACAGAGTGCCTTAGCCTTTTTAGTTTACACTGTTAAAAGTCCGCTTGTTCATTGTAACTGTTTATACTACGTTACCCATGATGCACCTCGGTATCTGTACTTCCGGTTGGGAACGTGTTCAGCGCAGTTCTGCACAGATGAGAGGTGTGTCGGAGGATAACGTATTTACTTGCATTCCTGTGTGAGTTAATACTGTGTGCGTGCTTACCATATGACCACACACACACCCATAGACACACTCACACCCCCTTTACCTGCATGTGAATCCTATAATGCCTCCCTACCAACGCTGTACCTCCTGTTGATGTCATCTGCCACCTCCTTAGTAAAGTTATTTGAACTACATCACTGTGGAGTACCATTCCTTCTGACCGAGGACGACTCAGTTGAAGCGTGATCGGCAATCAGTGCAAACATACATTACATACACAGTGTTCTCTGTCTTCTTAGTTTTCCCAGTCTCAGTGTCCCCTAGTGTTTTTGTTATGCCTGCAGCCACAATAAAGGCTTGCCTTATTTTGGAAACCTAGTTCTGTCTCCACCGTGTCTGCTCTTGGGTCTACCTCATTCCTCACGCCGGCGCGCCCCGCCGTGACATTTTTAGCCTTTGCTTCAATTAAGATGTTTCTTTAAATCTACAACAGCTTCCTTTTCAAAAAGTTTACTGACATAATAAGGAAGTAGCTATGGAACTCAGTAAGTATGAGCAACAATAGCTTAGGGACAGTTTCCACAATAAAGAGGATTTCATCATCTGCAGTTCGTCAAAAAAGGGCCGTATTAAAAACAATTCAGCAGACCCTCAGAGTGTGGATACAATCTGTTTTCAACTGTAGAGGTAGAGGTACACTTCATGTACTTATCAATATGCAGTTTAGAGGCTTGCATTAGAGGGCTTTGGTGCTTGGGCCTCTTTTATTTAGCATGGTTATACCTTTGTGAATTTAGCTATCATATGTTTGACATGCAACTAAAAATTCGAAAATATATTTTTTTAAATCAGTAACTTTGCAAATTTAGAGGAATTGTTTTCGGACAACATATGTGTCACATTTTAAACAGGGTTTGAATAATCAGCACTGACCTACAGACAGACATTTATGCCCTGGGTTAACAGACATGCTTACCTTGTGAAAGGCCCTCGGATTTCTTGGAGCAGAGAAACATGCTGTATTGTTGCTTTTCTCTATTGTATAAGCAGCGCCCGACTGTCAGAAACGCTCTGTGCGGGTAGCAAAGTCGGCTCCAACGCACATTCAGGTGAAAAAATAAAAAGTTAAAACGATATACCTTGCGGCATTTGTGAAGTGCTGAGGAAATACTATGTGTCTGATGGGGTGTTTTTATATAGGTGGACTTGGTTTCAGTTGGGCTCTGAGATGCAGATATAAAGAGCAGGTTGTAAAGAGAAAGGTGGAAAAACTATGGTGGTTCGGTTAGTCAGTAGGATGTGTAATTGTCTGCCTGTAGAGATAAAGGTGTGGGGTGTAAGAAAATGTGAAAAACATTTGGAGGCTCAGTTGGACATGGTTTCAGTTGACCTCTGACATGATAAGATAAAATAATGGAACTGTTTGTAATTAAAAAATGTGGAAACTATGGAACTATAGTTGGGTTGTGTGCTGGGATGCTCTTGATAAGGGAGCCTCTTTTATTGTTTCATGACTTCTTTTGCTGACTGTTGGGGGCCTAACTGTAACCCTCTCTGTCTAACTGTTGCAGAGTGTGACTAGGTGTGAATATGTGGTTTTAGAAGTATCACAAGAAAAGTTTATTTCTAAAGGAATACCTATTCTTGTTTGTGGTACTCTATTTAAAACTATTAGCCTCTGTGTCTTTTCGGAGCGCTAAAGAAAAAAGTAAAATGCCCCTAAAGTAGTTAAATCATCTATGTGTAATCATCGAGTCTTACTGTTGCAGTGTGTTTGTGACTAGTAGATAATCATAGGGCTAGTTGCATTAAAGGAACATTGGGGTTGATACAGTGCTAGTGTGACTAGGTGTGAATATGTGCTTTTAGAAGTATCACTGTTTATTTCTAAAGGGATACCTGTTATTTGCGGCACTCTGTTTGAAACTATTTGCTCCTAAATAGCACTAAAGAAAAAGCAAAATGCTCCTAACTAGTTAAAATACCCCTAAACTAGTTAAATTAAATCATCTATGTCTAAATAACAGTGCTCTGAGACCTATACAATCCTTTAAAAAGAGTTTAATTAAAACACATAATGGTTTCTGTGGGGCAAAAAAGTACAGGTATATTACTACTGATAGCAATGTTGAATATTATTACACAGGAAACAACTACACGTAAAATAATCACACCGTGACACCTCTGCCTTTGTAAATACCCGTGTAGGTGTGGCTGTAGCATAAAAGAGTTAGTAGTTTATTTTATTACTAACTGTAATTTATTGCAGATTACTTGTATTTGCTTAATTGTTTACTAAATGGTTGAGGTGTGAAATAAACCACAATGGAGCAAAATATGGGGGTGCGTGGTTGGAGGATGTGTTTGTGCGTGCATGTGCGCGGAGAGGGGGCAAACATTTTTCTTGTAAAACAAAGGGGGGCCTAGCAAAAAAAAGTTTGGGAACCACTGTACTAATCCAAAATACTCAAAGCTTCATAGAACTGAAACAAACATTTATTTTTAGCTCCATTCTGCTGCTGATACATACTTTAGGTTTCTGAACATTAAACTTGTTGCTGCCTTTCATAGTGTGTAACTTGAAGGCCCCGAGTACTTTCTCCCACACTGAAAACACTGGGATGATAACATTATTTGAACATTACCTAATAAGACTGATTCAGCACAGACAGTTATGTTAAACTTTCCTAGCAGTCCTTCACAAACAGGGAACAGTCTGTGTCATGATTCGGCCGTGTGGCAGGCAGGATGAGGACCCAAATTGCAAACTCACAGACACGGGGGATAAACTCAAAATGCAGCTTTATTGCTGACAGGTGATAAACAATAACGATGATACAAAAGCAATGCAAAACTACACTAAACTGGGAAAAGCTAAAGTAACATATACCGGAAGACACGGGGAGAACCACACACGGCATGAGGGAGAACGCGACGCCGAACAGAGGGAGACGCAGACAGAAATACACAGAGGGTAAACGAGGAAAATTTGAACACACGGGGAACACAGGTGACGCTGATAATCATAACGAGACAGGGCGGGGTGAACTGAACATGACATGTACAGGCGTGAGAGTCACAAAGTAAACAGGAAGTGCACAGAGGTTCAGACAGGAGGAGAGAGAGCACGGGGAAAACACAGACATAACGGGCTGGGGAAACATGGAATAAAACATAAGGAGAGACGAGGGCTCAGATACACAGAGGGGCACACAGGGGGTGAGAGTCACAACGGGAAAACACATAAGGAACAACGTAACAGATCAACCCAGGAAGCATGGCCTAAATAAAGAACAAAATACAAAAATACATGAAAACTAAGAATACTGGGCCCACATGGCCCAGGACCATGACAGTCTGTCTATTCTCTCCATCTGTCAGCTGCTGCTGGCTCTTCCTCCTCTTCCTCACACACTGCTGAGTTTGTCCTGGTGGATCATCAGGGGTGCAAAGCCTCACAGATGATGTGCAGCAGTGGGTCCCTCAGTCTGTCCTCACTCTGGACACTTGCAGTTGTCACACATGGAAATCAAATGTGTGATAAGCTGCAGGATTCAAACACAAGTGTAACTTATAAACACATGTTCATACTTTTATTCCACAATCAGAGAGAAAGAAACAGAGAGAGAGTGCAGGACAGACAGGTGACAGTCTCAGGTGTACACACTGCTACACAACAGCACCAGAGAAGGAGGATTTAGTGTTTGCGTTATTACGAGTGCTCAACAAGAAGAGTTCCCAGATGGTGCAGTGGACACGTGTGTGACTGCTGTGATTAAAGCATCTTTCTTTCAGCTTAACGAGTGAAACGTCAGCTCGTTCAAACACACGTTAAAGTCCGTTTGGCTCGACACCACCGAACAGAGGCAGCAATATAACATAGCTAACATTAACAGTGCAGTGAATCCTGCTTGTGCCGTGATATTCAGGTCTGCAAACCGAGCACCATTCATTGAATTTCAGCTTGTTGTGTTTGTGGATATATGACTGACTTTAATTATCCATAAAATCATCACATTCTCTGTAGGATTAAGGTCGACTATTAAACATCATGAAGACCCTGGAAAGGCTCATCCTGGACCAGCTGCGATCCATTGTCAGACCACATCTGGATCCCCTTCAATTTGCCTATCAGCCTCATCTTGGACCTGAGAACGCCATCATCTACCTGCTCAATCGTGTCTACACCCATCTGGACCAGCCGGCGAGCACTGTGAGGGTCATGTTTTTTGACTTTTCTAGTGCTTTCAACACCATCAGGCCGACCCTCCTGGGTGATAAGTTAACAGCGATGCAGGTGGATGCTTCTATGGTGTCCTGGATTGTTGATTACCTGACAGGAAGACCACAATATGTACGTTCAAGGTTCTTTATTTGTCACATGCATAGTTATACAAGTATAACACACAGTGAAATGTAGCCTGACACGCTCCTCGACATGTGCAAAAATGGGGGGGGGGGTGTAGAGGAAGAACATTATATATATATATATATATATATATATATATATATTAGGGGTGCAACGATACACAAAATTCACGGTTTGGTTCGGTTCGATACTTTGGTGTCACGGTTCGATATTTTTTCGATACAAAAAAATGTTCAAGCATTTTTAATTTGCCATTTATTAAAATTATAAATATATATTTTAACTCAAAAGTACAGTTTTTAAATTTAACCCTAACCCTTGTGCGTGTTTTTTATTTTGACAGCGAATGCGCACCTGCGGACCACTTATGTGCAGCCCTGGTTATTTAGCTCATCATATTGCAGCCACAGAAATTATTTTGTCCATGAAACCATAAAGCTGCACTTTCTTTTTGCCTTATAGTCTGATTTGTCATAACTTCTCCATTTTGTGGTAAGCTTTTCTTTGGCTGTCACTTCTTCACCCTGACCTGTCTTATTTGGCTCAGCAGAACTAAAATATATATCTGTCTGTGAAGGTTCTCAGTCATCCAGGTCATCGTAGTCAAATATATATCCTGCTGCTTTTACACACGCACTCACATAAGCTCAACGATTCTCTGCGCGATCAACCTCTCACATGTTTAAGCTTGCTGCGGGAGATTTCACTTGTCATGTTTGCATAGTAAGCTAACGATTAATAAGACGATGTCAGAGGAATTGGTGCACAAATTATCATCACTCACAGATCAGTGCTGTCGCTCTCTATACACAGTTCGCACGATTGCAAAGTGAAAGCAAAAAAACAAGCGCAAATTCAAACGCGACTTCAATATGTCACATATTGACAGTGGCTCACCGATGCCAATGACATAATTACCCAGCTACATTTCTGAGAGAATGCAAAAGCATTGACATATATTTTTCCTACAATAGCCCGACGGGCAGGGAAGAGATAGAATTTTGGTAGCCCGACTGAAAAAATCGCTAGCTCCGGGACGTCGGGCTAGCGATATTGCGAGCCCTGTATCTGATTGAGGAATCACTCATCTTTGGAAAAGAGAGTTTATTACAGAGAAATGGCTCTTTCCAAAATAAAAGCTATACTATCCGCTTCTTCTGGGCTATATTCTCAGCAGCATAAGGAGAATCATGTGCTAACAGCTGTCTAAATGACTCGGCTAAAGTTAGTAGCATGCTTGCTTTTTTTTGTCTGCTTCCACTTGTCTTTGCACTAGGATGATGTCGGCGTAAATGTGCAGTCATATTCGTTGTGTTCCCACTAGTGCTTTCAGGTTAATCTCGTTGAAATGACCTTAACGCCACAACACGGCAAATCTCCGTTAACGAGCTACCGCCGATCGCTCCGTGCATGGGGCTAGACGGCCAACACGTTAACGAGCTAACTGCGCTAACACACTAGTTCACACCAATGTAATTGAGCATTGCATGGCACATCCAACATACTGTTTTACTTTAGTCCATGACTCGCTTACCTTCAGGGTCATACGTCACATGAAAACCAAAATAATTCCAAACGCCAGATCTGAATGAGAGTGGGGGAGGTCCATGTTAAAAGGAGAGCTTAACTTCTGTCTCGCTAGCTTGCCCTGCGCTCTTCCTTCTGACGATGCTGTCTGCGTTGAGCGCTCAGTGGATCTGCGCTCGACAGTGCAGCCTAGGCGGAGTAGTCGAACACAGATTCACTGAGCGCTCAACACAGACAGCATCGTCAGAAGGAAAATTGATAAAATAAATTACAAATGTTGTATTGTTCGATACATATGCGTACCGAACCGAAAGCACTGTATCGAACGGTTCAATATCGATACGAATATCGTTGCACCCCTAATATATATATATATATATATATATATATATATATATAGTATACACCACAGACTTCAGCCACTGCACAGAGACATGCCATCTTCAGAAGTTTTCTGATTACTCCGCGGTGGTTGGATGCATCAGGAGGGATGATGAGACAGAGTCCCGGGCTGTGGTCGACTCCTTTGTCACGTGGCGTGAGCAGAATCATCTGCAGCTCAACGTGGCAAAGACCAAGGAACTGATCGTGGACTTCAGGAAGCCCAGGAAACACTTGACCCCTGTTTCAATCCAGGGGGTCAGTGTTGACATTGTGGAGGACTATAAATACCTTGGAGTTCACATCGACAATAAACTAGACTGGGCTACAAATACCACAGCACTTTACAGAAAATGCCAGAGTCTTCTCTATTTTTTGAGGCGACTGAGGTCCTTCAACATCTGCCAGAAAATGCTCAGGATTTTCTTTGAGTCTGTTGTGGCCAGTGCGATCCTCTATGCTGTTGCATGCTGGGGGAGCAGGCTGAGGGTCGCAGATGCCAACAGACTTGATAAACTGATCCGTAAGGCCAGTAATGTTGTGGGGATGGAGCTGGACTCCGTCAAGGTGGTGTCGGAGAGGCGAATGTTGTGCAAGATAAAGACAATGTTGGATAACATCTCCCACCCACTCCATGACATGCTGGTCAGTCACAGAAGCACGTTCAGTGAAAGACTGAGATTACTGAAAAGCACCACTGAACGACACAGGAAATCATTCCTGCCTGTGGCTCACTGTACAACTCATCCACTTAACACACTGTTTACTACAACAGCTACACCCTTCTTGCACATGTTATTTTCAGCTATTTATTAATAAGTGACTTTTATGTATACATATGCCTGCATATATCGTGCTATTCTTAGTTAGTGTATTGTCTGTCTTTGTAATGTTTGTTTATAATGGAGCACTGTGACGAAAAATAATTTCCCCTAGCGATCAATAAAGTATTCTGATTCTGATTCTAAACGGCGTATATTTTAAAGTAAAGGCTTTAAAACAAAGTAAACGCAGAAAGTACAAACATCGCTAATGGCAAATAACTTTGCCGACATGTGGTCAACAGTAATGTTTTAATGTTCTTCATTATTAAACATTTGCACATAAATAAGTGACATAATATTCATTACCCACTTTTAAAAGTTTACTCTTCCGATGTTTTCTTCGGCAAAATTATCCACACCCACTGCCACGCTATGAAGTCTGGGATATGTTGGGCCATGAAGTCTACACCCCCACATCCTTAAAATTCAGGGGAAATGAAGGACGCATTTGAGCAGCCTTAATTATGACAGCCTTCGTCGCGTCGCTGTGACGTAATCAGCCATAAAATGTGGCCTTTAAGGCTGCAGACCCTGAATTGGGATACAGCCTGTGTTTTGGAGCCTCTGGTCTCATTTCCATCTTACTCTGGTACTTCTCATCTGTGATGTCATTGCTTGGTGGGGCCAGTTGAACAGGCACCTCAGTCTTGATTAGGTGGGTCAAATCTAGAAAACCATTGAGAAGATGCTAATTTAAAATGTTAGATAGAAAAATTAAATGGGGCATCACATTTCAGATCCTTACCACTGAAGTCGGCAGTAACAATGAGATTATTGTTCTTGAGGAAGCTCCTCCTTTGCAGATGTGAGTGGGAAATGAATGTGCTCCAGCCAAAGTCTTGACTGCGGAAGCATTTACAGCTGTCATCCCACACTGGTCAGGATGTGGCTGTTGGTTTGTTCCAATGAGCATGAGTGTCTGAGTGGACAAAATAAGAATATTCATGTTTGAAACCTGGATGTTGGGGACACATTATTAATCCTTTATTTGTCCAGGTAAAAAATCTCATTGAGATTAAAAATCTCATTTCCAGGAGGAGTCTGTACATTGCCGAAAATGTACAGAGTTTGTCAAAACTAACAGAATTGTCAGAAATGGTTAAAAGACTTAATTCTTTAGCTAATGTCCTGCATGCGCTTGCAGCAGCCATAGACCAAAGTTAGCATTCATTTGAAGTTATTTTTTCAGCCTACAGCAAATACAATATTTAGGCAAACGTTTGCCTAAAGTGAGCCACTGTGCACTGTTCTCCAGGAATTAGTCAAAGCTGTCTATAGATTCTTGATTGTGAGGCAGATTATCCACAATTTTCATATCCTTTCAAGGTTTTCGTGACTGGAAATAAACCTTTGTATGGCCATAATTAACTGCAAAGTCAGGTGATGTGTTTGTTTTTTAATAAGTTTAATTTCACTAGCTGGGGCATGTTTGGAGGTGTGGTCCTGCTCCTGAAATTCCAATACATAATCTCCAATTCACTAGCTGGGCCCACCTCCTCATTTTACATTTGACAGCGTTTAGTAGGTAAAGGTAAACACTTGGACATGAATTGAGCTTGAGGTTTGGGGAAGGCCTTGAAGGGGACTGACGATGGCTCCTGGGCCTGGCAGATCCCCAAAGAAGGCATCCAGAAGCAGTAATAAATGTGCAATATGAAGGTTGAAGACGTCAGTGTTAATAATTTGATTTTCAATTCAACTTATTTATACAGCACCGAGCCACAGTGACGGACACCTCAAGACCCTACAATGATGTCTAGAGGAAAAGCCCAACAATCGTATGACCTCCCATGAGCGAGCACTTTGGCGATGGTGGGAAGGAAAAACTCCCTTTTAGCAGGAAGAAACCTCCAGCAGAACCAGGCTCAGGGAGGGGGAGCCATCTGCTGCGACAGGTGGGAGAGAGAGAAGGAGATCGGGGCAAAGACAAGCTCAGGGAAACCGAACGTCGCTCCATGGTGTGAAGTGGATGAGCTCGGACAATTAGGAAGGAATGGCAGGAGAAGAGATTAAAGGAAACAATGGAAATCTTAATAGATGAATGAGGGGAATCCTCGATCAGGTAGCGATGTGGCTCGACTTTGAGCTGAAGCTCTGACAGAGAAGAATGCTGGATTTGAGATTTGAGGTAAGGCTTGACGGCTCAAAAAGCTTGTGTGAGCTTGTCTTTGAGTAGAAGATGGAGAGGTGGTGCTTAGCTGGTTAATTGCTTCAGATAAGGTAGCGATAACAACTGAGCTGATTTCTGAATGAACAGAAGTGACAGCAGCAGCTTGGGAAGAGTTAAGGAATTGAAAGACTGATTAGAGGAAAATAATCTTCTATAATAATAACCTCCAAAATCATCCAAGAGCAGAGAGATGATAAGCCATTTAGACGTAGTCAGAACCGTGAGTCGACTTAGAAAGCGGTCTTGAATGATTGTGTCGAGGGTGGATGCCTGATGATGCCAGTGAAAGCACGTGTCACGAAAAGCACATGAGAAGTGAAGGGATGCCATGAATAATTATACGCCTAGCATAGTTTGGATGTCTTGAAAGGAGCGATAGAGGACAGAACCTGGCATCCCGGTGCCACGAAGGTTTACCAGTGCTTTGTGAGGGCAGGAAAGATGGCAGCGAAACTGGCATCTCAGTGCCAGAACGGTTTGCAGCTACATCTTGTGGAAGACTGGACGAAACTGAAAAACTGGCTTCCTGGAGAGAGGATTTTTTTTTTTTTTTTGCGCAAGTGATTGATGGCAGAAGCTGCCAATCCAGTGCCAGAAGGTTGAGCTGCTTAGCGCATGGGAATGGAACCTGGCATCCCGGGGCAAAGAGCTTTTTCTGCACTGCAAATGGGGAATAGAGACACGGAACCTGCCATCTTGGTGCTGAAAGGAACGTCTGCTGCTTAGCATGTGAGGGCTAGATGCAGAGAATCAGAATCAGAATACTTTATTGATCCCTGGGGGAAATTATTTCTGAAGCTGGCATCCCAGCGGTAGAAGGATTCACTGCTGCGTTGCTGTGATAAATGCAGAGAAACTGGCAACTTTATATTAGAAAGCATTCTGCTGCATTTGCGAATGAGGGATACAGAAGAACCAGGCATCTCGGTGCCAAGCTTCCTACTGCATTCGTAAAGGAGGGACAGAGGAAGAGAAGCTGGCATCCTGTTGCCAACGTTTGCTACTGCATTTGCGTAGGGGCATAGAGGAAGAGAACGTGGCATTGTGGTGCCGAAAGCATGCTGCTGCATTTGTGAATGAGGGATAAAGAGAAACCCTGGCATCTTGGTGCAAGAGGAGTTTACTACTGCTTTGCAATAACGGATGCAGAGAAACTGGCAACGTGGTGGAAGTTTGCTGCTGTGATTACGAATGATGGATATAGAAGGAACTGGCTGGAAGGATTCTCTGCTGCTTTTGCCATGATGGATGGATAACTGGCAACTCAGGGGTAAGAAGCTTATCCCTGCGGTTTGCACATGGCAGATATAGCAAGAACCTAACACCACGGTGCTAGAGGGGTTTGCAGCTGCTTGCAATGATAGATGTGGAGAAACTGGCAGTTCAGTAACCCGGTGCCTTTTTATTTATTTATTTATTTTTTCTATCTAGAGAACTGCCAACCTGATGGTAGAAAAGCTGCTGCTGCTTTTGTGGATGAGGGATAAAGGAATCTGGCAACCCGGTGCCGACATTTCCTGCAGAGTTTAGCCAAGGAGGGATGAGAGGCTGGGAACCTGGCAACTCGATGCCGACGTTTGCTGCAGAATTTTTCGAAGGAGGTGTGGGTGGCTGAGAACCTGGCAACCCGGTACCGACGTTTGCTGCGGAGTTTAGCAAAGGGGGGATAAGTGGCCGAGAACCTTGCAACTTGGTGCCGAAGCATACTGCATTTGCTACCGAGGGATGGAGTACTGGCAACTCTGTGGCCTTTTTTCCCCTAACTATGCTGATAAACTGGCAACTCAATAGTCAAAAAGCTTGCTGTTGCTTTTAGGAACCTGGCAACCCAGTGCCAACGTTTGCTGCAGAGTTTAGCCGCGGAGTTGTAAGAGGCTGGGAACCTGGCAACTCGGTGCCAAGGTTTGCTGCCGAATTGTTCAAAGGAGGGATGGGTGGCTGAGAACCTGGCAACCTGGTGCCGACGTTTGCTGCGGAGTTTAGCAGAGGAGGGATGAGTAGCCGAGAACCTGGCAACTCTGTGCTGACGTTTGCTGCAGAGTTTAGCAGATGAGAGATTGGGAACCTGGCAACTCGGTGCCAAAGCATACTGCATTTTGCCACCGAGGGATGGAGAACTGGAGACATGGTGCCTTTTTTGTGTGTGTGTCGTCTTTGCTGAGAAACTGGCAGTTCGGTGGTAGGAAGCTTGCTGCTGCATTTGCGAATGCCGGATAGGGAAGAACTGGGCAGGGATGAAAAAAATCACGACGATGGAGAACAGTAAACAGTATGGTGTCACGGTGGGGTGTGCCGAAGTGTTTTGACTTCAGGACCCAGATGCAGATGCAGAGAGAGCGGCGTTGCAGGAGACGGGATGTGACTTTAACCAAAAGCAAGCTTTATTTAGCTGGTTGCAGACAAAACATGAAACTAAGAAAACAAAGAGGAATAAGATAAGATAACTCTTTATTGTCATTGCACAGTCATATATAGTACAATAGTACAATGAAATTGGAAAACTGTCCTACGTCAGCACTACATATAACACAACACGACCCGATACAACACATCACAACGCAACACAAACAACACAACACAGTATAATAACTTAGTAATAAAAAAGAAGAAGAAGTGTATGTGTATTGCACACTGTTATTATTGCACATTAATTGTTATTGCACCTTGTTATAAATATAAATATTATTATTGTTACTGTTTTTACCGTTGTTACCTCCCCCCCAAAAAAGTCCAGGGAGGTAGCCAGTCAGGTCAGCTATTTGCATTGATCAGGGCTATTGCCCTGTTGTAAAAGCTGTCCTTGAGTCTATTTGTTCGGGACCTCAGCAGCCTGAACCTCCTGCCAGACAGCAGCAGCTTAAACACCCGGTGTCGTGGGTGTGTACAATCCCGTAGGATGCTGTGTGCCCTCTTGAGACAGCGAGTGTTGTACAGGTCCTTCAGGGAGGAAAGAGGATGTCCAATTATTTTTTTGGGCCATATTGATGACCCTCTGGAGTGCCTTTCTGTGTGCTGTGGTGCAGCTGGAGAACCACACCGATGCAATATGTCAGCACACTTTCAATGGAGCAGCGGTAGAAGACGGTCAGCAGCTCCTTCTTCAGGTCCATTTTTCTGAGGATTCTCAGAAAGTGGAGACGCTGTTGGGCCTTCTTTAAAACCACATAGATGTTAGAGCTCCATTGGAGGTCTGTGTCTATGTGCACACCCAGAAACTTGAAACTGGAGACCCTTTCCACGCACTCCCCGTTGATGCTGACAGGCTGCAGCTCAGACTTCCTCCTTCTGAAGTCAACTACCAGTTCTTTTGTCTTGGTGGTATTGAGGTCCAGGTTGTTATCTACACACCAATCTGACAGCCTCTGAACGTCAGCTCTGTACGCCATCTCATCTCCCCCAGAGATGAGCCCCACCACGGTGGTATCATCTGCAAACTTGATGACTGCGTTGTCTGGGTGGGAACTAACACATGTGTGTACAGAGTGTACAGTAGGGGGCTCAGTACACAGCCTTGTGGAGAGCCGGTGTTAAGGCTGAGGGCTGAGGAAAGATGAGGCCCCATTCTAACTCTCTGTACACGGTCTGAGAGGAAGTCTCTGATCCAGCGGCAGGTGGTAGAAGGAAGTCCGATTTCCAGCAGTTTAACTATTAGTCTGTCCGGGAGTATCATATTGAAAGCAGAGCTAAAGTCAACAAAGAGCAGCCTGGTGTAACGGCCCTGCACTTCCAGGTGAGAGATGGTGGTGTGGAACATTGTAGCAATGGCATCTTCAGTTGATCTGTTAGCTCTGTATGTGAACTACTATGAAACTCAGTGAAAAAACTATGAAGAAACCATGAACACTGAGTAACTATGAAACACAGTGAAGACAAAAACCTATGACACTCTATGACTGAGGGATAACAGTCAACGCGACGCTGAACACAGCAAGACTGAGCACTTAAATACACACATGAGGTGATCAAGGGAAGTGGAGACACATGAGGACACAGCTGACTAGAATCAAACATAATAACAACACAGGGGAGAGAAAAATTAACCACATGAACCCAGAACACACAATCTACTTCAAAATAAAACAAGAAACTAGACATGACAACACTAAGCTGACAGACCTAAAACACATGATAAATTAGACAAGAATCCAAACATTGAAGCCAAGGAAACAATAAATAATGTTTCAGAGGCCCAGGCTGTGACAGTATGGAGCTAGCGACACATTTCCAGCTTGCATTAAATTCTGTTAGTAGGAAGGAGCACAGAGCTGAGCTTCCGCCTGCTACCTGGCGCTGGCGGGTGGGTGGAGCTACGAAGTATGCTATAGCTTTGCTGTCGGAGCTGCGATGTGTTTGGAAGTGTGGGTTCAGCGCTGATGTCCGTCGGCTTTCCGGCTAACTCGCCGGCACACTGCACCTTCTGCAGAGATGTATTCCACCTGTGTGCAGTTCCTCCACTCTTGTACATCACCCTATGTTCCTCCCTCTTCCTTAAATGTGTTGTTCCTGCAGCCATTTTCATCCTTTTTGCTAAATCCACTACTATGTGTCCTTCTGCTGTTCTCTCCTTAAAACCATACCTACCCAACACCTCTTCATCTCCTCTGTTAGCTTCACTTACATCTCTTCTCAAGTCCACATCCCCCCTCCTGGGTACACTCAATTCCTCTGTTTCTTTTCTAACTGACATCCAACCTGAGGAGTGTATGCACAGACATTCAATGTCACCAGCTTCAAACTCACACACTACATCTACCTACATTCGTTCCATCACTCTCACCTCCACACTCCTGCTTTTTCTTCTCTAACACTGCATCCTACCAGAACGTCCCGCTATTCCCTTCCTTTGTCTTCCTATAACAGCAGCACAGTTTTCATTGTGGCGGAGTTCTATAGGAGTTTTTCCCCTTAATAAAGTAAATAATCCTTTTAAAAACACATTTGTGTATTTACTCAGGTTATCTCTGTGTGAAAAATATGCAAAAAAAACCCTCCAAGAAATCAGGAAGTGGAAAATAGTTTTTCAACAACCCTCCACAGTTCGAAGAACCGCAACTTTCCATTTTTTAATTTTTGTTTGTGCATGCAAATTGTGACGTAAGAACCAGCAGTTGACCTGGTACACCATAGTCAGTAGAGACTAAAAGAAGAAAAAGAAACCACTTGTCTTGCTCAATCTATTGGTTAAACCAACCAGACTAGCAGACACAGAAAATAAAGACACAACAGAAACATTTCATCTGTGCTGTACCTGAGAGAACGCGTTAACTGTTGGGATGGTTTATGTTGGGAGTATGACTTGAAATAACATCATTTGAATGTCATTTTTATTCTGCTGAGAAGTTAAGCAAATGTTCCAATGAACATTTGCCTCGATGCAAAGCTGTTTGTTCAGACATTTGCTTCAACTTCATGAGGAAGCTTAAGGCATTTTCTATGAAATGCTCATCCTTGCTAATCTGCTTATTTAACAAATACCATAAAACGTGCGTATTTTCTTCATCCTGCAAACAGTGTCTGTGCCATCATCTGTCTTGACCCATACAACCAGCCTGTCCGCGGGGCCCCCTGTCATCTTGTAGAAGAACTGCAGACACTGAAGCTTCCTCTTGGGGTAGAGGATTCGAGGTTCCAGCATAGCAGACTCCTGAGGCTCCCCAGTCATAGTGTTGAAGTGCATGAAGTATCCAGCATCTAAAAAAACAAATAAATATAAGACAATCTATAATAATGTTTAATTCCCTCTGAAATCATCAGAGGCCTGGATCATCCCACAAATGCTTGCATACTCAAAGGTACACTGATCCAGCAGGGTGAGCGGCCCGGCTGTATGAGAATGAGAGGAGGGGTATGCACATAGGAATGTGTTTTACACAGTCCTATAGCTGTCAGATTTAAAAAAAAAAAGTCGACTCATTGAAGCCCAGTGTGACAACATATACATACAGCAGTTGCACATCCTGGTGAGCCTGAGGGTGTCCATCTTGCTGAAATCAAGGTACTGGCCAATAAAATTGTAGAACTCTGGGATTTTGGTGGTGATAGTGGGGATGGATTCATTCTTGTTGGAGGAGAAGTGCCTGTAGTGCATGACGGACTCATAGTCGTATGCAGTGTTTTGATCAGTGATGAAGTCGTCATTGTATTTGTTGAAGTTATGTGGAAGTCCTGCAGGAAATGTTCTCTTATTTAATAAATGTTATCATAAAAAAGCAATCATAAATAACTGTACATTTGACACTTCAATTATGTGTCACAATACAATGCATCATAGCATTACACTATAATGATCGTAGCATGTATGTTTGCGTGTTCCTTGCCTCTTGTGCACAGCACAGGGTTTGCTAGTGTAACTATCTATGCAGCAGTACACTTTATCCTAATATTTTTTTGAGTCAATTTCTACATAGAAAATGGCTGAAAAGAATGAAAGAACTACATATACCTGACGTAACCTGGTCCAGCCAGATGTTGTCCATGCGGGACTGTTCATGGTAAAATCCCAGAGCATGGAGCAGCCAGTGGCGTGTCCAGCGGGGTGGCCTGGGGGGGCACAGGCCACCCCCCCAACCAGACTGACCACCCCAGGTGCCACCCCGAAGCTAAAACAATAAAATTTAATGAAATATCAAATGTACGATTATGGTTTCACAGTGAAGCTCAGATATCCGAGGGTAAGTGAATGCAGCACCGGCTTCTGCATCATGTTAGCAAAGGTAGGAGAGCCAAGCACGAAAGACGGCACCGCAGAAAACATTTTTTCGGCGAAAGGTTAACAAGTTAACATAGCTGGACTAGCCGTCGGACATTTGCACGGTGGGCTGATGACTTATTTATTTATTTTTTGCATGAACAATGAGAGGTGGTGGATTGGCCAGATGCTGGCCGATGTGTAAAAATAACTCAGTTGTTTGACTTGCAGTCAAGCCAGCCTCCAGTTTGTTTTACGTTCCCTGTGTATCCCTGCCTCACCTTCCCTCATCCACCTGTTGCCTCTGTGGAAGCTCCGCCATAGCCACCACCATACAACACTTGTGTCAAGCCAGCCTCCAATTCGAGACTTGCAGTCAAGCCAGCCTCCAGTTTGTTTTACGTTCCCTGTGTATTCAAAGTATTACGGGAATGGATGTGGAAACCGGATTTCAAAATAAAAGCCAACTTCGAGTGAATTAACAGATATGTTAAGAACATAATAACATATAATTTAGGCTTCTTTTTTTTTACAAACTCTAATGTTAGATCTATATGACACAGCCTTGTACCCTAATTGTGCCCTGTCACTATCAAGGCCATCTTATTTTGGATTTCAAAGTAAAAGCCCTGTGAATCTTCATTTTTGAACTACTCTTTCAATGACTTAATAATGCTCTTAAAAGCAAAAGTCGTATTTCCAAATACCATTTGGACTTTATATCAACACTTTCCAACCACAGTCTTTTTCACAGTGATACCATATCAATATCAAGTCAGTCTGATTTTGCCTTTCATAGTAATGGCCCTTTGAAATTGCCAATATTTGACTTAATCTTCTAACGATTCAAAATGCTCTAAAATGAAAAATTCTTGTTTCCACAGGGTAAGTCCACTTTAGATCAACAGTATACAGACCCACAGTGATACCATATCAATATCAAATCATTCTGATTTTGCTCTCAAAAATAAAAGCCTTTTTAAATTGTCCATAATTGACCTACCTTTCAGTGATTTCAAATTGCTCTAAAAAGGAAAATTCCTGTTTCCACAGGGTAATTCCACTTTAGATCAACAGTATACAGCCCCACAGTGATACCATATCAATATCAAGTCAATTTGCCTTTCAAAGTAATGGTCCATTGAAATTGTCCATGTATGACCCACTCTTTCACTGACTTCAGAATCCCATTAAAAGCAAAGTTGCTGTTTCCACAAGATCATTTCACTCTACATTGACAGTATACAACCCCACAGTTTTATCACGTCAGTATCGGAATTATAATTGTTCATTTGGTACTTATAATAATTAAACGCGGATGCTATTAACAGGACAATTATTGTTTCCACTAAGTAATTGGAGTTCATGCAAACCATACACAACCTCTACAGTGGTAACATCTCAATCTCAAATCAATCTCGTTTTGCATTTCAGAGTACAAGCCTTTTGACTTTGTTTATAGGAGCTTCTCTTTCCACAACTTCAGAATGGCATTAAATGGAAAGTTCCAGCTTCTATGAATTAATACCAGTTTGTGCCAACACATATCATTGCATATAATCTAACAGTGGAGTTGGTGACCATACTTTTCGGTGACATTAGAATGCTGTTAAATAGGAAAATCCCTGTTCCCATGCAATAATTTTTCCTCTAAATCAATAATATAGTCCCTCAAAGTTGTACGCTGTGAAAATCAAGTCGTTCTTGTTTTGGATTTAAAAATAATCGCCCTGGAAATGGTTTGCAAGCTGTTTTGTAATTTCTTTATTTAGAATGACATCTTTCCACAGACTTGAAATATGAACGTACTATCAATTACAACTTACTGGCAATTTCAATTCTGTCATAATCAATTGAGTCTGATTTTGCTTTTCAAAATGAAAACCCAATATGTGTTGAAACAGCAATTTTCATTTTTAAAACATTCTGAAATAATTGAAAGAGTATATCACATATGGACAAATTCGACGGGCCATTAATTTGAAAGGCGAAATCAGACCAACATGAAATTTACATGGTTTTACTGTCGGGTTGAATACTGTTGATCTAAAGTGGAATTATCCTGTGGAAACAGCATCTTTCAATTTAAGAGCATTTTGAAATCGTTAAAAGAGTAGGTCGTCTACGGGAAAGCAAAATCAGACTGACTTGAAATTGACATGGTAACATCGTGAGGTTGTATACTGTTGATCTAAAGTGGAATTACCCTGTGGAAACTGAAATCTTCCTTTTTAGAGCATTCTGGAATCACTGAAAGTTAGGTAAGTTATGGGCATTTTCAACAGGCCATTATTTTGGAAGGCAAAATCAGAATGACTTGAAATTGACATAGTACCATGGTGTGGTTGTACACTTTTGATCTAACATGGATTCATCCTGTGGAAAGAGCAATTTTCATTTTTAGAGTGTTCTGAATTCTTTAAAAGAGTAGGTCGTATATCGGCAATTTGAAAAGTCTTTTATTTTGGAAGGCAACATCAGACTGATTTGATATTGATATGGTATCACTGTGGGTCTGTATACTGTTGATCTAAAGTGGAATTATGCTGTGGAAACAGGAATTTGCCATTTTAGAGCATTTTGAAATCACTGAAAGGTAGGTCAATTGTGGACAATTTGAAAAGGCTTTTAGTTTGGAAGGCATAATCAGAATGACTTGATATTGATATGGTATCACGGTGGGTCTGTATACTGTTGATCTAATATGGATTCATCCTGTGGAAATAGCAAAATTCTGTTTAAGAACATTTTGAAATCGTTAAAACAGTAGGTCGTATATGCTCAATTTGAAAGGGCTTTTATTTTGGAAGGCATAATCAGAATGACTTGATATTGATATGGTATCACTGTGGGGCTGTATATGTCATCCAGGGAAGGACGGACTTTGTTTTGCTGTGCTGTATTTTAATGTGAAGTGTACATATTTATTTTTTATATTGCATGTATTGGTTATACTTTGTGCAGTGTTTTATTTAGTTTGCATGTTTTAGTTACCGTCAAATTGTCCTGGAGAGACTCCGCCCTTTCCCCCGTTTTTATTAATTGGACACACCTGAGAGGAAAGGAAAGGTAATTTACAGAGTGCTCAATGACACATAAAAGGGTTGTAGCCGGTGTTCACAAGGGACACGGACAGGGAATGCGAGAAGAATGCGAGCAACACAGACAGAGGAAGAGACATGATCGGAGGGGAGATGATCAGAAAGAGAGAGACGATGAGAGGAAGACGATCAGCGACTGGAGAGGAGCAGATGCCCAGCGACTGAGGAGAAAGAGATTACCAGCGCTTGGGGAGCAAAAGATGACCAGCGGCTGGGGAGGAAAAGATGACCAGCGACGGGGGACGAGACAGTGGCAGTCGGACGGCAATAACGATAAGAGCCAGCTTGTGTACTGCGAGAGAACAGGAGCAGTGAGACAGCGGTACCGATTCCAGTTTAAGGAAGCGGCGGGCGGAGTTGAGAGCTCTGCCCACCCGGGTAAGTCTTTGACTTATCCTTTTTATAAAGTAAACTGTCAAAGGAATAGTGACTGCCGCTCCCTCCCTTCCTTCAGTGCACCGGGACGTGGAATGCGGGGAGGAAGGCGAGGACTCCGCTGGGTTTCCCTCTCTGACTACTACGCTGGATTTCTTAGTTTTCTGTGACTTTTAGGCCGTGGTGGATCCCACTGGACTTTTAATGTTGTGTGTTATTGATTTTTATTGTGTCTTCCCTTGGCCAAGGTTGTCCAAATTCATTTTACATTTTTAACTATTTAAATATAATAAATTATATTTTTAATCTTACAGTTTAAATTGTGTGCTTTCCCTTGGCGGCTCCACTGCTCTGCCCGTTTTGAGGAAGGTTTCCTTCCTTTTTAAAAAACACAAAATATTGTGGAAACATAATCAGCCTTTCCGCCCCGTGTCACATATACTGTTGATCTAAAGTGGAATTACCCTGTGGAAACAGGAATTTTCCATTTTAGAGCATTTTGAAATCACTGAAAGTTAGGTCGTATATGCTCAATTTAAAAAGGCTTTTATTTTGGAAGGCATAATCAGAATGACTTGATATTGATATGGTATCACTGTGGGGCTGTATACTGTTGATCTGGGGTGGAATTACCCTGTGGAAACAGGAAATTTCCATTTTAGAGCATTTTGAAATCACTGAAAGTTAGGTCAATTATGGACAATTTAAAAAGGCTTTTATTTTGGAAGGCATAATCAGAATGACTTGATATTGATATGGTATCACTGTGGGTCTGTATACTGTTGATCTAATATGGATTCATCCTGTGGAAATAGCAAAATTCTGTTTAAGAACATTTTGAAATCGTTAAAAAAGTAGGTCGTATATGCTCAATTTGAAAGGGCTTTTATTTTGGAAGGCATAATCAGAATGACTTGATATTGATATGGTATCACTGTGGGGCTGTATACTGTTGATCTAAAGTGGAATTACCCTGTGGAAACAGGAATTTTCCTTTTTAGAGCATTTTGAAATCACTGAAAGGTAGGTCAATTATGGACAATTTTAAAAGGCTTTTATTTTTGAGAGCAAAATCAGAATGATTTGATATTGATATGGTATCACTGTGGGTCTGTATACTGTTGATCTAGAGGATTAAGTCAAATATTGGCAATTTCAAAGGGCCATTACTATGAAAGGCAAAATCAGACTGACTTGATATTGATATGGTATCACTGTGAAAAAGACTGTGGTTGGAAAGTGTTGATATAAAGTCCAAATGGTATTTGGAAATACGACTTTTGCTTTTAAGAGCATTATTAAGTCATTGAAAGAGTAGTTCAAAAATGAAGATTCACAGGGCTTTTACTTTGAAATCCAAAATAAGATGGCCTTGATAGTGACAGGGCACAATTAGGGTACAAGGCTGTGTCATATAGATCTAACATTAGAGTTTGTAAAAAAAAAAGAAGCCTAAATTATATGTTATTATGTTCTTAACATATCTGTTAATTCACTCGAAGTTGGCTTTTATTTTGAAATCCGGTTTCCACATCCATTCCCGTAATACTTTGAATACACAGGGAACGTAAAACAAACTGGAGGCTGGCTTGACTGCAAGTCTCGAATTGGAGGCTGGCTTGACACAAGTGTTGTATGGTGGTGGCTATGGCGGAGCTTCCACAGAGGCAACAGGTGGATGAGGGAAGGTGAGGCAGGGATACACAGGGAACGTAAAACAAACTGGAGGCTGGCTTGACTGCAAGTCAAACAACTGAGTTATTTTTACACATCGGCCAGCATCTGGCCAATCCACCACCTCTCATTATTCATGCAAAAAATAAATAAATAAGTCATCAGCCCACCGTGCAAATGTCCGACGGCTAGTCCAGCTATGTTAACTTGTTAACCTTTCGCCGAAAAAATGTTTTCTGCGGTGCCGTCTTTCGTGCTTGGCTCTCCTACCTTTGCTAACATGATGCAGAAGCCGGTGCTGCATTCACTTACCCTCGGATATCTGAGCTTCACTGTGAAACCATAATCGTACATTTGATATTTCATTAAATTTTATTGTTTTAGCTTCGGGGTGGCACGATACGACTTAAATACACAGAGAAACACAGGGGAATTACACACAGGTGGTGGACACAGCTGGGAAAAATCAACAAGACGAGACAGAGGTAAAACTGAACACACTCACATGAGACGCAGACCTTCACAATAAAAGAGGAACAAGAAACCATCACACTAAGACACAGACTCGACATAGAGAGAATGACACATGGAACTAAACTAAACCTGCAAAAACATGACAACTCAAAATACTGGGTCAAACTGACCCAGAACCGTGACAGTACCCCCCCTTCCAAGGGCTGGCTCCCGACAGCCCAAAACAAAAAAACAGAGCACCAGACCAGGGCGGGCAGAGGGGGTCCAGGAAGGAGGGTCCGAAACAAAAAACAAGGAGCACAAGAGTCCAAACACACAAGAAAACAGTCCAAGAACACAGGAAAGCAGATCAAAAACAAAACCAAATCAGAGCTCAAGAGTCCGAGAAAAGTTCAGGGGGTCGACCCGGGGGTCGACAACACAAAGACCAAGACAGTTCTGGAGGCCGACCGTGCACACGGCAACGGCGGCGAAGGGCAAACAGTTCGGGAGGCCGACCACTTGGAAGGCAGTGGCGGCCACTGAGCAGGTCCGGAGGTCGGCCGCGATGCCAGCGGCGGCGACGAACTCTTTCCGGAGGCCGTCCCCGAAGGCCATGATGCTGACTTAGAGGCCCGGAAAACGGACGGGCTCCTCGGGCCCTCCAGCGGAGGAACTAAACTAAACCTGCAAAAACATGACAACTCAAAATACTGGGTCAAACTGACCCAGAACCGTGACAGAATAAGAGCTTAATAAAGATGCTTAATTTCTTTTTTTTTTTCTTTTTTTTCTTTTTTTTTTTTTCTTTTTTTTTTTGGCCTGTCCCGTTTGGCTCTTTTGCCATCAGAATTGTTGTCTAAAGGCAAAGAAAGATGCCCAACGGATTTACTTTACCAAACTGACCATCCCAGCCTTGCCGTAATGATCCATTTGATTCACCTTTTATTGTTTATTTTATTTTCACTTACTGAATACGGGACAGACTTGACTGGGGGAAAGAAGGGGAGAAAGAAAGAGGGAAAGAGAAACAGCTGAGAAGAGGGACGGGGGAGAAGGGCAAAAGACAAAAACCAACAGAACGGGCAGAGAAAAAAAAATACATATATCAATCACCTGGATCACCTGCTGAGAAAGAAAAAAGAAAGCAAGCAGAAGAGAACAAGAGTAATAGAATAAACAACATCACAATGATATATGGGAATATGACAGTAAATACTAAATGTTAAACATTATTGTGCAGCACATAAGATCAACAGAACACAGTGTGCTTTGAGGTAGGAGCCAAAAAGGGTGTAGTTTGTGGGTGTGATCACCCGTGTGTACACCTGTGAGCATGGACGCGCTTGTTTTTTGTTTTTTAAAAGGTTCCTTCATGTAATAATCTGCTAGAGGGTGTGGGGGGGCCACAGCCCCGTCCTCCAGGGCGTGAAGCAGGTGTGGAGGAGATCAAAACTCCAGACATCCAGAGGCCCCCAGAACACAAGAGACCAAGGAAGACCAACAGAGGGGCAGCTGCGCCACTGTCCCGGAAAGAGCTGAGGAGAGTCCCAGATGAGGGCTCACTCAGCAGCCGCGGAGCAGAAGCCAGGGGGAGTTGCAGTGATGCGCCCGTGAGCTCCGCCGGCAGCCAGCTGCGCCTGAGTGACCGAGCCCCAGGCCGAGAGGCCGGGGGCACCCCACCTCCGAAGTGGCCCGAGCGAGCCCCAGGCTCCAGGCCCCGATAAGCGGCCGCCAAGGAGTGAGCCGGTGTGTACCTGGACGCCCATCCCCGGACACAAAGAACCACCAACGCACCGATGTCTGAGGGGGTCCGCCACTGGCAGGGGAAGTGGTGGTAGGGGGAGATAGGCCTCCAAACCTGGGAGTCATACTGTTGTGATACTGGGGAGAAAAGGGTAAGGTTTGATAGACTAAACCCTTACACACAAAACTTGAAAAACCTAAAGCGTGTGTGAGACTGCTAGCTGTGTTGTTCAGCAATATACTCATCTACAAATATGTTACTAAAGAAACTGCAAACTATGAAAGGAATCTGGATTTAAATAGAACATAGTAGTGCTGTAAACACTAGTATTAGGTGTCTATGGAACAAATCTCCTTCAGCGTTCAAAATGACCAAAGTGAGGACTACAGGCGTTTCTCTCAGTTGGTTGTGTTCAGGGAAAAAGCAGCTAAATACACTGAGACTGCTCCACATTTGTTAGTGAGTTAACTCTGGATATTTGTAGGTTTTGTCAAATTTGGAGTGAACAAAAGCAGAAAAACTGTAAAAGATGCAGACAGTGAAAGCCTAGTTTATTTTATGAATACAATGAAACATTTTACAGTCCACAGAGCAAAGTAGCATACACGATAAATAGATACACATAACACAGACTGTGAGAAGTAAAACTCATCGTCTTACCACATGTTATATTCTGTAAACTTAAAATAAACCACTGAAATTAGTGTTTAGTGTTTTAAAGTCATTATTAAAAAACATGAGTCAACATTACTGAAGTGACACTTTAACGATGCTTCATATCACAGTCTTTATGATGATAAAACATGTTCTCTCATAGTAGATGTCTGTGCTGACACTTGTCATGAAAATGTCCTGAGCCAGGGTTCCTCTTGGATTACCATTGATCATTAATAGGACGCACAAAAGATTTGTTGCGTTATCCCCATAAACAACATGCTTTTATAGAAATCATTGTGACACAAATATTTAGATTCTTGTTTCACAATGTGCCTGAACTCAAAATCTTTAGAGTTTCATATTTATAAAGTATCGCAAAGAATACATTTATACCATTGTATGAGCTACGCTTCTTGTAAAAAAATAAACTGATTGGTAATGCGTCTGAGAAAAGCTCCTGCTGTGACCTTCCTTCTGTGAGGGCACACACTCACTCACACACACACACACACACACACACACACACACACACACACACACACACACACACACACAGAGAGAGAGAGAGAGAGAGAGAGAGAGAGGAGGAGATCATTAATACAAAGGATTGGAGCCGTTTTTGGATTTTCACTTGTTGGCTTTAATATGAACAGTCACATTAAATTCATTCCAATTTTTAGCCTTTGCTTCAATTAAGATGCTTCTTTAAATCTACAACGGCTTCCTTTTCAAAAAGTTTACTGACATAATAAGGAAGTAGCTATGGAACTCAGTAAGTATGAGCAACAATAGCTTAGGGACAGTTTCCACAATAAAGAGGATTTCATCATCTGCAGTTCGTCAAAAAAGGGCCGTATTAAAAACAATTCAGCAGACCCTCAGAGTGTGGATACAATCTGTTTTCAACTGTAGAGGTAGAGGTACACTTCATGTACTTATCAATATGCAGTTTAGAGGCTTGCATTAGAGGGCTTTGGTGCTTGGGCCTCTTTTATTTAGCATGGTTATACCTTTGTGAATTTAGCTATCATATGTTTGACATTCAAATTCAAATTCAAATTCAAATTTTATTTGTCACGTACACAGTCATACACAGTACGATATGTAGTGAAATGCTTGGACAACTGCTCGTGACCTAAAGAGAACAAAAAAGGAAAAGGCTATGAATAAGATAGGAAATAAATATGAAAAATTAAAAAGGGTAAATTTAACTAGGAAGGAATAAAATATAAATTAAGGTTAAAAATGAAATAACTGTACAACACAAATTAGAATGAAGGGTAAATTTAACTGGGAAGAATAAGATAAAGATAAATATATAAATTAAAGTTGAAAATAAAATAACTGTACAACAAAATACACAATACACAATATAGAACTATATAAGAATGTATGAAGAAATCTAAATATAAATAAATATATACACAATAACAGCAGCTGTACAAGTATTAACCGGAAATGAAGAATATAGTGACCAGTGTTGTGCAAAACCAAAGTCCAGAAAGTCCAGTGTGTGTGTAAGAACCATATACATAGACATGCAACTAAAAATTCGAAAATACATTTTTTTAAATCAGTAACTTTGCAAATTTAGAGGAATTGTTTTCGGACAACATATGTGTCACATTTTAAACAGGGTTTGAATAATCAGCACTGACATACAGACAGACATTTATGCCCTGGGTATAACAGACATGCTTACCTTGTGAAAGGCCCTCGGATTTCTTGGAGCAGAGAAACATGCTGTATTGTTGCTTTTCTCTATTGTATAAGCAGCGCCCGACTGTCAGAAACGCTCTGTGCGGGTAGCAAAGTCGGCTCCAACGCACATTCAGGTGAAAAAATAAAAAGTTAAAACGATATACCTTGCGGCATTTGTGAAGTGCTGAGGAAATACTATGTGTCTGATGGGGTGTTTTTATATAGGTGGACTTGGTTTCAGTTGGGCTCTGAGATGCAGATATAAAGAGCAGGTTGTAAAGAGAAAGGTGGAAAAACTATGGTGGTTCGGTTAGTCAGTAGGATGTGTAATTGTCTGCCTGTAGAGATAAAGGTGTGGGGTGTAAGAAAATGTGAAAAACATTTGGAGGCTCAGTTGGACATGGTTTCAGTTGACCTCTGACATGATAAGATAAAATAATGGAACTGTTTGTAATTAAAAAATGTGGAAACTATGGAACTATAGTTGGGTTGTGTGCTGGGATGCTCTTGATAAGGGAGCCTCTTTTATTGTTTCATGACTTCTTTTGCTGACTGTTGGGGGCCTAACTGTAACCCTCTCTGTCTAACTGTTGCAGAGTGTGACTAGGTGTGAATATGTGGTTTTAGAAGTATCACAAGAAAAGTTTATTTCTAAAGGAATACCTATTCTTGTTTGTGGTACTCTATTTAAAACTATTAGCCTCTGTGTCTTTTCGGAGCGCTAAGGAAAAAAGTAAAATGCCCCTAAAGTAGTTAAATCATCTATGTGTAATCATCGAGTCTTACTGTTGCAGTGTGTTTGTGACTAGTAGATAATCATAGGGCTAGTTGCATTAAAGGAACATTGGGGTTGATACAGTGCTAGTGTGACTAGGTGTGAATATGTGCTTTTAGAAGTATCACTGTTTATTTCTAAAGGGATACATGTTGTTTGTGGTATTCTGTTTAAAAACCACTAGCCTGTGAAACTATTAGAAAAGTGAAATCTTCCTAAACTAGCTAAATGCCGTGTGGGAATACATGGTTTTTAGAAGTATCACTGTTTATTTCTAAAGGGATACCTGTTATTTGCGGCACTCTGTTTGAAACTATTTGCTCCTAAATAACACTAAAGAAAAAGCAAAATGCTCCTAACTAGTTAAAATACCCCTAAACTAGTTAAATTACTACAGCTCTGCATTTAACACCATAATTCCCTCCACACTCACCACCAAGCTGGAGCATCTGGGACTCAGCTCATCTATGTGTCAGTGGATCTCCAACTTCCTAACTGGCAGACCACAGGCAGTAAGGATGGGCGGACATGTCTCCGCCTCCACCACTCTCAGCACTGGAGCCCCCCAGGGGTGTGTTCTGAGCCCCCTGCTGTACTCTTTGTACACATATGACTGTGTGGCCACTACCAGCTCCACCACCATCATCAAGTTTGCTGACGACACCGTCGTGGTGGGCCTGATCTCTGATAACAACGAGACGGCCTACCTGAAGGAGATTAGGAATCTGGAGAACTGGTGCCAGAGGAACAACCTCCTTCTAAACGTCAGTAAGACAAAGGAGCTGATAGTGGACTTCAGCACTAAGCAGGAGAGGAACTACCAGACCCCGTCATCAACGAGTGCCCAGTGGAGAGAGTGGACAGCTTCAAATACCTCGGAGTTCACATCACGCAGGACCTGTCATGGTCCTGTCACATCAACACCGTGGTGAAAAAGGCCCGACAGCGTCTCTACCACCTCAGACGCTTGAGAGACTTCCAACTGCCCTCCAAGGTGCTCAGGAACTTTTACTCGTGCACCATAGAGAGCATCCTGGCGGGAAACATCTTAACCTGGTTCGGGAACAGCACCATGCAGGACAGACGAGCTCTACAGAGGGTTGTGCGGTCAGCTGAGCGCACCATCCGCTCCGAGCTCCCTGACCTGCACTCAATCTACAGCAGGCGGTGCTGGACCAAGGCCAGGAAGATCGTGAAGGACCTCAGCCATCCCAACAACAGACTGTTCTCTCTGTTGAGGTCAGGAAAGCGATTCCGCTCCCTGAAGACCAACACAGAGAGACTGAGGAGGAGCTTCTTCCCGCAGGCGATACGGTCTCTCAATCACACCACCACACAGTACTGACCCACACATACAGTTCTTACACACACACTGGACTTTCTGGACTTTGGTTTTGCACAACACTGGTCACTATATTCTTCATTTCCGGTTAATACTTGTACAGCTGCTGTTATTGTGTATATATTTATTTATATTTAGATTTCTTCATACATTCTTATATAGTTCTATATTGTGTATTGTGTATTTTGTTGTACAGTTATTTTATTTTCAACTTTAATTTATATATTTATCTTTATCTTATTCTTCCCAGTTAAATTTACCCTTCATTCTAATTTGTGTTGTACAGTTATTTCATTTTTAACCTTAATTTATATTCTATTCCTTCCTAGTTAAATTTACCCTTTTTAATTTTTCATATTTATTTCCTATCTTATTCATAGCCTTTTCCTTTTTTGTTTTCTTTAGGTCACGAGCAGTTGTCCAAGCATTTCACTACATATCGTACTGTGTATGACTGTGTACGTGACAAATAAAATTTGAATTTGAATTTGAATTAAATCATCTATGTCTAAATAACAGTGCTCTGAGACCTATACAATCCTTTAAAAAGAGTTTAATTAAAACACATAATGGTTTCTGTGAGGAGAAAACTCTTAGGAGGCAAGAAACTCAGACTCAACGATTTTGCATGTACATGGGCGATGCCCCGCACAGAGGAATCGCGCGGGGCTGTCAGTACATTCTTTATTTATACTCAAACAGCTTTCACACCAATAGGTGTGGCATGTACAGAACTCAATAACAACTCCTTAAAAGGAGAGACCGTTAGCTTATCTGTTGAAACAGGAAAAAGGCGTTTAGCTGTCACAGCACATTTTTTCTGCACACAATGTCTCACTTCCCTTTCCTGCAGTTGTACAACTCATAAACTCTTCTTCCTTTAAATGAAGCTACAAATAAACATAACACAAAACTCAAAATCTTCCAACATTCCCTCCTGTTGTAGCTGAATTTAAAATATACAGCAGATACATCAATGTGTTTCAGACACAGACCCTACATTGTGAGTGCTTTCGGTCTAGTCGTCATAAAATGTGTATCATTCAAACATAATCATTCATCATATTAGTTTCATACTCATCGTCTTCTCCTTCTTCCTCGTCTGGCACAGTGACATATGCAACAAGAGATTGGGATATCATTCTTGATACCATTCCTCTCACACAGGGAATAATGCATGTTATAAAGATACAAAACATGATAAGTATTACGCCAATAAACATCAAAACCTTAAACATCAGCATTTTCCATGAGCCGCTCATAAGCCAATCCCACCAATTACTTTGTGAATTTGCCCAATCGGTTACCTGTGCCTGTTGAATTTCTCTAAGTAATTGTAGAGCATTTGTCATATTGTCAGAATGCACACAGTCCGCCCTTTTCTGCCAAGATCATGTCCAGGGCAACTCAGTGTTGCATAACAGTTATTCTTATGGCATCAATTTCCTGATTTTGCTCTTTGTTGATGCTGTTCGATGCATTTAAAAACAGCCCAAAACGATAGTCCAATAGTCAGGGGGTCGCTGTGGTTTAGGACAATTCCTGAATATTGATAACCTAGACTGGCAAAACTTGCTGTGCATTTCACTTGGGTCATGTTCATAGGTCTGCCATATAATGTAGCATGCTGTGTTGTAGCAGGCATGTGTGAGCATATATAACAATCTTTGCCTTCTGTGCGATTATATATGTATCTGTACCAGGCGTTGTTCATCCAGGGATGGATGTGGTCCTGTGTCACTTCAGCCAGGTGTGAGTTGTCATGTGTCCATGCCCTTCTATGCAAGTTGACTTCTTGATCCATTAAGTACATCAGGGTCCATGCTGTAAGCAGCAGGGCCAAGGTGGTAAGCAGAATAATCTTCATGGTGACCAGACACACCGATTTACTCTGGTGAGTAGACTACAGGCGAGAAGTAGAAGGCGGGATGTACCCAATCAGCCCTCCCTTCACCTTATAGATCACCAAAGAGTCGGGGTGGTGGTGTCTTTAGGTTGGGCTATCACTCACTTCCACCTTTTTGCAATGGCTCTGGTGGATCCAAGAGGGCCTCTCAGCGATTTTGCAAGCTGTTGGTGTCGTTAGGAGTACTTGGTATGGACCTTCCCATACCATCGAGACAAGTGGGAGGTCAATCTGTAAAATTTTAAGCCAAACTCTGGCCTGTTTTCTCCCAATTATTATTATTATTATTATTAACCTTTATTTTACCAGGAAAAGTCCCATTGAGATTAAAAACCTCTTTTTCAAGGGAGTCCTGGCCAAGAGGCGACAACATGTTAAAATTACAAAGTTACATACATGTTATAAGTAACAATTACATTTTAAAAAACATTTTTCTCTGGCTCTCTCAATTTGGACTTAAAAGCATTTAATGAAATAAGATCTGCTATCTTCCAGTCTTTTTTGCATCATGTTCCATGTAAAAGGGGCAGCATAAGAAAAAGCCCTCTTTCCCAGTTCAGTTCTGGCAAATGGAACATTGAGCAGAAGAAGATCGCTTGAACGCAGGCTATAATAAACAGTACTCCTCCATGTGAGCAGATCGCAAATATAGGTGGGCATTTGTCCAAGCAGGGCCTTGTAAATAAAGATGCACCAGTGATCAAACCTCCTGGAGGACAACGAAGGCCATCCCACTCGAGCATACAGATCACAACAATGGGTCAAAGCCCTACAGTTTGTAATAAACCGTAAAGAGGCATGATATACTGAGTCAATCTTATGAAGACACTGGGCGGAAGCATTCATGTACAGCAGATCACCATAATCTAAAACAGATAAAAATGTGGCATTTACAAGACGCTTTTTTGTCTCAAAAGAAAAGCAAAATTTGTTTCGAAAGAAAAATCCTAATTTTAGTTTGAGTTTTTTCACAAGATTGTCTATGTGAGATTTAAAGGTCAGAGAATCATCAATTAAAAAGCCAAGATATTTATACGTGTGCACCACTTCTATGAGGTTTCCCTCAAGAATGGACACCAAAGGGACAGTTTGAGGAAGTCTCTTCATGTTTGAAAACAACATTAGCTTTGTCTTTTCAGCATTAAGAACCAATTTCAGCTCCAGAAGTGTGTGCTGAACCACATCAAAAGCTTTCTGCAAAGATTCTATTGCCTTTTCAAGGTTTGAGCCAAAGGAATAAATAAGATAAGATAAGATAAGATAAGATTTATTAGTCCCACACGTGGGAAATTTGTTTTGTCACAGCAGGAAGTGGACAGTGCAAAAGTTATGACGCAAAAATTAGAATACAATAAGAATAAATACAGTACACAGCTGTACAGAATAGAATCAGAGTCTAATTACTGATACGTTAGTTATAAAAAATTACGAGAAGAAAAGATAAGAAAGAAAGAAACTCAGAATGAGCAGAGCTGCTGTAACGGGCTGCCGCACACGGGGGGCGCCGGAAGTATGCCGGAAGTATGCATTTATTATTAAATAACTGTGTCATCAGCATAAAAATGCATACTAGCATTTGACACATTTTGTCCCAAATCATTTATATACATGATGAACAACAGAGGTCCTAAAATTGAACCCTGTGGCACCCCAGTGTGAATATTCAAAAATTCTGAGTACAGATTTTCACATTTAATGCATTGAGTCCTGTCACTCAAATAGTTAGTGAACCAGGAGACAGCATGTCTAGACAGCCCCAAAGAAAGAAGCCTATGCTTCAAAATAGCGTGATCCACAGTGTCGAAAGCTTTTGACAGGTCGATAAAGAGAGAAGCGCAGTGCTGTTTTTTATCCAGAGCAACAAGTATGTCATTTATCACTTTTGTGGCAGCCGTAACAGCACTATGCTGTTTTCTAAACCCAGACTGCATTTTTGAGAGAACTTCATTAGAGTACAAGAACTCTTTTAATTGCTCACTGATGAGAGACTCAAGGACTTTTGCCAAGACACACAAGTTTGATATTGGCCTGTAATTAGTCAGAATGGCCGGGTCGCCTCCTTTTAATATTGGCGTAACAAAAGCAGACTTCCAAACAAGTGGAATTTCTTTAGTTTGGATTGAAAGATTAAAAAGGATCATAAGAGGTTGTGCAATGTAATCAGCTGCTATTTTCAGAAAATAGGGCTCTATTAAGTCTGGCCCTGGGGGTTTCCTGTGATCTAAGGCTTTAAGAGCTTTATGCACTTCCTGGACAGAAAAAGGAGAAAAATCAAAAAGCTCCCCAAAATATGTTTGGGGTTCTGTACAGGGAGTCATGGGGGCTGCTCCAACAGAGTTAAATAAAAAACCAGTAGCTACGAAGTGCTTGTTAAAGCTATTTAAGACCTCAGTTCTGTCATAAACTGGGACAGAATCTTTTAAAATGAATTTTGGAAGAGCCTGTGATATTTTATTTATAGATAAGGACTTAATTACTTTCCAAAATTTCTGAGGGTTATTGAGGTTTTCTGTAGTAACAGATAAATAGTATTCTGACTTAGCCTTCTTGATAAGTGTCGTGCATTTGTTTCTTATTTTCCTAAAGTCTAACCAGTCAGTCAGGGAATCATTTTTCCTAGCTTTTGCCCATGCCACATTGCGCTGATGGATGGACTCTGATAATTCCGATGAAAACCAAGGGTTCTCCCGTCCCTTGACCCTAAATTTTCTGGCAGGTGCATGCTTATTTAAAATCTTCATAAAAATTCCTTTAAAATAAGCCCAAGCCAGATGGATGTCTGGTATCAGACTCAAATTTTCCCAGTTTACCGTGGACAAGTCATAATGAAACGCTTGCTCATTAAATGTTTTAAAATTTCTTTTACAAATGATACGCGGTTTACATTTAGGGATTTTAGTGTTCCTACAAGTAGCAACTACACAATGATCACTTAAATCATTACAGAACACGCCTAGAGACAGGAACTTATGAGGGACATTTGTTAGAATTAGGTCAATCAAAGTAGATTTGTCAGGACTCTTTATATTTGGCCTTGTAGGTAGGTTGACCAACTGGCTAAGATTTACAGAGTCACAGAAGGATTTAAATTCATCAGAAGCTATATTCAGCCAGTCCCAGTTCAAGTCTCCAGCCAATAGAAGTTCATTATAATTTAATTTGGACAGAAGATGCTTTAAAGATAATAAAGTTTCCCTTACAGCAGACGGAGGCCTATAGCATCCAACAACTGTTATAGAGAGAGACTTTACTATTTTAATATTCAAAGCCAAGAATTCCATTTGTTTAGGAATAGATTCAGATAAAGCAATAGATACTTCATATCTTGATTTAACATAAATTGCTACGCCTCCACCTTTCCTAGGCCTATCTGTACGATAAAGATTGTATCCCGTTATGTTGATGTCCTCGTCTGTAATAGATTTGGACAACCAAGTTTCGGAGATAATCACAATATCCGCGTTTGTCGATTTCGCCCAAATTCTGACCAAGTCCATCTTATGTAATAAACTGCGTACGTTTAGATGAATACATTTTAACCCTGGCTGAGATTTAAAGTTGGCAGGGGTCTGAACACTTTTTAACTCAGGTCCAGGATTTGGTTTCACATCTCCGGATATAAGTAAAAGTAAAACAATCATCATTAACCTTCGTTTCATATTACATTTAAAAGCATTTTCGTACTTTGCAGATGTTAACGACAAATACTGCTTTTTCTTAAGTGAAAGTGAAAGATTATACAGAACAAGAGAACCTTGTAGTTTGGGTAATACTTCATATCGGTTTAAGCTTACAACCAAAGCCAAATGAATCGTTGGTGACTCCAGGTGCTCTGCTACAGTTGACCTAGTGCCACTAAAATAAGTCTCACCCATACTCAGCTCATATTTTGCAGTTCTCACCCAGGGAGCACCGCAATGTCCCAAGTCCCAAACCACGAATGCACACAATAAAGCTTCGATAAGTTATGTTATGTTAATCTATGGTTTTGCCACTGTACTCAAAATTCTAGGTTGAGAAAAGTCCACCTTTATTTATTTGTGACCTGTATTGACACACTAAACCATACCATTAATATCATTTTCATTTCTTTTCTTAAAACCTCCATTTGCTTCATCTGGCTAGAGTCTGTTTCTTCTGTTTTTCTCTCTGGGTGCTCAGTTGTCACAGTGAGTCTCCTTTTATGGGCATGCAAAGTTCCTGTCACACACACACTTCCTGTTACTCTCTTTTGTGTTTCTACAGGCTAATCAAACTCATTTTGTATTTACAATCTACAAACCCTCTGTAATTCTACTAACTTTTGATCTAAAATGTAGCATTATTCACACAATAATTTCATAATCCTCTCACACACACTGCCTTTTGAATAAACTAAACTCTTTGCATTTTTATCTATTTCAGGCATTTTCTGAGTCTCTGTTTTATGGTGCCGTTAGTCCTCTCTACTAACCCTGCACTCCGTGGGTGATAAGCACAATGGTTCTTATGCTGAATCCTAGTGCTTCAGAGACCTTACTGATCACATCATTGACAAAATGTGTCCCATTGTCTGATCTTCTCAGAGAAGGGATACCATATGATGGAATAAAATGATTACATAGACATTTTGCAACTGAGATTGCATCTGCTTTTTTCACTGGATAAATCTCTGGCCAGTTTAAAAACACATCTATGATCACTAAGGTATATTTTGATCCTTGACATTCATTCAACTCAATAAAATCCATGTGGATGGTATGGAATGGATGAGGTGGTGTGGGGAACTGGCCTCTCTTAGGTCTTAGGTTTCCTTGTGAGTTGTGTTTCTGACAGATTAGGCATGTTCTTACAAATTCTTTTGCTGAAATTTCAAAATTTATAGTGTAAAAGTGTGTATTGATTATCTATACCATCCCTCCTGTTGACACATGTGTTACTCTATGTGTCACTAAGGCTACTGTCCTGTGTAACGACTCTGGTAATATTGGTTTTCCATCACAGACCATTAAATCATCTTTCAGTTGTGCTCCACATTTCAGCCACCTGTTCTGTTCAGTGGTTGTTGCAGATTTTTTGTTCGGTTTTTAGTACGTCAAGTGGTATTTGTGGACAGTAGTCGGATACTAGTAGCTCTGCCGATTGTTGTGCAGCCTGTTTTGCTGCTTGATCTGCAAAATTATTTCCTTTTATGACAATAGAGTTGTCTTTTTGATGTGCTGCACATTTGCAAAGTGCCAATTGTTTTGGCAAGGTGATCACTTCCAATAAGGTTTTTAATAAGCTTCCGTGTTGCATTGGGTTACCCGTAGAGGTGACCATACCTCTGTTATGCCAAATTTTTGCAAAGTGGTGCACTGCTGAAAAAACATACTGGCTGTCAGTGTATATATTTATATTTTGGCCTGCGTGCAATTCATATGCACGTATGGCTGCACACGTGCAGCTGACTTTTTTACTGCCTCTGCTGCGGCTACACAGGCTTGCACATGCAGGCAGGCCTGACGCAACAGAGTCTAATTTACACGAGTCTAAGTTTCACTAGGGAGGCTAACGGGCGTTGTTTTTCTCCAAATGCTTGTGTTAACACAGCTTTCACATAACCTGCTCCTCCATCTACACGTAAGTAGAAAGGCTTATCATAGTCAGGCAATGCTAAAACTGTATTTGTCTGTAATGCCTATTTTTAAATAACTGAATGCTTCTTCTTCTTTCTTCTCTATAGATGCAACATTACATTTTCACTTAAGGCATTTTTAGATAATTTCTAGTTTTTCAAAGAATTCACACATCTCACACATCTTACATATTTCAAACTTTGAAGTTAGGGTTTCATATATATATATATATATATATATATATATATATATATATATATATATATATATATATTTTTTTAACTTTGCATTACTCACAGCTCATAGCTCACAGCTCTAAAACTAGGCATTTGTAAATCATATGCCTAATCACTATGTGTCACTGTGATCCACAAGTATGGTCACAAATTTGTTTCCAAACCAACAAAATAAAATAATCAAACAAAAACAAAAAACATACATGAGTCAGGACACAAAAAGAAAAAGAAAAAATGCTGCCACTGAAACAAAGCAGAAGTGTGAGGGAAAAAACTGAACTCACAGACAGCTGCATGTGTTGGCTTTTAATAGTATGCAGCTTCTGCTCTAAAAAACAAATAAATAAAAAATAAAAGAAAATGTGTAACATGCTTATCAGCTTAGCAGTGTCCACATATTTAATTCAGCTTCTCAATCCTGTAGCTTTTACTGTTGTCTACAGGGTTTGGCTTATTAGTTGTTATTATAGGTGTGCTCTATATCTCAGTAATGTTTCATCTAGGATGAATGACAGGTTTTCAAGCAGGTCAAGTGCCTCTATGCACTTAATTAGTTTAGATATTTTCTTTATTTTCTTCATCTCATATGTCATTATACTGAGTTTGAGCAAACCTTAAGCTTGATGCAGACTACTTCATAACAATCGTCCACCTCACATCATAACTGACTACGGTGCCTCTTCATATTAATATTATGTCATTATTAATATTATCATCTTTTTTCTTTCTCTATAATAACAATAGCATATTACAATATTTTATTAGTGTATACCACTATACTACTACTGAGCCAATTTAATAGTTAGGATCATCTTACTCAGCAAAAAGATAATTTAGAATTCATCCAATCTGCACAGATTTGCTTTTTCTCTGAACAGGTTTGTGCCTACTTTTTTAGACTGGTCTTCTGTTTGCCTCATCTCAGATCCAACCTTCGGTCACATTCGTTCTCTCTGTTGCATGGCGAACCAGGCAGTTTATTATAATATATTATTTATATTTTATTTTGTATCCATCAAGGGCTTCGGGTGATCTGCAGTTTCACCATTTCCCAAGTTGGAGACATTTACCTTTTCACACACTTTCCTTGGCTGAACAATGACACAGCCTTAATGTACCTTATGTCATGGTCCTGCGACCATGACTCAGTGACTTTATGTTTATGTACTTATTGTTATTACTTTCATTATTATTCATGGCTGTTTTGGGATGGTTTGTGTTTGGGATTTTAGACACTGGGTTCTGGGTTTGTGCTCCCTCTGTTGGTCCCTGGTGTTAGTGTTCCCCTGTCTCGTCAGGTTAATCAGGTCCAGCTGTTTCCCCCATCTGTGTGTGATTTCCCAGTGTCTCTTTGTGTATTTATAGCGTGTGATTTCCTCTGCTCCTCGTCGCATCGTCTGTGTTCCTACCTGTGTTCCTACCTGTGTTCCTACCTGGTGTAATCCTCTGCGTGTTCTCCCTGCTGTTCTCCCTTCATGTTCAGGTTTGCCACTCCTCTGTGTAGTTTATCCCAGTTTAGTTTCGTCCTTAGTTCTGTTTGCCATCTCCACTTTGTGTTTGTTATTAACAATAAATCACCCTCACATCTGAATAAGTGCTGCATTTTGGGTCCTCCTTCCACTTTCCACACGGCCGCTGCCCCGGACCGTGACAGTACGACGCGACCACCAAATGGACCCAGCAGCGCTTAATCCGTCCAGGGAGCTACGAGAGACTCTCATCGATGCCACACAGGAGCTCATCGACCTGTGGCTGGAAAGCCCGGGTGGCACGTCCCAGCGCGCTGTAGAGAGGCGGCTACAGCGTCTGGTGACCGGTCTCCCATGGCTTCTGGGCTCGCTATGTCCGTGGGAGCGGGAGTTTCTCCTTTTAGACCTTGGACTTCACCCTCCGTCTGCATTCCCTTTCGAGCAGCCCGATGCGGTGAGTGAGCGGGACGCTTTGGTTTCCCCAGTTTCCGGGACTTTGTTTTCTGGGGCTATTCAGAGCGGGATGGGAGACTGTATGGATCGCTTACCCACCTTCGTGGTAACGGACCCTTCGCAAGTGGGCGTGTACAGACCCTCTGTGAAACCGAGAGACTGTTTCTCTGCTGCTCCTTCTGAGCCAGGACTCTATCACCATTCTCCGGCTCAGTTCTGTGTCCAGCCACAAGCTTCCCAGTCAGTAGCTCAGCCGTTAGCCTCCCTGGGGGCGCAATTGCCTGTTCTGCCGCCGCTCCAGTTAGCCACTCAACCGCCACCATCACCGCTAGCATCGCTACAACCCACGGTTCCGGTAATAGCTGAATCACAATTTTCACACTGTTTTTCCACCGCCGTTTCTGAGCAGGGAGACAAACTGTTACATTACGGACCTGTTCCTCAACAGCTGGCAACATTAGTGACTGTTACTCACTCCGGGGCTTCCCCAGAGGCGGGGTTACTACCCTCAGCTTACTCTGGACCCCTGGTGGCCAAGATGCCAGCTGTGAACTGCACCGGGCTGTCGCTGCCTGAGCAGGGTCAGTGCTCTGCGCAGCTGCAGCCCTCCTTATGTGTGCCAGAGGCCCACGTGCCTACTGGTTTTGTTTCAAATGTGCCAGAGGCCCACGTGCCTACTGGTTTTGTTTCACATGTGCCAGAGGCCCGCGTGCCTACTGGTCTTGTTTCGTGTGTGCCGGGGGCTGCGGTGCCCACTGGTTCTGCAGCTGTTTTCGCTGGGGGGCCCGAGGAGCCCGTCCAGCCTCCTGCTTCACTAGCTGGGGGGCCCAAGGAGCCCGTCCAGCCTCCTGCTTCGCCTGCTGGGGGGCCCGAGGAGCTCGTCCAGCCTCCTGCTTCGCCTGCTGGGGGGCCCAAGGAGCCCGTCCAGCCTCCTGCTTCGCCTGCTGGGGGGCCCGAGGAGCCCGTCCAGCCTCCTGCTTCGCCTGCTGGGGGGCCCGAGGAGCTCGTCCAGCCTCATGCCACACTGACTGCCACGTCGGCTGGGGGGCCCGAGGAGCCCGTCCGGCCTCCTGCTTCTTCGGCTGGGGGGCCCGAGGAGCTCGTCCAGCCTCATGCCACACCTGCTGCCACGTCGGCTGGGGGGCCCGAGGATCCCGTCCGGCCACCTGTGGCTGCTTCTCCACCTGCGGCTGCTTCTCCACCTGTGGCTGCAGCGCCGCCTCCTGCAGTACCATCACCTGCAGCACTACCACCTGCTACTGCCACGCCTCAGCCTGAAGCTTCAGCCTCGCCTGGTTCTGGTCCAGCTTCATCCTCACCTGGCCCAGCTTCAGCTTCAGCGTCTGCTTCGCCTAGCCCAGCTTCAGCTACAGCTTCATCCACGCCTGGCCCGGCTTCATCCACGCCTGGCCCGGCTTCATCCACGCCTGGCCCGGCTTCATCCATGCCTGATTCTGGTCCAGCTTCATCCTCACCTGGCCCAGCTTCAGCTACAGCGTCAGCTTCGCCTGGCCCAGCTTCAGCTGCAGCTTCTTCATCGCCTGGCCCGGTTTCATCCTTGCCTGGCCCGGTTTCATCCTCGCCTGGCCCGGTTTCATCTTCATCTTCGTCTGGTCCATCATCAGCATCGTCTGGTCCATCATCAGCATCGCCTGGTCCATCATCAGGTCCATCATCAGCATCGCCGCCTGGTCCAGCCTCCGTGTCTGCATCCTCGCCTGGTCCAGCCTCCGTGTCTGCATCCTCGTCTGGTCCAGCCTTCGTGTCTGCATCATCGTCTCCGCCTGCTGCGGTCCCGGCTTCCGTGCCCTCAGCCTCGCCTGGCCCAGCCTCGTTTGGGTCTGGAGCTAAACGGCCGTTTTCTGGACCGCTGGCTAGGCTACTGGCCGAGCGCCGTCGCCTGAGTGGCCGCCGTTGCCTTCCGCACGGCCGGCCCCCGGACCGCCATCGCCTGTGTGGCCGCCGCTGCCTTCCGCACGGCCGGCCTCCTGAACTCTTTACGCGCCGCCGTTGCCTTCCGCACGGCCGGCCTCCTGAACTCTTTACGCGCCGCCGTTGCCTTCCGCACGGCCGGCCTCCTGAACTCTTTACGCGCCGCCGTTGCCTTCCGCACGGCCGGCCTCCTGAACTCTTTACACACCGCCGCTGCCTTCTTCGTGGACGGCCTCCTGAACTGTGCTTTGGACTCTGCTCCCCTGTGGGTTTTGTGTTCATCTTTGTTTTGGGACTCTGGGGCCTCCGTCCGTGGTCGTGGTCCGGTCCCTCCGTCCTGGGCCCCCTGCCGCCCGCCCGGATCTGGTGGTGTGTTTCTGTGGCTGTCGGGGGCCAGCCCTTGAGGGGGGGGGGTACTGTCATGGTCCTGCGACCATGACTCAGTGACTTTATGTTTATGTACTTATTGTTATTACTTTCATTATTATTCATGGCTGTTTTGGGATGGTTTGTGTTTGGGATTTTAGACACTGGGTTCTGGGTTTGTGCTCCCTCTGTTGGTCCCTGGTGTTAGTGTTCCCCTGTCTCGTCAGGTTAATCAGGTCCAGCTGTTTCCCCCATCTGTGTGTGATTTCCCAGTGTCTCTTTGTGTATTTATAGCGTGTGATTTCCTCTGCTCCTCGTCGCGTCGTCTGTGTTCCTACCTGTGTTCCTACCTGTGTTCCTACCTGTGTTCCTACCTGGTGTAATCCTCTGCGTGTTCTCCCTGCTGTTCTCCCTTCATGTTCAGGTTTGCCACTCCTCTGTGTAGTTTATCCCAGTTTAGTTTCGTCCTTAGTTCTGTTTGCCATCTCCACTTTGTGTTTGTTATTAACAATAAATCACCCTCACATCTGAATAAGTGCTGCATTTTGGGTCCTCCTTCCACTTTCCACACGGCCGCTGCCCCGGACCGTGACACCTTATGCATCTCTCTGTTTTATTTAATAGGTTTTCGTGTGAATTATTTCCTTTTATTCATTCTATACATTCTGGGCATGGTCGTCATGCCAACTATGTTTCATTGTTAATATCAGTTTACAGGTGGTTATCCTTGCTATTATTAGTTTGAATATGTTAAAGATAAGTTCTAATGTAATTTTGCCTTTGTTTATTTTATTTTTATACTTCTTATATTTATATCTATTCGGTGGGGTCTGTTTCCAACCTTTTTAAACTACTTTAAACTACTTTAAACTACTTTGATCTCTAGTTTTCCCTTAATAAGGGATTTGTCAGTTGCTGCACTGTAGTGTGACCTGATGCTGATTTTACTATTAAAGTATCTTCTGAGAATTGTACTTCCTGTGGTTTTCTGTTCAAAACGGTTTTACATGCTCCTGTGTCACATAACATCTGCACTGGTTGGCCATTAACATATACTGTCAATGTAGGTTTGCCTTCTACTTCAGAAACTAATTGATGGATATTAAATACTTCTGCGTCACTTTTGTCCTTTTCTCATTTAGTCATTCATTTGAATATTGTCGTTTGTCTGTTTTATGTCTGCAATCTCTGGCGAAATGCCCTTCCTTGCCACAGTTCCAGCACTTATTATCTCTTTCTTTACTTCTTTTGTGTAAGTCTGTCTGTCCTACGTATCTCTGGCCCTTTCCTCTAAATCCTCCTCTGTCCCTATCTGTTACCTCTGCCTTTTTATTTTTCTTTTCTTGTTTCTTTTGTTTATTCTCACATCGTCTATCTGCCTCTCGCTTCCATACTTGGAAATATTCTAATTCTTGCGTGCGTTTTCCTTTTTTCTTTAAATCTTTTGCTTCTCCTACTTCTTTTAGTAGGACTTCTTTAAGTTCTGTTAGTGCAGATGGGCTACCACTTTCACTACTGCCTGCGATTGGATCCTCCTTTTTATTTCCACACGGCTCATCTCACTTGCCGTGACAGTTTTTGAGGGTTTCCACTGATATCGCACACAAGGTTTTGGGGGATACTGGGAGTCCCTAACAAGTTATTGTATGGGGTTTAGCGGTGTGAGCTCGGGAGAAGCCGGAGGGTTTTTTCAGGAGTTTAACCTGCTTATTTGCCTAAAGGTTGGGTGGGAGCCGCAGTGAGCTTATGCTTGGGGGGATCGCAAGGGTTTGTGAATCAGATTTTGATTCTCATTTTCTTTGTTTGGATTAAACAAATGCAAATAAATTGAAATAAGTTTTCCAACGGGGCATGCAGCCTGTATGTCTCACCATACAGAACATTACAAAAGCACAAGTTTAACTAAGCACTTTTACTCTGGTTTAAGACATTTTTACACACACACACACACACACACACACACACACACACACACACACACAGAGAGAGAGAAGGGGCCCAGACACAGGCGCACGCACACACGCACTGACCCACCACCAGATGGCGGGGGGTTTTTTTGCCCATAAAAAAAAGTAAACTTTTTTTTGGCTTGAAAATAAAAAATGCTATTTGATATATAAAAACGTTATTTTTTCTTATTTTTGGAAAATTAATGAGTTATGAAATATGATAATTTTATGAATATGATAATTTTATGAGTGTCACTTGTCTTTGAGTGAAGATTTAAGGTGATGGGAAATACAAATAACTGCAATTTGAATCTTTACTGAAGCTCAGTATTTGACACAGAGTTCAAGCTCATTGCTGTAATAACTAATAATGATTAATATAATATTAACTTTAATATCGGCCATATTATATTTACATTACCAAAGTGAGATGACTTTAGTCTCATGAACAATATTAGCTAATTGTTATTTACTACCTAATCTTAAAATGACTGTCCAGTACAGAAATGAAGCCCAACAATCATGTTTTTACAGTCCTGTGGTCTCAGTCTCAGATACTTATCAAATCACACAAAGCTCATGTTGACACAAACAAACAAATGAACAAAAGATTTTCTCCTTCATTTCTGTCAAACAATGCTGTTAGAAATGTTTCCAGTGGTTAGTATCATGGTTGCTGGGCAACCTGGGCAGCGCGACGGAGGCTGGACTGTCCCATTTCACAGGCCTTGCACTTCCGGCCTTAGGGGTCTTTGAGTACGCAGCCCTTGTGGACCATTAAGGCTGCGTACTTTAAGGCTGCAGACCCTGAATTGGGATACAGCCACAGAGTGGCATGTGCTGCCAACCCCTGTTCCCAACCCCTGTTTTAATTGAGGAGTGTGTGTGGAAGTGAGGGGAAATCATCTTGCAGGTTTGTGATGGTTTTTAGAATTGCATACACCTGATCTGTCTTAGGCCATTTGTACCTTGCTCAGTTTTTATATTTGCTTTTATACTTTTATGACTGTTTATGTCTAAATGTTCTTACCATGTCTGATATCTATACATTTTTCTTATGTTTTTAATGGTATTGTTTATGTGTTACTGTAAGGTGACCTTGAGGGTCTGAAAGGCACCTATAAATAAAATGTATTATTATTATTATTAGTCCCTAAGGAAATTATGTGGGTTACAGTTGCTCCAAGACAGCAAAAGTAACAGACTAAACTATTTAAACAATACAATATGTTACAATTTTTAGAAATAGCAATAATATATACATACATTTTGGGATGAATATACTGTGTGGCATTATTAGTATGAGGTAATTTTTCCATTTCTGGGCTTACTGCTTTCCATAATATTTAATTTTATATTATAGATTTTATTATCAAAGGAATATAAATGGATGAGGTCAATGACACAATCTATAAGGCTGAAATCTTTATAAACATGCACATTTTTATTCCATTGCAACATCAGATCAATATCACCCCTGAGCCTGGGCATTAGAATAGAATAGAATAGAATAGAATATAATAGAATTCAACTTTATTGTCATTGCACATGCACAGGTACAGGGCAACGAAATGCAGTTTGCATCCATCCAGAAGTGCTTTAGTGATATAGATATATTACAATATATATTAGCAATAGTATAGATATGTAAGTATATTACAGAAATGGGTCTATTATGGTATGTTATAATGTACACGGTATGAAGTATGTTGTGAATGTTCTATAACTATAAGTATGTACAGGCTGTAGTGAGTACAAGCTATGTACAGGCTATGAACAGGATATAAATATGAAAAACTATACAGAATATGAAATAAATAACTTTACAGAAATCTGAGATATACAGCTATACAGAAATGGGAACTATGCAAGTTGTAAACAGTTGTAGGATTAAGTTTCTACAGAGGCTATATAAAGTGCTAGTGGTTGTAAGTGGTGGTTCAGTCCATGTTATTATTGTGTGTTTGAGGGTACAGTTGTCCATTGTGGGTGTGTGTATGTTCAGTCCATGTGTTAACGTGGGTCAGACACAGTTTTAAAGCATGTTTTTAAGATACAGTGGATTGCTTTCATATTAAAAGGTCTGTCTGCTGCTTTTCAGGTGTGCAACAAGCCAGGCCAGATACTAGTGATGTGCGGATCGATCCTGAAATATCGATTCCTCCAATACCAATCATTTATGTTCTAGAATCGATTCTCACATTAAAATATCGATATTTTAGTAATTTAGAGTAAATTTGTAGTTTATCATTAACAGTAACTGTCATGGTCCTGCGACCATGACTCAGTGACTTTATGTTTATGTACTTATTGTTATTACTTTCATTATTATTCATGGCTGTTTTGGGATGGTTTGTGTTTGGGATTTTAGACACTGGGTTCTGGGTTTGTGCTCCCTCTGTTGGTCCCTGGTGTTAGTGTTCCCCTGTCTCGTCAGGTTAATCAGGTCCAGCTGTTTCCCCCATCTGTGTGTGATTTCCCAGTGTCTCTTTGTGTATTTATAGCGTGTGATTTCCTCTGCTCCTCGTCGCGTCGTCTGTGTTCCTACCTGTGTTCATCCTCTGTGTTACCCTGCGTACTCTGCATCTACCCTGTGAAATCCTCTGCGTGCTCTCCCTGCTGTTCTCCCTTCGTGTTCAGGTTTGCCACTCCTTTGTGTAGTTTCACCCAGTTTAGTTCATCCGTAGTTCTGTTTTGCCATCTCCTCTTTATGTTTGTTATTATCAATAAATCACCCTCACACCTGAATAAGTGCTGCGCTTTGAGTCCTCCTTCCACTCTCCACACGGCCGCTGCCCCGGACCGTGACAGTACGACGCGACCACAAGATGGACCCAGCAGCGCTTAACCCGTCCAAGGAGCTACGGGAGAATCTAATCGATGCCACACAGGAGCTCATCGACCTGTGGCTGGAAAGCCCGGATGGCACGTCCCAGCGCGCTATAGAGAGGCGGCTACAGCGTCTGGTGACCGGTCTCCCATGGCTTCTGGGCTCGCTTTGTTCATGGGAGCGGGAGTTCCTCCTTTTGGACCTCGGACTTCACCCCCCGTCTGCTTTTACTTTCGAGCAGCCCGAGGCGGTGAGCGAGCGACATGTTCTGGCTTCCCCAGTTTCCGGGACTTTGTTTTCTGGGGCTATTCAGAGCGGGTTGGGAGACTGTATGGATCGCTTACCCACCTTCGTGGTGACTGATCCTTCCCAAGTGGGCGTGTACAGACCCTCTGCAAGACTAACAGACTGTGTCTCTGCCACTCCTTCTGAGCCAGGACTCTATCACCATTCTCCGGCTCAGTTCTGTGTCCAGCCACAAGCTTCCCAGTCTGTAGCTCAACCATTAGCCTCCCTTAAGCCACAATTTTCACACTGTTTTTCCACCGCCGTTTCTGAGCAGGGAGACAAACTGTTACATTACGGACCTGTTCCTCAACAGCTGGCAACATTAGTGACTGTTACTCACTCCGGGGCTTCCCCAGAGGCAGGGTTGCTGCCCTCAGCTTACTCTGGACCCCTGGTGGCCAAGATGCCAGCTGTGAACTGCACCGGGCTGTCACTGCCTGAGCAGGGTCAGTGCTCTGCGCAGCTGCAGCCCTCCGTATGTGTGCCAGAGGCCCACGTGCCTACTGGTTTTGTTTCACATGTGCCAGAGGCCCATGTGCCAGAGGCCCACGTGCCTACTGGTTTTGTTTCACATGTGCCAGAGGCCCACGTGCCTACTGGTTTTGTTTCACATGTGCCAGAGGCCCACGTGCCTACTGGTTTTGTTTCATGTGTGCCAGAGGCCCACGTGCCTACTGGCTTTGTTTCATGTGTGCCGGGGGCCCCGGTGCCCACTGGTTCTGCGGCTGTTTTCGCTGGGGGGCCCGAGGAGCCCGTCCAGCCTCCTGCTTCGCCTGCTGGGGGGCCCGAGGAGCCCGTCCAGCCTCCTGCTTCGCCTGCTGGGGGGCCCGAGGATCCCGTCCGGCCACCTGTGGCTGCTTCTCCACCTGTGGCTGCTTCTCCACCTGTGGCTGCAGCGCCGCCTCCTGCAGTATCATCACCTGCAGTGCTACCACCTGCTACTGCCACGCCTCAGCCTGAAGCTTCAGCCTCGCCTGGTTCTGGTCCAGCTTCATCCTCACCTGGCCCAGCTTCAGCTTCAGCGTCTGCTTCGCCTAGCCCAGCTTCAGCTACAGCTTCATCCACGCCTGGCCCGGCTTCATCCACGCCTGGCCCGGCTTCATCCTCGCCTGATTCTGGTCCAGCTTCATCCTCACCTGGCCCAGCTTCAGCTACAGCGTCAGCTTCGCCTGGCCCAGCTTCAGCTGCAGCTTCTTCATCGCCTGGCCCGGTTTCATCCTTGCCTGGCCCGGTTTCATCCTCGCCTGGCCCGGTTTCATCCTCGCCTGGCCCGGTTTCATCTTCATCTTCGCCTGGCCCGGTTTCATCTTCATCTTCGTCTGGTCCGGCTTCATCTTCATCTTCGTCTGGTCCATCATCAGCATCATCAGCATCGTCTGGTCCATCATCAGCATCATCAGCATCGTCTGGTCCAGCCTCCGTGTCTGCATCGTCGCCTGGTCCAGCCTCCGTGTCTGCATCGTCGTCTGGTCCAGCCTCCGTGTCTGCACCCTCGTCTGGTCCAGCCTCCGTGTCTGCACCCTCGTCTGGTCCAGCCTCCGTGTCTGCACCCTCATCTGGTCCAGCCTTCGTGTCTGCATCATCATCTCTGCCTGCTGCGGTCCCGGCTTCCGTGCCCTCAGCCGCGCCTGGCCCAGCCTCGTTTGGGTCTGGAGCTAAACGGCCGTTTTCTGGACCGCTGGCTAGGCTACTGGCCGAGCGCCGTCGCCTGACTGGCCGCCGTTGCCTTCCGCACGGCCGGCCCCCGGACCGCCATCGCCTGAGTGGCCGCCGTTGCCTTCCGCACGGCCGGCCCCCGGACCGCCATCGCCTGTGTGGCCGCCGCTGCCTTCCGCACGGCCGGCCTCCTGAACTCTTTACGCGCCGCCGTTGCCTTCCGCACGGCCGGCCTCCTGAACTCTTTACGCGCCGCCGTTGCCTTCCGCACGGCCGGCCTCCTGAACTCTTTACGCGCCACCGCTGCCTTCTTCGTGGACGGCCTCCTGAACTGTGCTTTGGACTCTGCTCCCCTGTGGGTTTTGTGTTCATCTTTGTTTTGGGACTCTGGGGCCTCCGTCCGTGGTCGTGGTCCGGTCCCTCCGTCCTGGGCCCCCTGCCGCCCGCCCGGATCTGGTGGTGTGTTTCTGTGGCTGTCGGGGGCCAGCCCTTGAGGGGGGGGTACTGTCATGGTCCTGCGACCATGACTCAGTGACTTTATGTTTATGTACTTATTATTATTACTTTCATTATTATTCATGGCTGTTTTGGGATGGTTTGTGTTTGGGATTTTAGACACTGGGTTCTGGGTTTGTGCTCCCTCTGTTGGTCCCTGGTGTTAGTGTTCCCCTGTCTCGTCAGGTTAATCAGGTCCAGCTGTTTCCCCCATCTGTGTGTGATTTCCCAGTGTCTCTTTGTGTATTTATAGCGTGTGATTTCCTCTGCTCCTCGTCGCGTCGTCTGTGTTCCTACCTGTGTTCATCCTCTGTGTTACCCTGCGTACTCTGCATCTACCCTGTGAAATCCTCTGCGTGCTCTCCCTGCTGTTCTCCCTTCGTGTTCAGGTTTGCCACTCCTTTGTGTAGTTTCACCCAGTTTAGTTCATCCGTAGTTCTGTTTTGCCATCTCCTCTTTATGTTTGTTATTATCAATAAATCACCCTCACACCTGAATAAGTGCTGCGCTTTGAGTCCTCCTTCCACTCTCCACACGGCCGCTGCCCCGGACCGTGACAGTAACAGAGTGGAAAGAAACCATAACATTTGGATTGTCTACATTAAAAGGAACTACTTCCTCTTCCACCTTTCATAGTCATGTGCGAAATACGGCTGTATAAATGTCTCGCAGCCCCTTGGCGTGTACAGCTGAGCGTAATTGGAGTCATGTGCGGACGTATTTTACCTCCACAAACAGCTGAGACGTGGTTTGCGATACATGTGGCAAAAAAGTGAGGTGTTGTGGCCATACTAGAGAGACATTCAAAAGGGCTGTTGGGGGGTGATAAATACATTTTACAGGGTTTATTTAAGGGATAAAATACGTTAAATGTCACCGTTATTATTGGCCGGCTCGGAAACAGCGGGGGTGTCCAAATTCAGAGGCTACTTCCACCTGAGGACCCGGCCTTCGCGGTCTAAAGAAAGCCGGGTAGTACGGCACGAGCTCCCTCGGTGGAGTGAAACTCAGCCGTCTGCTCCTTGCTATCTAAAATATAACTGGGCGCTTGCGTGAACTCTGGACTGTCTCACACTTTGTTTAATTAGTTTTCTGTTTGACGTTTATTCAGCTGTGTGAAAACCCCGGAGGAACCCTCCCGTTAAATTTTATTTAATCTCATAACTTTAATCTCAGCCAAACCGATTTACTCACAAACATATAAAACACCAAAAAGCCAAACAATAACATTTTTAAGTTATCAAAGTGACTTATATATCATGTTTAACCCGAGTAGCGAAATACCGCGGGGGTTTGAAGACGATGTGTCGGTCGGCTCAGATATTTGACGTTTACAGAGCTACATTTTCACCTCAAAATATGTTAAACGTTTTTTTGCGACCCAGAAAGAGAAATAAGAGTAATATTAAAACTAAGTAGCTGCCGTCATTGTTGGAAACTGGAATTGGCTGGGCTGCGCTATGAATTCTGCAATATGGTTTTTCAATTTTGTTGTCCGGTTGGAAAATCGGGAGAAATTCGGGAGAATGGTGGCTCCGGGAGATTTTCAGGAGGGGCACTGAAATTTGGGATTCTCCCGGAAAAATCGGGAGGGTTGGCATGTATGGTTGTGGCAACATCACTAACCTTGTCAAACACCTCAGAGTAAATCATATCACAGAATATGACGAGCATATGTTGAGGCGAACTGAAGAGGAGGAGAGGGACAGGTGCTGCTAGGGCAAGACACACGTCTCTCACAGAGTCCTTTAGTGCTGCAGGCAGGCAAGGTGTTCAAATAGCCACAACTTCAGTTTTTTATTTCTATATGATGAACTCTGCAACAAGTAATCTGATGTCCTGTAATCATTATGATGCTATAATTTGAGATACAATAAATAAAATACGTTTTTGTACAAAGTATCGGTATCGGATCAGTATCGTCGATACCACCCTGAATATTACTTGGTATCGGATTGGAAAGGAAATCAGTGGTATCGCACATCACTACCAGATACTACTCTGGAAAGATGTGTGAGAAGCTTAATATAGATAGAATCTTTCTGGCAGCTGTGACTGGTGGCATAACAGGAACAGTAGTGCTGACCCTGGTTATTGTATTCATTATCAGAAGACCACAGTAACTTTCACTTGAGTGGATGACATTTTCTCTGCATTTGTTCATTAATGAAATCAAAACTGTCATCAGTACTGGAGTGTAATGTAGCTGAAACTTTAACTTTGAAATGTAAATTTGTTATATTAGGGCTCATTTGGGAGGGAGATGGATTGTGAATGTTTCCACCTGCAAAGATTATTGTATCACATAAACCTTTCCATTGATTTTTGAAATAACAAGGACCTTCTATTAGGCATCAGGATTAGAAGCAATATAAGGACCAGGAGTAAATTGAGCCACTCCACTCAAAGGTGATGTCCCAACATAACATTATAAAAACAATGATTTGTCTATTTGTATGTGACAGTGATTTTTTTTAAAGGAAAATGTAAGGTTGGAATTCAATTTCACAACAAAAAAAGAATGTTATTTATTTTTATTTGAACAGATTTCAGATACATACAGTGGCCACACAGGGATAGTATACAGGTTATAGTTCACGCCAAACATAAATTTAAATATACAGTAATTCATCTTAAATACAACCATTAAACAAGTCCGGACTTGTTAAAGCATTTACTTTGTTCTATGCACAGTGAGCACTTGCACTCTTGGTCTACTTAATATCCAAAATCCAGTTAAGTCGAAGATGTACACAGTTAGTTATCTTTAATTTTACTTGGAATGGAAGAAAACAAATGATTTTTGCATCTACAAAGATAACTGACAAAATCTACCAACCTTAGCTAATAATAATAGCAAGAAGAATAGCTAGAAGTACTATGTGTCATGTACAAATATCATCGGAACCTTAGCGCTAATCATTGACAACAATGCTCTATTTAAAGGTATAGTATGCTACATTTTTTGGTTATTGCTAGCAAACACAATTTTCAAACTCACTACCAGATTCACTTCAGCCAAAGACAGTATAAAAGATGTTCAATGTTACCCGCTGGTTCCTGAAATCTCATTTGAAGCTTTAAGATAATTCTTTTGAGTGGCATTTTGGTGTTTTGAAACCTGATGTGAAGAGTGAAGGGTAGAACTGACCATGAAACTTGTGTTGATGTAGATATCGTGGGAAATTCTCTTTTCTGGCAAGAAGAATGACCTAGATTTCCAAGATGACTGGAAACGAGTCACTGAAACCCTAACCCTTGCCATTCAGGCTGTCATTTATGTCAAGGACGGCATTTAGTAATGACTGCAAACAAAAGTATAAGACAAGCCTCACTTTTACATATGGCAGGTACAGCCATGTTTTACACTATCTGTCAATGCAGCTGAAGTGCATTCTTCGTCCTGTTTGCTGTTATTGTCCTGTATATGTGTTACAGTCAAGAAACATCAGTTACATGGCAAAATAAGAATAAATAAGAAAGGCAGGGTCTCTGGAGATAAAGACACTGTCATGCACTTCTAATTGGTCATAAATAATAACTAGACAGGGGTTCTATTGCTTTTTAGGAAAACTACATATAACTATAGATAATGATATGATTATAAACAACATTTAGTTAAATCTCCTTAAACAACGCACTGTAAATGTCAATGAACTACATACTAACTTAATGCTAACTGTATTCTCCTGTAGCGGGGTAGTTGGACAGGCGAGTTGTTAGTTCAGGATTCACAGTCTGAAAAGCAAAAAAATAAAACTTTTAAGACTCAACTTTAATTCACAAAAGATCATTTCTGCTTCCATGTGGTGAAGAAGTAATTAATGCTGACCATATGGGTACTATAACTGTTTGACACGAGAGCCTCGTGAAAAACAGCACAACATTCAAATTGTGATCACAAAACCAGCAGAAAACAAGTATTCATATTGTTTCAACAGGTTCAGTGTGACCATGGTTTAATAACTCATTTTATTCAGTTTGGGTTACCCAGAAATCAAAATGTCAATTTCTGCTGCTTAAAAAAAAGCAAAACCTTGAGAAATGTGTCTTTTCCACACTGTAGATAAAGCAAATAAACAGGGTTCATAACTTTGGCAATCCATGAAATGTTTATCATCCAACATAATCAAGGCAAAATTACAATTTCTTTCTTGGCTAAATTGTTGCAATTATTTGTAATTACCTTATCCCTTATCCCTAAACATGATATCTGCTAAACACCAACGTTATCATTTTAAGCATGCTAGTATGTTGATATTACACAACCTATGCCGTTCCACCGGAGTACAAGTGCAACCCTGCTACTCAGCCTTATTATAGATTACTTTGTAAACACAAAACAACTTGTATTTGTGTGGTGGTTTACAGCAGCCATCAACAGTTAATAGATATAACCCTGAAAATGCGAGTTTAGTTACTGAAGGATCTCTCATCACTCAGGATTGATCAGTTCAGTGGGCTACCAAGTTTCAAGATAGAAATTTGGCATTATTAAAGGAATATTGTTAAGGACAATAGATAGAACTGACCTACATCTTCAGTGGTCTTTTGTGTACGTAGTTGAAGTGAATTTCTTTGTGCTGTCATTTCCTTTTGATTTTCCCTGAGGGAAGAGACCAGAAGTATTATCAACCATGTTTCTATCACTTTATCAGGCAATTCTGTATGTATCTCATTGTTGTGCTTACAGTTATGAGCTTGAACAGTTCCTCTCTGACCTGATAGTAACAATGTAGACAAATTGTTTAATACATTAAGTACATGGCAAATACTAAACACTTTCTTCTAACCATCAATTTTTTTTTTATAAATATATCTAGAGTGATATCTGTTCCACTAAAATGATTAAACCTACCTTCTGCTCTGCAAAACACCCTGTGATCAAAATAAAAAAACCCTGGAAGAGAGAAAAAATACGTAACATGTCTAAAAAGACACAATGGTTTTCCTTTTGAATCAGGTTTGCAGTTTTTATCAGCAGAGACAAGAGTTTAAGGGAGTTATATGCCAATGGGAAAGTTAGATCTGTGCATTGCCATTGAATGAAGTTTTCTGATCATCATCAGAAACTTGGATATTGATAATTAACTCAACTTTAATACATGGCTTTATTTTTACTTTTAAACAATGAAATAATGAATGTTTTAAAATATGTTACTTCTACAATTGATCAACAATGAAAAGCAAAAAAATATAACTTTTAAAGAAAAAGAATTATAAAAAAAAGACAATTATAATTTATAAACTATAATAGAGGGAAATGGAGATTTGTCCATTGTTGATTTTCTTATTCATATTTGTGAATGTTTTAGATCATCAAATACATTTTTTGAAATAATTATTACCTAAATTTGCTTGGTATGTGCTAACTGTGCATTCAAATTACCTGGAAGGTATTAAGGATGGTGAAAATGTAGGTGATAACATTATAGATGGGGCTATCAGACATGATGAGTTGAATGAAGCCAACAATCCATGTCACTCCAAAGACAGGTGTTAGAACAATCACCACTTTGAGGATGCCTTTTGCCGTTTCCTTGTCATCGGCCTTGCTGCTGTCAGGGACTGAGGTCTTCATCAGTGTAACGATGACAACAATCATGGAAAAGAGATTTGCCAAAACAATGGTTCCCACAGGCAGGAGAAAAGCATGCATGGAGCCAACCAAGAGTTTTACATAAACTAGCCAGCATGTTTTGCTGTCGTAGTAGTCCTGGTTGGTGTATTTGCAGTACACATAGCTGGATCCCACCATTAGGATTGGGCAAACATAGCCTAAAATGCTGGAGAGGAACATGAAAACTCTTTTCCTCAGTGGGCTGAAGACAAAGATGAGCTGGTGGACAAGCATGATGCTCAGGCACAGCATCCAGCAGAACATAGCCAAGAAAAAGAGGTGTTTGCATATGGTCAGTACTAGACACCAGCTGTCAGTTAAAGTCTTGGGATTGCTAGAAGCCAAGAAACTGCAATCTGCAAGCAAGAGGAATGTGGCAATGTTCACTATAGCTGTGTGCCGAAAATGAGAAAGGTTAGTCTTGACCACAGCTGACCACACCAGAGATTCAATGATGAGAAAGATCACCAAGGAGCAAATGGACACACCAAGGCCAATATTTGAAATAAGTTCAAGGATAGGATCTTGTTTTCCTCCATCACCCTTGGACATTAGGACAGAGAATGCAGTTAGGTGGTTGCACTCACATATTGTGTGGTTTTTATCAGAAATGCTGATATTGCATCCTTCATCTGACCATTGATTCCTTGTGGTGTTCCAGAAGACACAGTGAGGTTGAGTGGGGTTGGTTTTCCCACTGGGGAAGTCCAGTCTAATTTGTATAGTTGAATCACTATTATTGTCCAGTGTGGCTGATAATATGAGGTCGGTAAGTTCAGGTTGTATGCCATTAAAGCTGTTATTTAATTTACTCATTAGATTTTTCACAGCTACAGTTTTCAGTATTCCATTGGTCTTGTTCATATTCACACCAATGTCAAACACAGACACAGCACAGTCATTACTTCGACAGAATGTAAGGTCTAGATTTGTACTGTTGATTCCGTCGCTCTGGTTGACCTTAATGTTCTTCACTAGACCTTCCACAGACTCTAGGTAGTTTGATGACATTTTATAACGAATTGTGTCATTTACCCCACTCCAGGTGCCATTCAACATATTGCTTGCTGCACTAACAAAATCCTGAAAGACAGTAAAATAGAAAATAAACTTAAAAAATGTATTTGACTGAACAGTGACTTTTCACACTTTCTCAGTTGATGCTAGGACCCCTATTCAGGCGTAATCCGCTTGGGTGTACAGTCAAGGATCTTTAAGTACTGCATGGTCTGTTGTTGAAATTTAAAGTGGAAGAGAAACTACATGTATAAAGGGTCATTTCCACTACAGAGCCCTGTTTTGGTTAGTTGTTGCTAATAGACTTACATCATTTATGTTAGCTAATTAGTAACAGAACAAGTAACATGTTTAGAAAGAGTTATATGTTGCTGTATTGACAGTTAGCTGCATCACAGAGTCGTGAAGGACATTATTTTAGCAATTCTTTTGTTATTCTATTATTTCTTAAAGGTCTTACTGTAGATTAAAGAAAATGTAACATATTTAAACTGATGAAACTGATAATCTGCCATATTAATCCATATTATACAGTTGGTGGACATTTTTTCCTGCAGAATAGGTACTTGTACATTTTTATTGACTTATTTCCATTGTGTTGTATTATTGGTATTATTCCTCTAACTATCTTGACATGACATGAGTAGTAGAATGTAGAATGAGTATATGTTGAGGATTATTTGAATTTCTACTTCTAAAATGAAGTCTGAACTTTTATATTCAGAACTATGTATGTATAACAGAAAAGGTAGATGTGCTTACAGGAAAGATATCCTCTCCCAACACAGTTGTGTTTGATGCGTCGGCCATCATATTTAGAACACCGATGGAGGCGCTAATGTCAGCAATACTTTCACCAGATCCAGAACTTAATGTAGAGCTGTTCTTTAGCCCTTCAAATATATTCTTGGCCACCTCCGTGGTGGCCCCTAGTCCCTTCAGGAAGGCCTAGATAAAGGAATTAGTGTGTAAAGAAAAGAAAAATCCTATAATTCTATTTTATAGTTCACAACAGTAAGCACAACAGACACTTTATTTTAAAGTCTTGACATACTTTTACATTTGGATTTGTATGGGTTACATGCAAAACATTAAACAAAGCAGTAGTTTTACATATGCAATATGCTACGCTGTGTAATTGAAATCGCTCCAGATTTGACCATACTCCTTCTAAATGGTATGATCTATATAGCTTAGTTTTGGAGTTTATTAAATTTTACTTATAATGTTGGGTGAAAATGGTAACAAATTGCAACAAAAACCTCTTCGTGATTAGTTGCCAGCAGATATCTGTAGTTTACATGAAAAATGCCGACTTGTCTGTCAAACACTCACCATTTTATTCTCTTAGTCGTAGTGACAGTATGATGCAAACAGTAAACTGAAGACTGAGTTGAAATGTATTGGTTGCATTAGTAAGGAATACTTTATCAGTTTCTGGTTTGTGTAAGTGTATTTGGAGCCAAGTTAGCATCTATTCTGTAAACCACTGGTTATTGTGGGAACCTGCTGGTGACTAAAGCAATTCACTCTAGCTTCCGTCAGCAAACTTCCAGTTACTACTTAATACTGGAATACACTTTTTCCGTAGCAACTAGTGGTCACCGACCAGTCTCTAGGCCTGTGTGACTGAGACCTAGCCTCAGCAGAGAGCTGAGAGTATGAACTTTAAAGTCAAGGTGAACTAAGATGAAAATTTACAAACCTTTATCATTGCAGTTTCAGAAACTAAAAATACTGAAACACATACACAAATGCAAACGAGAGCAAACAAAAACGTATTATTGTAATGACAAATAAAGACACACTCACTTCAGCTGCATTTGAAATTTTGTTCAATTGTTCACTGATGCAGCTTGAGAACACTGCCTGCCAGGCTGGGCCGTTACAAGGTCGGGACTTATAGCCAACCGTGCCTGCTGGGCATGTTCGAATAATCACTGTGTCTCCAGCTGGGGTTTTTGGCCATGTATCTTTATCCAGTAGCTCCTCTTTACAAAATGGCTTCCCAGCTTAATAATAATAAAAAAAAAACATTAGGAAAAAGAAAATAATATTATTAATTATATTTATATCATTAGCTGGTGCAGCATAGGCCTTTGCAAACATATGCAATTCTAAAGCCTGAGAATATGTCATTATACTACACATGAAATTTACAATAAACAGATAAAAGTAGACCCATTATACATTTCAGGCATATATTGCTGAATATTGGGTAGCCAGTCAGTTGAAAGTTGGCTTAAAAGAAAGGTGGTATTATTGGAACTGTTTTTCAGACAAGATTGCACCAGCCCCTGGCATAATAGTAGAATAGAAATCTGGAGCTGGAATGAGCATAATAAGGCCCCTTTAAACGTATTTAAAATAATAGACAATTTAAAGAATCCTTACCATAGATAACTGGGATGTTCAATTGTGCACTTTTAATTTGACCGATTACATTCTTAAAACTGATATTAACATATGGTTCAATCGTTTGTTTGCAGAAGATGGCAGGATTGAATGTGTAGTTGACGTAACTGCTTGAAGCTGTAACAGAAGATGACATTTTTTTTAAGTGAATAAAGATTTTGTGCAGTAAGCTTTACACATATTTTGCATTACTGATTAATCTGAGTGTTTTTAATGACATAAATAAACAACAACAACAAAAAAAAAAACTATGTATTTGTTTCTGTTAGAATACTGAAAATTCAAGGAAAAAATCTTACTTGTCATTTTTACATCAGGAGACACTTTACCATTGTAGCCCCACGAAATGGCATAGGTTGTATTGCTTGCTGGGATTATGGCACTGACGGTAATGCTTACACTTTCCTGATTTTCTGAACAGTCCACAGTAAGAGGCATGCTACTCAGGGTAATTGTATCAGGTAGGAGGGCCACACTCAGATTAGTCCTGCCTATGTGCCTGATTGACCCAATGGTAAATCCACACTCATATGTGCCTGCAGGGAACATAAGACAGTTACAATTATAATGGAGGGTTGGCCCTTTACACATTAATTGACATTTCAGTTAACAACACATGCAGGAAATGACAGGAGCTGAGCCACCAGTTGCCATATTACTGACCATAGTGGAAACAGCGCTGAGAGTATAAACAATATATGTCAAAAATATTACAATGCAAGTTTATAAAAAATCAGATTCTTATTTGTTATGAACAGGTTCAGAGCAGAGCTGATCAAACAGTTTAAATCCATTGTGCCATTGTGCTACCCACACAAAGGATCAAACCAGTTTTTTTGACCTGTCCCCTCATCCCTGTTGAAAATCAATAAAATATCGATCACAAAAAAGAAAATAAATATTCAAACCTGTTCAGAGGAAGTGCTTCACAGGATTAATTCATTATACTATCTTGTTAGTGTGAGTTTATAACTAAGTGTATTTTGTATACTGATTTCATATCAGAGATGTTTTATCTCTAATCAAGAAAAAAGTGTAAACACTTGCCTTCCCAAGTGCCTGTCACCTTGTTGAGGGTAACACCAATACAAGATTGGAAGGTATTTGTGCTACAGGTCTTATTCAGCTGGACCACACTGCCGTGGTTGAGCTCAAAGCGCTGATTCCCTGTGGTTAGATTCCAGCCTGCGCTGTCTGTGGCCTCCTCAAGTTTGCATGCAAGTTGTGGCGTGGACTGATAGCAAACTTGAGTCCCTGGGGCCTCTACAATGACCATTCCTGTGTTAAGATAATACATGGAAATATAAATTATAAAAATGCTAAAAAGGTCACTTTAAACTTATCCAACTTTAAATTTAGCCAACAACATTGTTTTGGAACATTTATGAACATTTATTTTATTCATACTGAATGGTTAGAATAGATAATGTCACAGTTCTGGGTCATTTTGACCCAGCATTTTTTGTTTTTTATATTCTGGTGTTTATCTGTATTATGATTTATGTTCCGATTCTTGGCTGTGGCTCAGGTGGTAGAGCAGATCAGCTACTGATTGGAAGGTTTGTGGTTGGAGTCCTGGCTTCCCCAGTCTGCATGCCAAATATCCTTGGGCAAGTTACTAACCCCAAGTTGCTCTCCGATGCATTCATCAGAGTGTGAATGTTGGTTAAATTGCACTTGATCTTAGAAGTGATTGTATGAATGGTGTGAATGAGGCATGTTGTATGCAGCGCTTTAAGTACTCAATAGCCCTAATTTCACCCAGCTGTCTCCCTCCTGTTTTTCATTCCCTGATTACTATGCCATTTATTTAAACCCTGTATTTGCCTTTGTCGCGTTGTACCCTCTAAATGCTGTGTGTTTGTGTTCCAGCTCCTTTGTTCTGAGTTGAGTTTTGTTTTGCTTTTGTGACTTTTATTTTATGAGGTTTTTCCAGCAATAAAAGCTGTGTTTTGAGTTCCAGTCCCATCGTTGAGTGTCCTGCATTTTGGGTCCTTTTTTTCCTTCCTGCCTGCACACAGCCTATCATGACAGATAAATTGTAATAACCATGCATTAGTGAAAACTAAAATTAATTGGCCTTGAAGACAAATCATGGGGATATGGTAAGCTAATGTTACTGCAGCTAAATTGGTATGGTTAAATATATGTGGGCATAATATTTTGTTTTGTTTTGTTTTTCCAATTTTTTCACATGTAGTTTTATTGATTCTGAAAAGACAGATCGACATATTTGACATTACTGGAATTAACTGAAGAACTCAAACATTTTATAGACAATAAAGAGTGTGCAGTTGGAATACCTCTATCTAGGGATTGAGAGTAACGAAGTTTCTATTCTCTGTATGTCCTGTACATGTGGCAGAATTGACAATAAAGTTGACTTTGACTTTGACTCTAGATCTCAAAATGCTTTTGACACAATATATTATTAAACAAACTGGAAAAGTGTGGTATTAGATAGTTTGTGCTGAATTGGGTGATGAGACAGCAATTTGTAGATATAAATGAATACAAATCAACCTGCATGGATATACAATCTGGAGTTCCTCAAGGTCCGGTGCTAGGCCCGAAACATAAAATATTCATATGACATATGAGTCTCAAAAATAATAAAATGTTTAAGACTCATGCTACGTGTTCTCACTTTGTTGCACTTGTGGAAATATATGTTTTTCAGTGAGAGTTTACAGCAGCTTTGCTGAATGGTAAATGGCCTGTATTTGTAAAGCGCTTTACTAGTCCCTAATCAATCAATCAATCAATCTTTATTTATAAAGCACTTTTCATACAAAAAAAATGTAGCACAAAGTGCTTTACATAGTTAAAAGCAGCCCACCCCACCCTCCAACTCACTCCCCACACTCTCATTAACATAAATGATGTGAATACACACATATCCCCCCCACACACACACACACACACATACACACACGCGCACACTTAAAGAGTAAAAATTGGGCTGGGCTCGCATGAGCCAAGTGAGGAAACACTATAACAGGGAGCCGTCTGCACCGGGAGCCGGTCACAGACCGCAGCCTCCAGGCTGGGCACACAGCAGGAGGGAGGCCAAGGAGCCCCCCAGCCAGGCTGAGAGGACCCCCAGAAACCCAGCAGCCACAGTCGATCACAGCCCCGGTGCAGAGAGCGCCCTCTGAGGAAATATGACACAATAGGATATATACAGGGTAAAATGATATATACAGGGTAAAATGATAAAATAAATAAGAACAGGATACAATATAAATATAAATATAAATAGAGTAAGAAGATTAAAAAATGAATAAGAATAAAATCAATAAATATTAGGTAAAGTCTAAATTAATAATAGAATAACAGGATAGAATAAATAAGCATAAAATAAATAAACGTTAGGTGAAAGCTAAATTAAAAAGGTGGGTCTTGAGCCTGTTCTTAAAAACATGTACGTTCTCTGCGGCCCTGAGCTCCTCCGGCAGGCTGTTCCACAGACGAGGACCATACCACTGAAAAGCTGCCTCTCCGTGAGTATGTGTCCTGACTTTAGGGACAGTCAAAAGGCCAGTACCAGAGGACCTCAGGGTCCGCGAGGGTTCATACGGTAAAAGCAGATCTGAGAGATAAGAAGGCCCAAGACCATTAAGACATTTAAAAACCAATAAAAGAACTTTAAAATCGATCCTGAAACACACGGGGAGCCAGTGCAGCGATTCTAAAACCGGTGTAATGTGGGCCCGCCCTCTGGTCTTCGTCAGCACACGAGCTGCCGAGTTTTGCAAAAGTTGTAAAGTTGAAATATTCTTCTTAGGAAGACCAGAGAGCAGGGCATTACAGTAATCAATGCGACTGGTAATAAAAGCATGCATCAGCATCTCCGTGTTGGCCCGAGAGAGAATTGGGCGGACTCTGGCTATATTTTTTAGATGATAAAATCCAATTTTGGTTACATGTTTAACATGTGGGATAAAACCAAGCTCAGAGTCAAAAATAACACCCAGGTTTTTCACTTGTAGCGAAGGACATAGTGAAAATGCCTCTAATTTAGACAAGAGTTTCTCTCTCTGAGCCTCCGGACCGACGATTAAAACTTCAGTCTTGTCCTGGTTAAGCTGTAAAAAGTTTTCTGCCATCCAAGGACCTTAAAGCGCTTTACACATTCAGTCATCCACCCATTCACACAAACATTCACACACTGTTAATTAAAAAAAGAAGTGAGTAAATTTGGCTTGATATGAAAACTTTATGTAGCCCTGGCTATATAAATAGGTCATTTATTTAAATAGTTCATTTATATTGATAGTTAAATGCAAATGTTCACTGTGTTCAATAATGTGTATACAAATGCCTGTAAGGTATGTGATGTGTGTCACTTAAATGCACAGCCTTTTTATTTGTATTTTGAGGTTTATGTCATTATTTTTGAAATGTTATTGATATGTACTACAGCTCCAGTGAACCCTGAAGTAGTCTCTGGTAGATGGGTGGGAGTAAGTGGGGAGTGCACTCTGCAGGAAGCGAGAGAGATGAGAGCTGAACAACAGTGTCGAGTGAACGCAGAGTTCATAGAAGGGCGACAGACGTATTTTCGGGTTGACGGGTAGTTAACTGTAGTGGAAAACTGTTGTACTCTACTGTGAGTAGGAGGAGACGGACGTCTTGCTGGTGTGTCAGAGAGGTCCCTTCTGCTGGTGTGCTGAAGTTATGTGTTCACATGATAGCACGTGGAGACGACGACTGTGAGTGCTGCTGCCGCGGCCTGCTGGTAGCCTTGACCCAGTTTCCTCCACTATCCCCTTGAACTGCCTGGAGGTGTGAGTACTGTTGTTTGCACGTGCTTTTTATTTTACTACTTGGCAACAAGTGAAGCGACCATATTGTTTTAGGTCCCAAAGCACCCGAGCCACTACTCAGGCCTGCAACGAGGGGTTTGCTAGCAGAAAGACTGTAGCACTTGAGGTGTGTGTGTGTCGGTGAGAGTGCGTGTGGGCCCACAATATTATTTGATTATTTTGTTTCTGTTCAGGTAGATGGCTTACCATTGTTTATCAAACTTTATTAATTTTACTTATTTTCCTTTGTGTTGTTGTTAACCAATTATTCACTAAAGTGGAGTTAACTTTATAATTGACCTGCTTGTGTGTGGTTTATTTCCATATAGTGTAGTTTTATTGCATATTTTATACCATAAGCATTAAAAAGGGAGTATCAGTAGAAAAGTAACAACAGGAACCCAGGGCCCCTCTCAATAGAATGTGGGATGGGTGTTACATTTAACTTTGCATTAAATGTAAGCAAAACAAAGATCATGTGCTTTGGAAAATGAAAACTAACTCATTAAGCATTGTTGCTAATGTATGGATAGAAAATACACTTGGGGTGTGAACAAAAACAGCTGGACGGCTCATTTTAGACATAAAAGCAAAAGAGCAAAGACTGTTGCATTGTTGGAAACACAAGTCTCATTCTGAACCATACTGCTTACTTATTTTGTCATAGTTGAATTAGTGTGTGGAAATATGGGGTAACATATACAAAAACACAATACCCATAATGCACATTCCAAAAAAAAGAGGTATGATACTTAATATAACTCCATATCTGGAGCACACAAACTCTATATTTTTAGGTCCAAACAAATGTCATAAATCTCTGGTACAGAGAAATATATAGATTAGAAGATCAAGTTGTACAGGAATTGAAAGAATAGTAAAAATAATTTTTTACTGACCTAAAGTGTCCACAAATATAGCTGTAGGTGTAAGCAGACTTGTAAGATTATTGACTATGTCTTGAAGTTTACTAGTCAGCACTCTGACACTGACAGCTACCTGAAAGTCAACATACTGCAGCGATGGGGATGTGGAGATGGTTCTGTAGAGAATGATGGAAAAATAACTTGTTATCGACATAAAAAAAAACATTACAGTACAAACAGTAAGTTTTATTTACTGTGCATATCTAATAAATTTTGTCAGTCTCCAAAAGTGTCTAAAACCGACATTATATTACATATTGCAAGGTCTCCAAAAAGTATTTGGACAGTCTCTTTGGAATCCTAAGATTAATCTTTTTCGCAATCACTTTTGTGCACCATGAAATGCAGAAAAGAAAATTAATGAATGCAGTTTTCAAGTGCTGTCCCCTCTATTGCCAGGGAACAGCTATTGACACTAGTCATCAGGTATGCACAGAGTTACTGAAATGATGAGAGTTTTACATAGAATTCTTTGGCATGGTTTCAGGGTTTCCCATCTACCAATCAGCTTTGAAGCTCAGGTCTCTGAAACAGCCCTGAAGACATTAGCTAACTCAGGTAGAATCATTTACAAAAAACTCACCTATAATAACTAACAGTTTAGTTGGTGACTATAAGTGGTGTCACAATAATAAGTGATGTTGTTTAAAAAAAAATAACATTGACGAAAAACAAACACAAAACCAAAAAGGTAACTTATATAACATATTTCTTTGTAAAATACAGTACCTTGGACCAGTAACGTTCACATACTGAATAGCATTCAGTTTTTGAAATTGGTTTCGAAGCTAAGAAAAGAAAAAGCATGACATCGTTGATATTTTTGTACTATGTAACAATAGAAAACATATTTATATTTATAGTTTATTTATAGAATAGTACAAATGTGAGGATGAGACATACCGTTGTGGTCTTGGTTGAATCCCATGCTGCAGTCTGTACTGATCCATTGATGAAAACTGTGTTCATTGTAAATATTACAGTTTGTTATTACTTTGGGTTTTATTTTGGTTGTCAAAGACAAGCATGCATATCAGCATGGGGACTGCTTTGAATGCACAGACTGGGATATGTTTAGAGAAGCTGCTACATACTCAGACACCGTGGACCTGGAGGAGTACACAATCTCAGTGACCAGCTACATCAGCAAATGCATTGAGGATGTCACTGTCTCCAAGACCGTGATCTGCAAACTATAAACCCTGGTTCTCTGCAAAGCCACGCAACCTGATGAAAATCAGAGACTCTGCCTTTAAGTCCAAAAATAGAGGAACTTACACTACAGCCAGAGCAGATGTATCACGGGCCATCAAAGACGCAAAGCGGCAGTATGCAGATAAGATCAACACACATTTCACAAGTACAAAGGACACTCGTCGAATGTGGCAGGGCATCCAAACAATCATGGGCTACAAGCCAACACCTCCAGCATGCAGCAGGGATCCCTCTCTGCCAGACCAACTAAATGACTTCTTTGCATGTTTTGAGGCAGAGAACAAAGAGCCAGAATAACAACCTGTCTCGCATTAGTCTTCTGAACATTTAGATGGTTGTTAACTTCAGGAAGACCTCAATGGCTCACACTCCACTGCACATCAACGGATCTGCTGTTGAGATGGTCAACAGTGTGAAGTTCCTCGGTGTGCACATCTCAGCTGACCTCTCCTGGAACCTGAACACCACCACCATCATGAAGAAAGCCCAACAACGTCTTCACTTTCTTAGGAAACTGAAGAAGGCCGGTCTCCTTCCTCCTATCCTCACATCATTTTACTGGGGAACCATTGAGAGCATCCTCTGCTGCTACATCACTATCTGGTACGGGAAATGCACCCTCGCTGAAAAGAAGTCTCAGCAGCAAATAGTGAGGAGAGCAGAGAGGATCATTGGAAGCCCTCTCACATCCATCTCCCAACTCTATGACAGACACATCATTCGACGTGCGAACAGCATAGTGAAGGACACTTTCCACTCCTCACATGCACTGTTCTCCCTCCTTCCATCTGGCAGACGGTTTCGCAGCATTAAAACTGTAATGACCAGACACTGCAAGAGCTTCTTCCCCCATTCAGTCATAGCCCTCAACTCACTACCACAAAAGGACTGATATAAACATACACCTCTACAAACACCTTACAATAATCATCAAAAGACTCAAAAACAACAAAAACTACCACAAATCCACTACAAACTGGTCCTGGGAACAATATTCTCATTTGCACACTCAGTCACATACTTCTGAACACACACCTAAATTCTTTAGGTGAAATCTTTACATTTTTGCATTTCGTACACGTCTTTGTCATGTCTCATCAATAATATCCTGACAATAGCTTGAAACTGGTATTCAATACCTACTGCACATTCTCTCAGTCCTGTCTTTGTTTATCTTTGTTTATCGTACAGGTAATATTGTATAGTTACCATTATAGTATTGTATAGAATTGTATAGTTAGTAATTAGTACCTTTTTATCCCTTAATTTTTACCAAAACTTAGCATGTTATTTATTTATAATTCCTAGTTTTATATCTCTTGGATATATATTCTTTATATATTTATAAATGCACCATAGGGGGCTTATGGTGGAACAGCATTTCAGTACACTGTATACTGTGAATACTACTGTATTGACAATAAAGCTCTTGAATCTTGAAAAAGTAGAAGAGTGAAAAGCAAAGGATAAACATAGCTGTATTCAACAGATTTGTACACCACACTTATTATAGTTTATATTAATTTAGTTTCAACTGGAATCCAAGTACATTTTCTCATTTTAATTTAGGTGTAATTGTTCAAAATGTTCAAGTTGTTACATTACTTTCAGTGTATGCTTTGTTTTTGATTAATTTATTTGTAACATAGGTGCTTTTTTCATGGCAATATTTTGGAAATTCAAAACAGTATCTTAATACTATTCAACAAAACAGACACTGTTGTCAAATTTGACCAAAGACATGTTTGACTATTGTTATATATTTTTTTTTAAATAAATAATATTGTTTATTTGCAAAAAAAGTACTTCTATTTTTAAGTACTTTTAATGCTTTCAACACTCATTTTAATGCAAATAGTTTAATTTTGCATTAGTTCTCTATAACACTGGTATACACTAAAACTTATTCCATATCATTAATCAACAGAATAGAAAAAATAAAATAAAAATAATAAACAAAAAAACAAACAAAAAAAGAGTTACACATTTCAGGAGATCTACCTTGAACTTTAGGAGAACAGAGGGGTGTGATGTAGGATACGTTTTTTTTGCAAGTAGCATCCCCGCAGCAGCTGTAGTTGTAGCACACTTCATTGCTCCAAAGATAATTTGTAGAGCAGTTGCAGTTCGTGTCAGTTCCAACAATGAGGCATTCTAGAAGTAAAAGAAAACATTCTTAATTCTCTGAGTTTTTTCTTTTTAGTTTTTTTATTTGAGGGTTAGGGCCACTCTGGATCATCAGAACTGTATGGGAAAATTTGACTGACACCTGCTTTCCTTCATAGTACAACAGTAGACAACATGTAATGTAAAAATATCTTGTCATGGTCCGTGGTCCTGTGTCTAAGGTGTCTGTGTGTGTGTGTGTTGGATGCCCTGGTGGCCACACCCCTGGGCTGGGCCATTACCGGCACACCTGCTTTCCATCCGGGGCGATTACCTTTTTTTTTTTATAAATTAGTGTGAAAATGAAAATAACTAAAATGACCATTTAAAGGTAATTTTTTAAACACACATCTACATCCCACTTCTGGTTTGGCAGAATCTGCAGATGCAGCTTGTAGCAATGCTCATGCAAATTCAGACCACACACCATTACTTCCACAGGCATGCTGAAATGATCTGTATGTAAACATGCCATGTTTTTTCTTGCAGTTTCAGTACAAAACTATCCAAGGCCTAAAAACTCTGTTTGCATTAGGAGTGTGTGTGTTATTTTGATAGTCTTGTGTTTCCTGTGCTTTGTATCGGCTTTTACTTCCCCTGTCTCATTTCCTGATTTGTTGCAGCTGTCTTCCTTGGTGTTTCCCATCTTCCTAATTATCTGGTGTGTATTTAAATTCTCAGCTTCCGTATGCTCTTTGTTATGTCCTCTCTTGCAGTTTTTTTTTTGTTGAGTAGTTGTTGATTTGGTTTCCTTGTTCCTGTACCTGCATTATTTTGTATTATGATTAAAGGACATGGGAAGTAAGTAATAAAACTGCTTGCAAGTTTATTTCTTACTTTCCAAGTCCTGTGTTCCTGCCTGCTTGCCAGAATGGCAGGCAGGAGTCTGACCTCATAATTCGTTTGTGGGTTACTATGTTTTTTTTTCTGTTGTTTTTTCTGTTGTTGTTGTTTTTTTGTTGTTTTTTTTTAACCCTGCAGTAGTTTTATGATTTAAGCTTTCTTTGTGTATTAAAGTCACCAGTGACCATCAAAAAAAAAAAAAAAAAAAAAAAAAGATTCTAGCCAATCATTTTACGTTTCCGAGGATAGTAGGCGGGGCCAGGTATGTGCGTTCTTTTAGAGCAGAGCTACAGATTAAAAATGGCCAAGGCGAAGCGGTCAAAAGTCTGGCTGTACTTCACAGCAAAATATGCAGACTCAGCAGCCTGCAACAAGTGCTTTAAGGTGATACTGTCAAAGGAGGTAACACCTGAAATCCGATGAAACACCTGGCGACGCATAGCGTTTTCTTTTAAAAGCCCAGAAATGCGCCGTATGATAGCTTGCTGCGAGACCTCACACCGAGCACATCTACTGTGCGTGGGTTGCCTGTTATCGGACCCGGAGTTAGCAATATCCCCCAAAAACCCCGAAGAGGAGAGTCCTGGCCCCTAGCCCTGCCAGTGTAGCAGAAATGATGATGGCAGCAGCAGCCGTTCTTCTCTGCGTGAGTAGCTTAATGTTGTTCATGTGTAATTTACGTTGCGTAGGCTAACCACGTTATTACATTAATGCATGTGAGGTGAACTAGCAAACACTATCATAGCTACATGCGGCTGTCTTCTTGTTTGATGGCAGATACTCCCTTCACCCTGGCCAAAAAGGCTAAAATGACCAAAGAAAAAGAGGGAAACAGATAAACATGAGAGGTTTTTGGACAAAGTGTTTTTTCCATTGATTAAGCACTGCTTCCAGCTAAGAGTGATACCATATATGCCCCATAGCTGCAGAAAAGGCTAACTTTGTTATCTTTTTACAAAAAACCAGCTGAACATGAGAGGTTTTGGGACCAATTTTGTGTTCTCCATTCTTTAAGCACCGGTTTGAGCACCGTTTGAGCACCGGCACCGTTTCAAAAGTACCGGTTTGGCACCGGTATCGGATAAAACCTAAACGATACCCATCCCTAGTCTCCAAAGACGTTTCAGAGAATTTGGCAGTACATCCAACTGGCCTCACAACTGCAGATCATGTGTAACCACACCAGGCCAGGACCTTCACATCCAGCATGTTCACCTCCAGGATTGCCTGAGACCAGCCACACGGACAGCTGCAGCAACAATCGGTTTGCATAACCAAAGAATTTCTGCACAAACTGTCAGAAACCATCTCAGGGAAGCTTATCTGCATGTTTGTCGTGCTCATTGGGGTTTGAACCTCACTGCAGTTCGTCGTTGTAACTGACTTGAGTGGACAAACACTCAAATTCAGTGGCATCTGGCACGTTGGAGAGGTGTTTTGTTCACAGATGAGTCCCGGTTTTTACTGTTTAGGGCAGATGGCAGACAGCGTGTGTGGGTGAGCGGTTTGCTGATGTCAACATTGTGGATCAGGTGGCCCATGGTGGTGGTGGGGTTCTGGTATGGGCAGGCGTATGTTATGGACAATGAACACAGGTGCATTTTATTGATGGCATTTTGAATGCACAGAGGTACCGTGACGAGATCCTGAGGCCTATTGTTGTGCCACTCATCCACGACCATCACCTCATGTTGCAGCATGATAACGCATGGCCCCATATTGCAAGGATCTGTACACAATTGCTGGAAGCTGAAAACATCCCAGTTCTTGCATGACCAACATACTCACTGGACATGTCACCCATTGAGCATGTTTGGGATGCTCTGGATTGGTGTATACGACAGCGTGTTCCAGTTTCTACCAATATTCAGCAACTTCACACAGCTATCGAAGAGGAGTGGATCAACATTCCACAGGCCATGATCAACAACCTGATCAACTCTATGCGACGAAGATGTGTTGCCCTGCATAAGGCAAATGGTGGGCACACCAGACGCTGACTGATTCCCCCCCCCCCCCCCCCCCCCCCTAAAGCAAAACTGTGCACGTTTCAGAGTGGCCTGTTATTGTGGGCAGTCTAAGGCACAACTGAACATTATTTACGCTGTCTAATCAGTAGTGATGTGTGGATCGATCCTGAAATATCGATTCCTCCGATACCAGTCATTTATGTTCTAGAATCGATTCTCACATTAAAATATTGATATTTTAGTAATTTAGAGTAAATTTGTAGTTTATCATTAACAGTAACAGAGTGGAAAGAAACTATAACATTCGGATTGTCTACATCCAAAGGAACTACTTCCTCTTCCGCCTTTCATAGTCATGTGCGAAATACGGCTGTATAAATGTCTCGCAGCCCCTTGGCGTGCGCAGCTGAGCGTAATTGGAGTCATGTGCGGACGTATTTTACCTCCACAAACAGCTGAGACGTGGTTTGCGATACATGTGGCAAAAAAGTGAGGTGTTGTGGCCATACTAGAGAGACATTCAAAAGGGCTGTTGGGGGGTGATAAATACATTTTACAGGGTTTATTTATCGGATAAAGTACATTAAATGTCATCGTTTTTATTATCGGGTTGGAAACAGCGGTGGTGTCCAAATTCAGAGGCTGCTTCGCGGTCTAAAGAAAGCCGGGTAGTATGTCATGAGCTCCCTCGGTGGAGTGAAACTCTGCTGTCTGCTCCTTGCTATCTGAAATATAACCGGGTGCTTGCGTAAACTCTGGACTGTCTCACACTTTGTTTAATTAGTTTTCTTTTTCGACGTTTATTTAGCTGTGTGAAAACCCCGGAGGAACCCTCCCATTAAATTTTATTTAATCTAATAACTTTAATCTCAGCCAAACCGATTTACTCACAAATAAAACACTGAAAAAGCCAAACAATAACATTTTTAAGTTATCAAAGTGACTTATATATCATGTTTAACCCGAGTAGTGAAAGACCGCAGGGGTTTGAAGACGATGTGTCGGTCGGCTCAGATATTTGACGTTTACAGAGCTACATTCTCATTCTTGACGCGAACTGAAGAGGAGGAGAGGGACAGGTGCTGCTAGGGCGAGACACACGTCTCTCACAGAGTCCTTTAGTGCTGCAGGCAGGCAAGGTGTTCAAATAGCACAACTTCAGTTTTTTATTTCTATATGATGAACTCTGCATTATTAAGTGATAAGAACAAGTAATCTGATGTCCTGTAATCATTATGATGCTATAATTTGAGATACAATAAATAAAATAAGTTTTTGTACAAGGTATCGGATCAGTATCGTCGATACCACCCTGAATATTACTTGGTATCGGATCGGAAAGGAAATCAGTGGTATTGCACATCACTACTAATCAGCCCCTTGATATGCCACACCTGTGAGGTGGGATGGATTATCTTTGTAAAGGAAAAGTGCTCACTAACACATATTTATAAAGATTTGAGAACAATATTTGAGAGTCATGGGTCTTTTGTGTATGTAGAATAATTTTCAGATGTTTGCATTCGGCTCGTGAAAAATGTGAGCAAAAACAAGTGTTGCGCTTATATATTTTTCCGTGCATTTATTCATCAATCTAAACTAGTAATCTTACATGAGTTTAGTAGAACTGACAAATGAGCACTTCCTGACAAAACCTGAAACAGTGCACATTGGTAATATTCTTTTATTAAAACAGAGTCCAGTCCAATAGTTTTGATTCTTGTAAGAAAAACATCAGTTATAGACAAATTGCAGTTAATATTACTGCAGCTCTGTTATGTTGAAGATAATGTTTAAGTAATCACAGCCTGATGATCCTTTTTTTTTAAAGGTTAGATTACACAATTTTATTTACTTGGGGATGCAATAATAACAGCTCTTCACACAACCCTCACACACCTGGACATTAGTAACTCCTATGTTGGAATGCTATTGGTGGACTTCAGATCTGCCTTCAATGCAGTTCAACCCCACAAACTGGTTAAAAAACTAAGCAACCCATGACTCAGCAGCTCACTGTGCAGCTGGATATTGGACTTTCTGAGCAACAGACCCCAGAACATCAGAATGGGAGAGCACACCTCCTCCACCCTCATTCTGAATGTAGGTGTCCCACAGTGGTGTGTCCTCAATCGCCTCTTATACTCACTTTTCACCCATGACTGTTCTCCAATCCACACCAGTAACACCATCATATAATTTGCTGACGACACCACCATCATAGGACTACAACAACGATGATTCAGCCTACAGAGAGGAGGTTCAGCATCTGAAGCAATGGTGTGACGACAACAACCTGCATCTGAACACAGCCAAGACCAGGGAGATGGTAATCGACTTCAGAAGAACAAAGCGATCGGGGCACTCTACCCTCTACATTGATGGGGAGGAGGTAGAAAGGGTAGAAAGCTTTAAGTTCCTCGGAGTCCACATCTCGGCCAACCTTACCTGGTCCATAAACATTTCCCACCAGGCAGGAAAAGCACAACAAAGGCTATACTTCCTCAGGGAACTACGTCAGGCCCAATTACCCCAGAGACTGCTAGTAAACTTCTACTGCTCCACCATCGAGAGCCTTCTGACCTACTTCTGCACACATCTGTTTCAACTGCTGCACCGCAGAGGACAAGAGGAAACTGCAGCGGGTGGTGAGGGCAGCAGGCAATCGGCACTTCACTAACCCCCCTCAGAGACATTTATACTGGCAGACTTCAGCAGAAAGCCAGCATCGTCATCAAAGACCCCATGCATCCTGGACACTCACTTTTCCCCCCTTCCCTCTGGTAAATGCTACAGGTCCATCAGGTCGAAGACAAACAGACTCAACAGAAGTTTTACCCACATGCTGTCCAACATGCCCTACCTCCACCCTGATTGGAGGATAACTGCACTGCCAACGCTCATGGACATTATCGGGGCGATTGTGGCTCAAGAGATGGGAGTTCGCCGGTTCGAGCCCCGGCTTGGACAGTCTCGGTCGTTGTGTCCTTGGGCAAGACACTTCACCCGCTGCCTACTGGTGGTGGTCAGAGGGCCCGGTGGCGCCAGTGTTCGGCAGCCTCGCCTCTGTCAGTGCGCCCCAGGGTGGCTGTGGCTACAATGTAGCTTGCCATCACCAGTGTGTGAATGTGTGCATGAATGGGTGGATGACTGGATATGTAAAGCGCTTTGGGATCCTTAGGGACTAGTAAAGCGCTATATAAATACAGGCCATTTACCATTACACCTTATTTATAAACCGTATTTCTATTTATACTTCAATGCAACCAACATCCCTACCTCTCTAAACTGTATTTATTATAACCTTATTTATTATAGTTGCAACAGCACCCCCCACTCAATGTGCAATATCACCCCCCACACACACACACACACACACACACTCGATGTGCAATATCACTGATCACACTGCACCTCTCAATGCACCTGCTCCTCAGATTATTCATTATATATATATATATATATATATATATATATATATATATATATATATATAGCGCTTTACTAGTCCCTACATGAATAGGATGAGGGACCTATGGATTCTTCGATACCCAACATCCACAATGACGGCGAAACAACTAGTAGTTCAGTGTTCCAACATTCGAAAGAAGGGACTGCTCTCACAGCTAGAGATTGACGAGGTACAACACAAATGCTACGGCAAGGAGGAGTCAGGACGCCAGGTCAGGGAGGCGATATCATCACCCCCACCCGAGATTGGGTACATAGCCCCAAGTGCGATAGGAGAAGGATCGTTGAGTGCGAGAGGAACTGACCTGAAAAATAGGATCATGGCCAAGCTTGAAACCTGGATCCCCCGTAGCCGGTTACCAAGATTACGTGAAGTACCCTCAGAAGGTCTGCTAGATGATGTTAATGCAGCACTACGGGCAATACCTACAACCACGATTACCAACACTAACAAGCTGATCTACAATACGGCAGCAGTGATCAGTGAGATGCTTGGCTACAAGTTGAACAGCCACAAGGGCAGTACCCTCCATGGAGAAGGAGGCTAGAGGGCAAGATCAAAGTAGCACGGAGGGAGGTTAGCCAACTAACGGAGTTGCAGCAAGGTGCGACAAATAAGGTGCCTAAGAAATACAGCAAGCTGTCCATACCTGAGGCCTTGGAAACTGCCAAGCAAAGACTCAGAGCCTTGGCCAGCCGCTTGAGGAGGTACACCAGAGAGATAGAAGGCAGGAGAATAAACCAGCTGTTCTCCACAGAACCAGCAAAGGTGTACTCTCAGTGGCAAGGGAACAATAAGAGAACAGCACCACCAAGGCTGGAGACGGAGCAATACTGGAAGCGCATATGGGAGAAGGATGCAACCCATAACGGCAATGCTCAGTGGCTAGAGGATCTGAGGGCAGACCACAGCGACCTCCCTGAACAGGGTCCAGTAACCATCACAGTGGCAGATATCCAAGAAAGGGTCTCCAGTATGAAGAGTTGGACAGCACCAGGGCCCGACATGGTTCACGCCTACTGGCTGAAGAAGCTGACTGCACTCCACGAGCGTCTGGCAGCACAAATGAACCAGCTGCTAGTTAACGAGAGACACCCGGAATGGCTAACCGAAGGTCGGACGGTCCTGATCCCCAAGGACCCCAAGAAGGGACCGGTCCCCTCAAACTACCGACCAATAACCTGCCTCAGTACTACATGGAAGCTCCTGTCAGGCATCATATCGGCTAAGATGAACAGGCACATGGGTCAATACATGAGCGGGACACAGAAAGGAATTGGCAAGAATACCAGAGGCGCAAAACACCAGCTACTGGTAGACAGAACAATCAGCCGAGACTGCAAGACCAGACTGACCAACCTGTGCACTGCCTGGATTGATTACAAGAAGGCCTATGACTCAATGCCCCACAGCTGGATACTGGAATGCCTAGAATTGTACAAGATCAATGGGACCCTAAGAGCCTTCATCAGGAACTCAATGGGGATGTGGCGTACAACACTAGAGGCCAACTCCAAGCCCATAGCACAAGTCACCATCAAGTGCGGGATCTACCAAGGAGATGCTCTGTCCCCACTGCTGTTCTGCATAGGCCTGAACCCCCTCAGTGAGATCATTAACAAGACTGGCTACGGATACCGACTACGGAACGGAGCAGTTGTCAGCCACCTCCTGTACATGGATGACATCAAGCTGTATGCCAAGAGTGAACGAGACATCGATTCACTGATCCACACTACCAGGCTATACAGCAATGACATTGGAATGTCGTTCGGACTGGAGAAGTGTAGTCGGATGGTATCAAAGAGAGGGAAGGTAGTCAGAACTGAGGGGATTGAACTACCAGAAGGCAACATTGCAGACATAGAGGACAGTTACAAGTACCTGGGGATCCCGCAGGCAAATGGGAACCATGAAGAGGCCGCTAGAAAGGCTGCAACCACCAAGTACCTGCAGAGGGTCAGGCAAGTCCTGAGGAGTCAGCTGAATGGTAAGAACAAGATCCGGGCCATCAACACGTACGCCCTGCCCGTGATCAGGTACCCTGCTGGGGTAATAGGCTGGCCAAAGGAGGAGATAGAAGCCACTGACATAAAGACAAGAAAGCTCCTTACCATGCATGGAGGGTTTCACCCCAAGTCCAGCACCCTGAGGCTGTACGCTAAGCGGAAGGAAGGGGGCCGGGGACTGGTGAGTGTCAGCACCACAGTCCAGGATGAGACAAGGAACATCCAAGAATACATTGGGAAGATGGCCCCAACTGACCGAGTGCTCAGTGAATACCTCAGGCAGCAGAAACCCAAGAAAGAGGAGGGAGACGAGGAACCATCATGGAAGGACAGGCCCCTGCACGGTATGTACCACCGGCAGATAGAGGAGGTGGCTGATATCCAGAAATCCTACCAGTGGCTGGACAAAGCTGGACTGAAAGACAGCACAGAGGCACTAATCATGGCAGCACAAGAACAAGCTCTGAGTACAAGATCCATAGAGGCTGGGGTCTATCACACCAGGCAAGACCCCAGGTGCAGGCTGTGTAAAGATGCCCCAGAGACAATCCAGCACATAACAGCAGGGTGCAAGATGCTAGCAGGCAAGGCATACATGGAACGCCATAACCAAGTGGCCGGCATAGTGTACAGGAACATCTGTGCCGAGTATAACCTGGAAGTCCCGAGGTCAAAATGGGAGATGCCCCCAAGGGTGGTGGAGAATGACCGAGCTAAGATCCTGTGGGACTTCCAGATACAGACGGACAAAATGGTGGTGGCTAACCAACCGGACATAGTGGTGGTAGACAAACAGAAGAAGACGGCCGTAGTGATCGATGTAGCGGTTCCGAATGACAGCAATATCAGGAAGAAGGAACACGAGAAGCTGGAGAAATACCAAGGGCTCAGAATAGAGCTCGAGAGGATGTGGAGGGTGAAGGTAATGGTGGTCCCCGTGGTAATCGGAGCACTAGGTGCGGTGACTCCCAAGCTAGGCGAGTGGCTCCAGCAGATCCCGGGAATAACATCGGAGATCTCTGTCCAGAAGAGCGCAGTCCTGGGAACAGCTAAGATACTGCGCAGGACCCTCAAGCTCCCAGGCCTCTGGTAGAGGACCCGAGCTTGAAGGATAAACCGCCCGCAGGGGCGTGCTGGGTGTTTTTATATATATATATATATATATATATATATATATATATATATATGTTTGTATATATGTGTGTGTGTGTGTATATATATATGTATATATATGTGTGTGTATGTATGGTATGTACGCATGCATACATGTGTATAGATATATGTATGTTTGTGCGTGTATGGGTGTATCCGTATATTTGCAGGTGTATGTATAACTTGTACATATCTTTCTTGTGTAAATGTAAATTTGTCTGTTATTGTGTAAATACTTACGCTATTGTGTACTTCACATACATGGAAAAATGCCAAACAGCCTTTCACTATTCTTGTAACAGTGACTATAAAAGCTATTCTATTCTACTTCAAAAAAATTACAACTTAACAACAAATTCAAGAAAATGTTCCAGAAACATACCTGCTACCAGTTCAGTGTTTATGATTTGTACTGTTTGTTTGCTCAGTGAGAGGTTTGTTGAATTGATAGCTGACAGGACAGTTTGGGCATCCAGTGTGACATTACTCTCCACCATTATCTCAGCGCTGTAGATATCTTAAATAGGAATAAGATTTGATATATGTTATTATTTTGTGTGATTAGCAACTTATTTGAATAGAAGAGGTATTTGAGAAATAGAATAAATGTAAAAATTATATTAACTACATGATGAATTATTGTGTTCAATTTAGGAATTCAGATTTATTGGGATAGTAAAAGGTAGATTTTGGTTCTCATCATTACTTGTGAAATACCTAAGGCTTACTAATAAAATAAACTAAAATACATTATTAAATAAACTTAGCTTAATCAATGTGATCACCTTCAACTCCTCCTTTTTACCTTACTGGCTTACCTTGTGCAAGGACCTGCAATGGCAAAACCAGAAAAATGACAAAATAACGCATTCTCAAAAACTAACAATTCAATGTTAAGATAAATTAAAGTACACAAATCATATCTCCATAAACGTGAATATATGGATATACTGTGGAGTTGAGATTTGGAATAAAACAGGTTGAATTTTCTACATTAAACTAGTATATAACACACAAGAGTAAAATATAATTAACATTTAACTTGAACCTTGATTGGTAAACTGTACTCCTATACAAAAAAGTACCCCATTAGACTGAAGAGGGTTCTCTACCTGGTAGTAGATGTACACAGCTCCGGTCAGAAAAATGAAAACCTTGGAATACATTTTCATCACCTGGAAAAAAACACAAGTTATGACAAGCTGAGAAGAGAGATACTCAATGAAGAACATACATAAAGTACACAATTTATCCAAGGTACAGCACATGGATGCATAAAGAAATACTGGTCCTATTTGTAAGGACATTAACACTCTCACAACTATTATTGTGATTTGCTATTATAAATAAAATGGAACTCAATTGAAAGTGTCAGAACTTAAAGTGTCGGGAAGTATAATCACTAAGCTAGAACTCTGTTTTCTGAAGCCAGTAAAAGCACCGGATTCAAAAGTGTGCAAAGGTAGAGGTTTTAAAACCAAAATACTGAGCTGAAATGCAGTATAAGACTTCACCTGTTTCTATTCCTACATGTGCTTATTGAAATCTCACTATAAAGTTTTGTCTTTTTATTAACTGTGTCAGCACTGGGTCTCCCATATATTTAACTATGAGTCTCAAACTATCTTGAACTATTTTTGTCTTTAGCTTCCATAACACTCTTATCAGCTGCTATCTGCTTTCCATTCCAAAGTACAGGAAGCTTGTATTTAGCTAGGAAAAACCTGTTTGCATCATTTTGCATGTTGGCTATGAATACAAACAACAAGTTGGTGGTTTTTCTTTTAACAGTGCACTGTTCATTCCTGTCCACACCAACGGTAGGATAGCACCACTGTGTACACAAAGCCCGGTGATGCGGTATAGCTTATGCCCACATTATTTTCTTGTTGAGTCAAAGACACGGCCGATGTGTTTGGTTCAGCAATCGTAATGTATCATAAATATTGATAATTTAAAAACACATTTTTTTTAAATCCAGAAACAGAAATGTATGCACCAAACCATGTTATAAACTAAAAAAAAAAAAACCTAAACTAATCAGTGAACTGAATAGATATAAAACACAACTTGTTCACCTACTGTGATTCTACTCAACTTGATGAAATCACAAAGTATTTTCAGTTCAGTTATTTGGCTTGTGGAAGGGAAGATCCTGTTAACAAAACAGAGGTTAAAGGGTTTCTTATCATAGGAATAGCATATTGTGATACTGAATGGTAATGTATCTCATGACAGCCATAGCATGCTGGGGGCTTCTATAGCAGAAACATAAAGAGATTCACATTTAAAGGTTTAACTATTACAGGATTTATGACTTTTTAGATTATGTTAAACTATGATTATTTAACATCTTAAGAACCACAAAGGTCAGGGATAGTGTTTTGGTAATATGCATTTTTTAAAACTGATATATCCAGATGGAGACATTGACAACATAAAACCTGAAAGGCTACAATATATGAAACTTAATTTGAAATGTCAGAAACTTTTAACTCCAATAATTTAATACAAGAGGCAGACTTGTGTGTAGTTCAGTCAGGTGGTAGTGAGAGCTCACCTCTGTTATTTTCCTTAAAAAGATACAACAATCTAAAGAAATACACAAATAAAACATTCTTACCTTTGCTGCACTCTACACAAAAATGATTGTTAACCCATTAACTTTGCTTCAATTAACAAACAACACTCCATGTCTATCAGACACCGATCAGATTTCCAGTCAAAGTGAGTGAGCAAATTGCTTATGAACACTAAGTTACACTGAACAGAGGGTGTGTGTTAAGGGTAGTGCGTATGCGTTTGGTTGGGAGGGGATGTGTTACGGGACACATTCCCTCACAGATAGTGCTGTTCTGGCTTTGGTTTTGAAAGACCATTTGCATTGATGGCATCTCTCCATATGTGTCGAGCCTTTTGACTTTCCATGAATATTTGTCTAACAAATCGAGCATTCTCCTTCAGGAGGTCAGAGCGCAACTGCCTGCCTCATAAAAAAGCTCAGTGTCTGTGTGTGTTGTGTGACAGGGATGATTCTAATGTATATAATATAAAACAAGCATTGAACAAACTAATAAATGCTGTAGTGAGAAATGTCTTTTTTCAGCTATCTAGAGTTAAGCCTTTGATCTTTTGCCTTTGGCAAGAAATCAAAGAGATTTTTGCAATGCACTTTATGTTGGTGTTGATTCAAGCCACCACTTTAATGCTGCTCCCCATTTGATGCAGGGACACAGAAACATTACAGTGGTTTCCTGTATGGAGTACCATAATGTGAAAACAATATGTTAGAATATTACACAGTAGCACATTCTTTTGGGTTGTAAGAGACATAGTTCAGTTTTGGAGGATGGTTAATTTTGTCACCAATATCCATCGATTTACTCATCCATCCATCCTTCACTTATCCAGTTTTACATTGGTAAAAGATGTAAGGATATCACTCACAGACTGTGGTGTTATGGCAGCAGCAAAGTTTACTTACACTAAAAGGAAACTAGACTCACCAAACCCAAAAGGCTAACCCTTGAATGCAAAAAAACCCCAGTATCATAGAAACATTTCAAAAATTGTACTATTGTATTATCCAGCTAGGGTTTACAAAGTTATCTATGTATTTAAAATCTATAAATGTTCACATTTATGGTTTTCTTCATTAAAAATCATTTAAATACATCTATTAAGCTTTTGCAGGGCAACAAACCATTTTACGTCATACCTGAAGAAGTGGGTGAAATTCATGGAAAGTTTCTTTTCAAGTGTGCACACAAGGTGCGTGCATACAGTCACACATCTGCTTTTTGCATTTTGTTAAGACTTCCTCACTTATTTAAATATTTCAAATTAAGTGGGAGCATCCATCATGCCAAGGGCGAGCCAGAGGATGATACACAAATTAAAGGTGATGATGTATCCAAAACAGGAAATACCTCTGATCTTATATCAAAAGCGTAAAGACCAGTCATAATCTGTCTTTTTCACTTTTTATATTTTCCTGCTGTTCTTCAGGATTGCAAACTAATGCATATTGCGTATTTGCACATCAGCAAACATGATGTAATGAGCTTTGAGTCCCTTTTAGCACATTTGGGACAATTCCCAAAGAGATCCTAGCCTAAATCTTGCCAGAAAGAAATGACAGGAGTGTTTACATCATTTGCAGGAGATGAACCATGAATGAAAATCATGTGGTTGTGAAAATGCCATCTCCAAAGAAGGGAAACAGAGAGAAAAGACTAAGGCATGAAACATTTTAAAAAGAACTGCAGTATGGCCTTATGGACTGATTAAACCAAATTTGAAAATTTTGGAGTCTTTCTCAGTAAGTACAGTGGTGGTCAGGAGAACAGTAAGCCTAACTAAAGGCATCTGCTATGATGCTCACACCTCTGATAAGGTTTCACATGTATCAGTACTGATAAATGATCAGAATTATAATATTTCTGACTGTCTGAGGCAAAATTGAATCGAATCGGGACCTTGTGAATCGGAATCGAATGGCTTGTAGAAATCAGTGATGATACCCAGCCCTAGTGAGCAGCCTAGGCCCAACAGAAGTGGATATAGCTGTGGTTAATAAGAAAAGATGAAAAGGACTATTGATAAATTTTTTGATCCTTCTGAAATTCATAGCCAGTGCTCTGACACGGAGCCATCAATCGTTGAACGCTGAAAAAGCAGTGTATCCAGAAAATACATTATATGCTGCAATAAACGCACTGCCCAAGTGTCCCCTCTCTCCACTGACTTTAAGCGGCAGGCAGCAGCAGCAAACAGGTCATCAGAGGAGGCTGATGTGATGATTAAGTATAACATTGCCTTACAATATTGTCAAAGAGTGCCAACGCACTTTAAGCACAAGCAGTTTTTCAGTAACTTATCTTTCTGGTAGAAATGTGCTCCAATTTTGCATTGAAAAGATTGTTAGGTTAATCATTTACAAATTAATAGTGTCTGTATGGACAGCAATTTCTCCCCCTTAAATGTGCACACGTAAAACTGGGCACAAAACGTGTTAAGCGATCGTGCTGAAAAATTTTGGTGCACCTAACCATTGTGCTGGTGCGCCTAAGGAAAAAAGTTAGGCACACCAGTCCAACCATGGCAAAAAGTTAGTCTAGAACCCTGACTTATGTAATACAATCTGAAAAGCATCTGATTGGCAATAGATAATGGTAGGTGCTACATTTCTTATCATATTGGCATTAAAGCAATTAACATTAAGACAGACAACAACACTGGTGAAAGGTACGGGTCTGATCAGTGCTGTATGCCACAAGAAGTATTTGACATTCAGTGAAGCACTGGGATGAGTAGAAATGGCTGTTTTTTCAATTTCTGATCATTAAGGAGGGCAATTCCTTATTTTACATGCTGGGGTTCAATTTCACTGGTAGGCCCACCCAAGTCTGTTTGTCATTGTGATGTTAACCCTTGAATAAATAAGTTCACTGATCCTTTTCAGAAAAGCTTTGCCAACTGATTTGTTTTGCAAAGCAAAACAAAAGAAGATCAGTTTTGCATGTACTTCAAGGACAATGTTGTTTTAGAGTTACATAACGAAGAACATTATCTGTAACATGCATTTAAAAACAGAAGAGTGTTTGTGATACTATGAGTATGAGAGTGTTTGTTTGAAAATGCATCGCTTTCTCTCTGTTCTGTCCTCCCGTCTACACTGAGATGTCGTTTTCCCCAAGGAAAAATGCAGTGTTTTGAAAACGCATCATGTGATGCAGTCATGTGACCAATTTCTTCAAATTCTTTAATACTCACTGCCTTTTGCACATGCGCAGGACTGGAACGTAAGAGTTTTTGGCTGGTTCGATGTGGACGCACAACTGTGTGAAAACGACTGAAAATACTAGTGTGGACGTGGAGCGTTTTCAGACGAAAACACCGTTTTCGGGGACATTACAGTGTAAACTTGGTTCTTTTAGTGAAAGACTATCTCTCCACACTGTTACATATTCCATATGTACGGGGGTACGGGCCGGTTAGGGGAAATCAAATTTGGGGTTAGGGGGGGATCTCAAATTTGGGAGCACGGACCCCGAAGGGGGCCGGGCTCCGAAGCACAGACCGTACCTGCTCCCGTCTCAGGTGTCCAGGATTCCCGAAGCATGACCCAGAGGAAATTTAAAGTAGAATCCCGTGGATGGGGGGAGGAGAGGTAAAGAGGAGCAGGGAAAGGATAGGGGGAGGGGACTGAGCCTGCCACCTCTGTGAGGCAGGAAATGCACGGGCCATCCCTCCTGAAGGAAACCCACCCTGCTGGTTGTCACGATTACGGGAAAGCCTCCATCTTTTCCCGTATCGGATGACGGTCCAACCTGCGGAGGTCATCCGGTCCTCAGTCTTTGGCTACTTTTTGCATTTGTGTTGTTGTGTTGTATGTTTTGTATATTGTTATAGTTTTTGTGATGTCGGTTCGCCTTTGTTATCTAAATAATTATAACTCTTATATGAGCTTTTATGAGGCGAGATACAAATGCAGAAAATGAAAGGGAAAAAAAGGAAAAGAATAAAGAAAAATTAAAACAAAAGCTTTTATTAATTAAAAACGTTCAAAAAAATAGTGTGCCATATGCGCAACGTTTCGACCCCTCAAGGGTCTTCTTCAGGTGCTTGGCACACAAAAAAACTGCTGCGAAAATGTGGCTGTAATGCACAGTGCTGCGGCTGGTAAGAGATGTTCACTCTTCAATGCTCCAAATCCGAATGAGCTCCTGGCTGACTCCACCTCCCTTTATACCCTTCTGTCTGTGAATGTTTTTTCTTTTGTCAATCCCTTTCCAATTCTGTTTTGTAAAATTTGTATTAACCTTCTGTATGTGAATCCTTTTCACCATTGCCATTAAATATGAACTGGAAACATTGTACAATAAACTTCTTAATATTTAATATTTTTAACTGTATTTGGTTTTTGAGTAAGAAACAGGCCACCAGCAAGCTGGTAGATTGGCGTGCACGTACCATCGATGGGGCTGGTGTCCCTGCCCTGGTTCAAAAAATTACCAATTTCTAGTGTTTAGTGCACTTCATTGGGCCTTCGCTGTCACGGTATGGCATGGCAAACCGTGGAAGGAGTGGGGAAGGAGGACCCAGGCGCGGTGCTCTATGTATAAACAGTGTGTTTATTTACAGTGTGCAACAAAGTAACAATAAATCCCCGTGTTTTCCCAGACTCCCGTGTCGTGTCTCTCCGTGAATAGTCCGTGTCTCTGTGCTCTCCGCTCCCGTGTCAGCATCCCCCGGTGCTCGCTGCTCTCATGTCTTCCACGCTCCTCCTGCGGGAAACAATAGACGCAGGCGTCAGGACACATACAACTGCGGGCATACACACACACTAACTCATTCAACGGGACGACTAACGTGGAGCCTCAAGGAAATGATCCCGCGTCGGTGGGAGCTCCAACTCTCTCCTAAGTAGCTCCCCCGACGAGGCCTGATCAGCAGCAGGTGTGTGACTTCGGGTGTGGCCAGTCCCTCCGCAGGGCCACACCCCTCAGGCCTGCAGGTGGCCGAGCTCCATCCTCCAGGCACACCCGCAGACATACACACCCATACCTTGCCCAGTCCCAGGACCCTGACATTCGCGACGTTTCGGCGTAGTTTCGCCTTTCTCAGGCTGGCCCAATGTGTTTCTGACTGGGGTTAGGGAATGAAGACTGACTCCTCCCCCCTCTTTCGAAGGCAGAAGCACGTGCACGGTCCATCCCCCAGGTGACCAGTTGCTGCTGGAAGTTGGACCGCCCAGGACGCCGCTGGCGCCTCCCACGACGGACCACCGTCCAACAATCCTCATTATCAAAAAACGCCATCGAGCCCGATAGACTTTTTAATGTGTTTTTGTTTAGTTATGTAGTGTGTTGACTTTTATTATTGTGGTATCACCTTTGTTATATATTAATAATGTCGCCTTTGGTATCTAAGTAATCAAAAAGTAAGAATGGTAAAGAAGAAAATAAAATGAAATAAATGCTTTTTGTTTTTCTGTTATTTATTAGTTTTGTATTTATGAATTTAAACAAAATGAATTAAATTAAATTAAATTAAATCAAATTTTAGTTTGTGCCGCCGCGACGTTTCGGCCCTGAAAAGGGCCTTCTTCAGGCTATGGCACAAAAAACAAGCAAAACAAACTTCTGTGTGTTTGTCTAGTCTCTGTGATGTTGCTCCTTCTGTGTCTCAAGGCAAAATGCCCTTTCTGTGTGTGTCAGCTCCTTTTATACCCTCTGCTCCAGTTAGATTTTTCATTCATCTTTTTTATCCAAATTTCCTTTCTGTGTAAATAGCCCTTTCCCATTAGTTTTTAAAAATGCTTACTCCATGAATTATATTTCCCAGTATGTACTTAATTATTGTAGGCCCAAATCATATGTGCACCCATTATTAAAAGTCCAATTTAACATGAAATTTCTAATAATTTTTAATCCCAAAATTTATGTTAAATGTTATTACATATGAATGTAATAACAGAGAGAACCCCTAACCCTAACCCCAACACCACACCCCAAGGCGGCGCCGGACTAGGCACTCCCCGCCACCTGAAACCCGCCCCCACCCCCAAACACAAGGGGTAGGATGGGGAAGATAATCCCTTTTCCGAAAGGAAAAGGAGCGTGCACGGTCCATCCCTCCCTGCGGCCCTCCGTACCCGTCCCAGAAGACTTGGCGGTCACGTTGGCGGCGGCGGCCATAGCGTACCACCGTCCAGCCATCGTCCATGGCGTCCAGAATTTTTTTTCTTTTTTTCTTTTTTCCAAAAAAAATTAAATGTGCTTCAAAAAATATTTATTTAATTTTAATGTGAACAAAAAACGCTTTCCAAAATGTGGAAAGGAAAAAGCCACGTAAAAACAGTAAACAACAAAAGAAGGTGTGCCAAAAAAAACTGTTTATTCAAAAATAAACACAAAAAACACAACGTTTCGACCGTACACGGTCTTCTTCAGGTGTGGCACACAGAAAACTGTAAGCTAGGTTAGCTGGCAACAGTTGGACTGGCAGAGATGTGCTCTCATCGAGTGCCGAGTGGAAAATGAGCTCCTGTGTGAGCTCCGCCTTTTATATTCTCCCCTCGGCTGTGTAAAATCACATTCGTCTTTTTTAACTTTGGTTCGGTAAAAATGAATTTGGTCTATATTTTTTAATCTACATTACATTTTAACTGTTTTTTAGCCAAAAATAACATATTTGCACTCCATGAAATTACTGTTAATGAATTTTAAAGCCAAATTAATTTAATCACTGTTTTTATTCCCAATTTGTTTTTTAATTCATTTTTAACTGTAAATAGTCTTGCAAACCCTATGAATTGTGCTGATAAATTTATGAACCCTGGTTTTTAGAATTTTTAAGCCAATTTTCCAATTCCTCACTAATTTAATTCCCCCTTTTTTTTATTAAATAATATATACCGAGGGTCAGGAGGTGGGGATAAAGTGGTTAGGGTTAGGGCTAACATACAGGGTTAGGGTTAGGGTTAGGGGGTTAGGGGGTTAGGGGAAATCAAGTTTGGGAGTCCGGTCCCCGAAGGGGGCCGGGCTCCAATGCACGGTCCATACCTGTTCCCATCCCGGGTTAGGGTTAGGGTTAGGGTTTGGGAAAGAGAAAGGGGACCCAGCAGCCGCTGGACCCCCTTGGAGGCACGCTCACGACGAATGAAGTGGGCAGATGTCCCCCGTTCAAAAAATTGCCCATACAGGGTGATAATTGGCCAACTGCGCATCGTTGGGCCGTCGCGACGTTTCGGCGTAACTTGGCCTTCTTCAAGGGGTTAGGGGTTAGGTGTTAGAAAAGAAACAGGCCACCAGCAAGCTGGTAGCCTGAGGTGCACGGGCCATCGATGGGGCTGGGTGGTGATACCCCTGCCCTGTTTCAAAAAATTACCCATCTTGGGTGTATGCGCATTGTACATCATGGGGGCCTTCGCGACGTTTCGGCATATCTGTGCCTTCTTCAGGCTGGCCCCATGTGTGTTCTCTTGTGTCTGTTTGACTTCTGTTTTGTCTGTGCCTCTCTTGGCTTTTATACTCTTTCTTAGCTCCTCCCACTCTTGGGTTTTCTCTTTACGTGACTTACTTGTCTTACTTGCTTTTCTTACTGTGTTTCTCTTTACGTGACTTTCTTGTCTTACTTGTTTTTCTTTCTGTTTTTCTCTTTACGTGACTTTCTTGTCTTACTATGTTTCTGCCACTCTGGGCCTTTTATTTACGGGACTTCTTGTCTTTCCGTTATTCTTTATTCTTTTCTCTTTATTTCTCTTTTCTGTCTTTTCTGTTTTACGGGACTTCTTGTCTTTCCGTTATTCTTTATTCTTTCTCTTTATTTCTCTTTTCTGTTTTTTCTGTTGTACGGGACTTCTTGTCTTTCCGTTACTTTGTTTCTTTTTCTTTGTGTTTTAGGGGACCCCCCTGGTTAGGGTTAGGGTCTTGGGTTTGGGCAGGGGCATCCCCAACCCCACGAGGCACTGGCTGGTTAGGTGTTAGAAAAGAAACAGGCCACCAGCAAGCTGGTAGCCTGAGGTGCACGGGCCATCGATGGGGCTGGGTGGTGATACCCCTGCCCTGTTTCAAAAAATTACCCATCTTGGGTGTATGCGCATTGTACATCATGGGGGCCTTCGCGACGTTTCGGCATATCTGTGCCTTCTTCAGGCTGGCCCCATGTGTGTTCTCTTGTGTCTGTTTGACTTCTGTTTTGTCTGTGCCTCTCTTGGCTTTTATACTCTTTCTTAGCTCCTCCCACTCTTGGGTTTTCTCTTTACGTGACTTACTTGTCTTACTTGCTTTTCTTACTGTGTTTCTCTTTACGTGACTTTCTTGTCTTACTTGTTTTTCTTTCTGTTTTTCTCTTTACGTGACTTTCTTGTCTTACTATGTTTCTGCCACTCTGGGCCTTTTATTTACGGGACTTCTTGTCTTTCCGTTATTCTTTATTCTTTTCTCTTTATTTCTCTTTTCTGTCTTTTCTGTTTTACGGGACTTCTTGTCTTTCCGTTATTCTTTATTCTTTCTCTTTATTTCTCTTTTCTGTTTTTTCTGTTGTACGGGACTTCTTGTCTTTCCGTTACTTTGTTTCTTTTTCTTTGTGTTTTAGGGGACCCCCCTGGTTAGGGTTAGGGTCTTGGGTTTGGGCAGGGGCATCCCCAACCCCACGAGGCACTGGCTGGTTAGGTGTTAGAAAAGAAACAGGCCACCAGCAAGCTGGTAGGGTTAGGGGTTAGGGTTAGGGTTAGGGGGGGTTAGGGTTAGGGGGTTAGGGTTGAAGAAAAGAACCTGTCCCTCCCGAAGGAGGAACAGGGCGTGCACGGGCCATCAACCCCGATGGTCCGCAGCCTCACATCCCTCTACCTCCATAATTGATTTTTAATTTGAAAGGTAAGTATTTCTTTTTTTACAGGTTTGCAAAGGTAGGTATTCTTTTTTTGCAGGTTCCCAATTTTTCCGTTACTTTGGCTTGTTTCCAATATTTCTTTTTTTACAGGTTTGCAAAGGTAGGTATTCCTTTTTTGCAGGTTCCCAATTTTTCCGTTACTTTGGCTTGTGTCCAATAAAGTGTTTTCAATCCCAATTTGTTTTCTGTGTGGTTTTTAATTTTGTTTTGAGTTCTCTCTAATTTGAGTTGTTAAGGAAAATCAATAAAACATGAATTAAAACATGAAATAAAATCCCCCAAAAATAACAAACTAAAATAACAAACTAACGTAAAGTTGAAAAAATTAAATGAGTATGCCCTTGTCGCGACGTTTCGAAGGTGTTGCTTCTTCCTCAGGCGAGGGCATACTGAAGAGCTCTGTATTTGAGGCTCCTATTTATACTCTCCCTCTGATCCCGCCTCCTTGGCTTTCTGTGGCTTTCTTATAATATCTTTTTTAGCTTATTGCTTTTTTCCAATTCTGCCAGACTTTTTGGCTCTCATTTTTCCTTTTTTCTTCCTTTCTTCTTTTCCAGTCTTTTCCTCTTTCCCCTTTGACTTTTCCCTTTTTCATCATCCTTTTCTTTCCCTCTCCTGTCCTCTGCCCATTACCCTTCCTTTTGGTCTACATCTGTCCTCTTTCTCTTCCGAATTTTGGGCTACTACAATGCCGACTTGGCTTTAATACTACTCTCTCAACCCTGCTTGGGGAGGACTCAACCCGACTTGGGGAGTAAATTTAGAAAGGAGATGTGACGTTGGGTTAGGCTTTAGGTTTCAGCTGGGGTTAGGATTACTCGGGCTTCAGATCCAGTACTGGGGTAAGGTTTAAGATTTCATTTCCAGGAAAGAAGTAGAATTAAAGTATCCAAATTTCAGGTTGTTTAGGGCCAGATTAGATCAGGGTTAGGGTTAGGGTTAGGGTGTGGGGAAAGAGCAGGCCCGGCTATGCCGGAACCTGAGTGCACGGGCCATCAATGGGACTGGTGTTGGTGCCCCCTGTTCAAAAAATTACCCTTAAGCGGGTGTAGTGCACTGTGGTGGGCCATTCGCGACGTTTCGGCTTCTCTGAGCCTTCTTCAGGCTGGCCCACCCGCTTTTGTGTTCTGTTTCGCCACTCTGGGCCTTTTATACTTTTCTTTTTCCTTTTGGTTTTTCTTAACTTTTTCTGTTTCTTAGTTTTTTCTTTATTCTCAGTTTTTTCTGCTTTAGCTCTCCCTTTTTCAAACTTTTTCTGTTCTTTGTTCTTTCTGTTTTTCTTTATCTTTCTCTTTGTATTTCTGTTTGTTCTTTATTCTTTTTGTTCTTTATTCTTTCTGTTTTTCTTTATCTTTCTCTTTGTATTTCTGTTTGTTCTTTATACTTTTTGTTCTTTATTCTTTCTGTTTTTCTTTATCTTTCTCTTTGTATTTCTGTTTTTCCTTAGTTTTTCTCTTGTTCTTTATTCTCTTTCTTGCTCTTTATTTATTCTTATTTCTTTAAATGGCACCCCCTTCTCTTTTAGACATCCCGTCCTATGTTCTGTATTTTTCTGTTAGGGTTAGGGTGTGGGGAAAGAATAGGCCCGGCTATGCCGGAACCTAGGTGCACGGTCCATCCATGGGACTGGTATTGGTGCCCCCTGATCAAAAAATTACCCTAAGCGGGTGTAGTGCACTGTGGTGGGCCATTCGCGACGTTTCGGCTTCTCTGAGCCTTCCTCAGGCTGGCCCACCCGCTTTTGTGTTCTGTTTCGCCACTCTGGGCCTTTTATACTTTTCTTTTTCCTTTCTGTTTTTCTTAACTTTTTCTGTTTCTTAGTTTTTTCTTTATTCTCAGTTTTTTCTGCTTTAGCTCTCCCTTTTTCAAACTTTTTCTGTTCTTTGTTCTTTCTGTTTTTCTTTATCTTTCTCTTTGTATTTCTGTTTGTTCTTTATTCTTTTTGTTCTTTATTCTTTCTGTTTTTCTTTATCTTTCTCTTTGTATTTCTGTTTGTTCTTTATTCTTTTTGTTCTTTATTCTTACTGTTTTTCTTTATCTTTCTCTTTGTATTTCTGTTTTTCCTTAGTTTTTCTCTTGTTCTTTATTCTCTTTCTTGCTCTTTATTTATTCTTACTTCTTTAAATGGCACCCCCTTCTCTTTAGACATCCCGTCCTGTTCTGTATTTTTCTGTTATGGCACCCCCTTCCTGTAAATCCTTTCCTTTTGTACTTTGTCTTTTTTCTGACCTTTCTTGTCTTTTTTTCTCTTAGCTTAGGTTTTTAGGGCTCCCTTAGTTAGGGCTAGAAGGGGAGGGGGGAGGGGGGCAATGGGGTTAGGGTAAGGACAGGGTAGTGGGTGGGGGGCTCCCCACAATGAGGGAGAGAGGCAATGGGCAGGGGCACCACCAATCCCAGGAGGCACAGGCTGGTTAGGGTGTGGGGAAAGAATAGGCCCGGCTATGCCGGAACCTAGGTGCACGGTCCATCCATGGGACTGGTATTGGTGCCCCCTGATCAAAAAATTACCCTAAGCGGGTGTAGTGCACTGTGGTGGGCCATTCGCGACGTTTCGGCTTCTCTGAGCCTTCCTCAGGCTGGCCCACCCGCTTTTGTGTTCTGTTTCGCCACTCTGGGCCTTTTATACTTTTCTTTTTCCTTTCTGTTTTTCTTAACTTTTTCTGTTTCTTAGTTTTTTCTTTATTCTCAGTTTTTTCTGCTTTAGCTCTCCCTTTTTCAAACTTTTTCTGTTCTTTGTTCTTTCTGTTTTTCTTTATCTTTCTCTTTGTATTTCTGTTTGTTCTTTATTCTTTTTGTTCTTTATTCTTTCTGTTTTTCTTTATCTTTCTCTTTGTATTTCTGTTTGTTCTTTATTCTTTTTGTTCTTTATTCTTACTGTTTTTCTTTATCTTTCTCTTTGTATTTCTGTTTTTCCTTAGTTTTTCTCTTGTTCTTTATTCTCTTTCTTGCTCTTTATTTATTCTTACTTCTTTAAATGGCACCCCCTTCTCTTTAGACATCCCGTCCTGTTCTGTATTTTTCTGTTATGGCACCCCCTTCCTGTAAATCCTTTCCTTTTGTACTTTGTCTTTTTTCTGACCTTTCTTGTCTTTTTTTCTCTTAGCTTAGGTTTTTAGGGCTCCCTTAGTTAGGGCTAGAAGGGGAGGGGGGAGGGGGGCAATGGGG